>NW_009655749.1:0-436 GCF_000708025.1 Charadrius vociferus
TGTAACCCACTACTGCATCTAACTAAAGATTTATGTTATAAAGGAATATATACAAATGACTAAGCAGAACACTCAGCATAAGGATTAAGACTTCTTACCCCATATTTACATTGGCGAGATGTTGCTCCATACTGGAAGCGACACTGTTCATCAGCATCATACACCTGACCTGGGGCCACAGCTGGATAAAGAAATTCACGCTTGGGAGGCTCATTATCAAGGCAAGTACCACGGCCTGAACTGTTCAACATAAAGGACCAAAGGAATTAGGAATTCTACTGACTGTAAATCACAGTAACGATATCATGTATCTAGTTCTTACTTTAAACAGCACTGGGTGTGAAACAAATATGATTGCAGTAAACAAACAGTAAGATGGTACACCCATAGCAAAGACAAAAAATAATTAGAGGGAATTAAGAGATTAAAATAATTT
>NW_009655750.1:0-435 GCF_000708025.1 Charadrius vociferus
CCCCCCCGCCTTCTTATAAGCTTAGCAATTTTTCTTTGAGCAGCTAAATCTCATTTCTCAATTTCTCTATTTTTTGAAAGTCAATTCTGGAAGGTGCCTAGACCCTTCTAATCACTATTCTGACAGTCTTTCTGAAGTTGGTAACGATGCTGTGGGTGTCTGGGGAGGAGCACTGGTCGCACCAGCATTGCTGTCTTCTCTCCTGGGGTTCTTCACTGACTTATAACCCGGTGGGAGCAGGAGTGGCAGAGAAGAGTCCGGGGAACCCCATCGAGGTGGTTTCCAGGGCAATGACAGAGAGGAAAAGTGGTCAGCACCGTCTCCCGCAGCATCATGGAGTGAGGAGCGTGTCCCTGCCTTGTGGCTTCTGACAATGGTAAATCCCTTTTGGCATGCTTTGAAGTGCTGAGAGCCCGTGGCAGCACAGCCACTGCC
>NW_009655751.1:0-436 GCF_000708025.1 Charadrius vociferus
CATGGAACAGCAACAGGCCTAAAACTGGATGTTTGTGTGCTGAGACTTCTGAATAAATGTCTCGTGGAAATTGTTTCGTCTATCTGTCTGATCAGATGGCCTGGTCTAGTCATTCTGCACTGACTAGGCAGCTAGGTGGTAGGAATCTGGTTGTTTTTTTCAACAGTGCCTGCCTAGCAAGTGTGCCCCGAATGTGGTGGTACTATATATTGCTACACAACACCACAGCATATGCCTGCACAACTGCATAGGCAACCCTGCTTAGAAACAGGGTAACCCAAGCTTATAGTAAAACATATGACCTGCTGCTTATCTGGAAAGGGCATAGGATTGTAGAGTGACTCTACTCCAACAGAGCCCAAATTCTGTCCATTTATCCCTGATCTCCAAGTGAGGTCCACCTATGTGAATAAGAGCCTTGGAAGATGGGAAGAGT
>NW_009655752.1:0-436 GCF_000708025.1 Charadrius vociferus
AATCCAGATACCGTGGAGAAGGGATAATTAAGGAAGTCCCTAGTAAAATTATTCCTTTTATGTATCTTCCTGAATACCGAAACAAATGGGACAAAGCATTACAATCTTACAAGCTGTTAGAAAGGATTGACCAGGTAATGTGATAATTTAATACAAAGATTTTATTTTAACTCTGCATGAATTACGGTGACTAAAAAGACCTCTACTGGGACAAAGAAAGCTCTCAATACGAAATACATCTGGGTTGGTAAAAACTTCTGAACCTGCTGCTTATATAAAATGGGTATGAAATATGTCCGTCCCCTTAGGAGTTAAATATTTAGGGTGATTTCAAAATTAGGGTAAATTTAAATATTTATTATGAAACAGATCTCCTTAGGCATGCCAAGAATTCAGTCCGTGGAAAACAACAGAAGTCTCCCTCAAGTGTAGGATG
>NW_009655753.1:0-437 GCF_000708025.1 Charadrius vociferus
GTTTAAGTGCTTCAGATATCCCTTGGACAAGTGCAGATAATTAATTAAAGCAAAGATTTCCCAGAGTCTCATGAAAACACACTTGTCAGGCAATCTTTATTATTATTTTAATCTCCATTGTTTCACAGATTGTTTATGTTAATCTTCTCCTGCCCTTTTTACTGTTCCAGGCAATTTTGTGGCAGAATTGAAAGTGGAGGAGGCTGAGACAGACAGCATGAGGCATGGCAGCCGCTTGAGCTCTCCTAGCTTGTGTATGGTTTTATGTGCTTCTAATTATCAATGTGTGGGAGTTTTGTCAAAAAAGCTGGGCGTGTGGTTCCTTTTGTTCTTCTGTGTCTGTTGTGGTTTATATTTTAAATGGGACGCAAATGTGATTTATAGTGTGTGGCATGATGCAGTTAGGGAAAATTGGTCTTTTCCAGGCAACACAAACA
>NW_009655754.1:0-436 GCF_000708025.1 Charadrius vociferus
CATTATGCTCTCCACTGTTCAATTAAACATGGAGGAGAGCATCACTCGAGAGCTGTCAGGGTACAGGCACCACAGCTGAGAGGCATCCTCATGGTTGCCCAGATGGATGCTTCATGACTCACAGGACACACCATTCAAAGTCCCTTTCCCTGGCAAAGACCAAGTTTTAACCAACTTCAGAGGATGCTTTGAGGATAATTAGTTGTTTAACCAGACCATTTCCAGAGTGTTATTGAGAAGACCAGAGAGCTTGAGGGGTATTTTAGTCCTTTAGTTCGTACTTGCTTACACGTTGTGCCAGTTAACTTTGCTGCTCAGTTTACATCTGTGTTAAGTGCAAGTATATCTGCAGCTGGTATATAGATGCATCAAATAAAAGAACAAAGTAATAAAATTCATCAGTATATTGATTTTAATCACAGAATCACAGAATCAC
>NW_009655755.1:0-436 GCF_000708025.1 Charadrius vociferus
AAAAAAAAGAGGGAGGGGAGATAACTGCACACAGAATCCCAAACAGAACAGCTTATATGTATTACATACAAATGTCAAAAGTGGGATATGCTGAACTTTGAACAGCTAAAGCTGCAGACAGGGACAACAAAGCCCAGGATGAAATGCAAGCTGATTCCCAGCACACGCATCATGTGTGTGTTGCTGTCACTGCACAGACATCAGGATGTTGACCTCCTAAAGCAACTCACAAGTTTCTAGTCTACAGGCATCTCAGTTCACAACGTCCACACTTGGGAGGATCCAATTCCACCACGGAACACTAAAATTCAGGGTGGGCACATGGGTAAGTCACAAGTAAGTTACAAGGTTGTTTGCAATAGCTGTGTAAGGGGAGTGAAGGAGACCACAACCCATACTGACCTGTGTAGTGAAGGCAGTTTTTTTAACAACAGCC
>NW_009655756.1:0-436 GCF_000708025.1 Charadrius vociferus
CCACTTACTGTGGCGGTTTTCCATGAATTTGTATGAAGTCAATGACATGAAAATTGAGCAGTATTAATGCCATTTTCTTCCACATGTTGTTGTTGCAGGCAGGCATCCTTCCCTTCTCTCTCCTAAATTTTAATACGTGTTATAACATGTGTAATTAAATATATGCAGAAGGCAACACTCTTTGAGACATTTGAGTGTTGTTTACTTAATTTTAAAATGTTTTATGGCGGAAAAAAAATTTACAGTACTCCAGCCTACAAAAATGTAATCTGTTGTAAAATATCTCTCTAATTGAATTTGCAGATCCCAATGACTTTCAAGATATTACATGGCACTACCAGAATGGCATTGGTGATAATATGCATCAAGGGTAAAGGTGTCCTGGTTCCAGCAGGGAAGGGGTGAGTTTCCCCTAGGATGCGGCAGGGGACACAGG
>NW_009655757.1:0-437 GCF_000708025.1 Charadrius vociferus
CCTTTCTTCTGCAGCAGGAAGAGGGAAGCTGGGAAGAAAGGAGGTGGCAGAGGGGAAGGTGACTTCTTTCTGCTTCTTGTCCAGGAAGAAGGACTGATGTAGGGATGGAAGGGAGCAAGCAGCCACTCTCCACCCCATGGCCAAGCCTCTGTGCATATGCAGGAGTGGGAAATATTCCACTTGCCACCCATGGCCCCATCAGCAAGATGAGCAGAAAGTCTCGGCTTTACAACAGAGGACAATGCAGCTCATGAGATGACAAAAAATCTTAGCAGCCAGCAACTTAAGACATACTTGCATCAATGCATGTTTGATGCCCAACTGGGAAAAGAATTCCAGCTGCTACAAACCCACCTATATTTCTGTAGGATAACAAGGTTACTGAGACTGAGTTTCTTGCTACAGATGATCTGCTAAGTGTGAAACAATATTTTTTT
>NW_009655758.1:0-437 GCF_000708025.1 Charadrius vociferus
TTTTTTTTTTGTACTGCTTTGCTGCAGCTGTCCTTTGTTTTTTGCTCAATAAAGACCACTGATTAAAAGCACATTTTACATAAACCACAGCAGCAGAGTAGTAGTTAAAACAAAACTGTCACCTCAATTAATGAACTTAATACTTCACTTGAGCCCTCTCAGTTCAATACATGTTAGGATAGGTAATATACAGTGTCCAGATATGAAGTTACAGGAAGAATGAGGCAGAGATTAGGGTAAGAGTGCAGTGATGTCTGTGACTTGTGCTCTCCTGACATGATACCAAAGCAGCCACGCAGCCTCTACCCTTTCCCTAAAGGATTGAAAGTAAATTAATTTCTCTCCTCACTGCCAGCAAAGAGAAGTCAGATGCGATTAATCAAAGAAATGGCACACACGGAGCTATCAGTCCTCCAGATAAATATGGAAAAGGAGAA
>NW_009655759.1:0-437 GCF_000708025.1 Charadrius vociferus
ACCTGCAGAGCTATTAAACACTTACCTAGACTTGTAGGTTTTATAAGCACATCAAGCACATCATAAAAAGGTAGGCTTTTCAGTTGAACATCAGGATGAACGGGTGGAATCGGAGGGGATGGCTGCTGCATCTCAAACTGGGGCTTAGTGTCTTGGAGAAGCACAGAACTGACAGGCGAGGAAGGAGACTGGGACGTGACCGAAGTAGAAGGGAGTGGGTGAATGCCAGCAACAGCCAGGTCAGGCTCAACAGCAGAGGAACTATTGTCCAAATTGAAAACTGCGGGTTTTATAGCCGGTAAGTCCGGAAGTCCCTCAGTCGTCCTTGGGTACCGACGCCTATAGAGTTCTTGGATTTTTATCTGAACTGCTGGACTGCAGCCGCTCTTCAGTAAGTGCAGTGCCCTCATCAGGAGGTCATGTTTCCGCCCGCTTTT
>NW_009655760.1:0-437 GCF_000708025.1 Charadrius vociferus
TTTTTTTTAACTAGCGAATTGTCATACTATGTCCTGATGAATATGCCTTTCACCTGGGGCCCTTAATTATGCTATAAATATTAGTTATGCCTTAGGATTCTTTACAATATTATAAAGTACTGTAGTCTCCACTTGTAAAATAATCAGTGACGCAGCTAGGAAAAGAATCCGGGAGTCCTAAAGTTTAATTTCCAGCTATAAGCAGCTAACTACACTTTCTCAACACCAACCATCATGCTGATTTGCTGTGCATCGGGATATATATGCTGCTTACAGCATTCCGTGTAAATGATCGTCTGTCTTTATAATTTGTATTTGATGTATACTGATTTAAAAAAAAGGCTTCATGCCATAGGCACAGCAACTTTTCCAAATGTGCTCTGTCATGCACTATGACATTCATGACACGCAATGTTGGCATACGTGAAAGCTCTGGG
>NW_009655761.1:0-436 GCF_000708025.1 Charadrius vociferus
CTTCTTTGCAGTCGTAGGTCTCGGAAGTTCGCCGCATGTCAATGGAGGCACCTGCAAGGAAGGGAGGGCAGATGACTGCAAGAGGCCACAGACTAGGAGGGCTTGGTGCTCAGACACTACTTCTGATGCCACTGGCCAGCTGCACCTCTGTCAGTCCTGTGCTCACGGCCATGCTGGTGGGGGTGCCCAGCTGCGCAGGGGAATGACGGCAGCCACGTGCCTGGTGACTGCTTCCCTCACAGCGTCAGCAGGAGAAGGTCTGAGGGTTCTGGGAGACAGCAGGTGCCCACGTGAATGACAGCAGACCAAAGCTGAGGGCTTGCTGCGTGGGCAGCAAAGGGAAGCCCAGCTGTTCCCTTTTCAAAGGCAGTGGAGAGGAAGAGAGCCCCTCCATCAGCACAGGAACGCGTGCGGGGGCAGCACCAGAGGCACCAGC
>NW_009655762.1:0-437 GCF_000708025.1 Charadrius vociferus
GCTTCAGCCCCTTCTCACCCAGCTCCAGCAGCGGCCCGAGGTCCGGAGGCGGAGGAGCCAGCCCAGCGAGTGCTCCTTTCCCGTCAGGAAGGGGACACAGCCTGGAGGAAACGAGCGGTCACTGGTTCCCAGCTCGCCCTGTTAGCTGAGAGGTTGGAAAGCCTCCGCAGCAGCAGCAGCACAGACTTGGACATTAATCAAAAGCTTTGTATCCATGTGACTCCAACCCCTTCCCCCCCCCTTCGCTAAATCTCAGGAAAAAGGAAAGGAAACAACTTCAGGGAAGATTGCGTGCCAGCAGCTGCCTGCTTCACACACAAGCGGCGAGCTCCAGTTTGAGGCTAATTGGAGATCTCCAACAGCACAGCGCAAGAATTATAAAAATGTCCCAGCGAGCTGGCTGGCCGGGGAATCAGCAGTTGAGTTTGGTTTGGTTT
>NW_009655763.1:0-437 GCF_000708025.1 Charadrius vociferus
AAAAAAAATGCTATGCAAAATAAGGATAGCTTGAGTGTTTAAGGAAATGGCAACTAGCTGTATTGAAATTGTGTGCTATCTTACTGGTTTCAAATTATAATAGCTTGTAGAACTACCTCACCAAAATATCTTCATCTCTTGGAAGCAAAGGTGACATTGTATTTGCTAGTACAGTAATATTTTTGTGGTCAATGACATTTTAAAATGTTGCACGTATGACAAATTCATTAGAATACAGACTTAAAACCAATTGACTATTTCATGATAATTTTTGCATAAATACTTCTGGTACTATGAATTCTGAAGCATAGGCTTTGTCACTTAGCAGCTTTATATGGCTGAAGTAATTTGGGGCGATAGTCATTGTCAGCAAAGCAATGGGAATGTTGTCTTGAACCTACATTTTTTGCAGATCATGTTTACTGTTAGCTGTGGGG
>NW_009655764.1:0-438 GCF_000708025.1 Charadrius vociferus
GGTACTGGGATAACGGGGGTGCTGGGATGATGGGATACTGGGATAATGGGGGATACTGGGATAATGGGATAACTAACAGGGGGTACTGGGGTAATGGGATAATGGGGGATACTGGATTAAACTGGGATATGGGGACGATGAGGGGTACCGGGATAAACTGGGATAGGGGATAGAATGGGATATGGGGATGAAACGGGATACTGGGATAAACTGGGGTAGGGGGACAGAATGGGGTACTGGGGTAGACTGGGATACTGGGATAAACTGGAGTAGAGGGGACAGAATGGGGTACTGGAATAGACTGGGATGGGGGATAGAATGGGATATGGGGATAATGGATATGGGGACGAAATGGGATACTGGGGTAGACTGGGATAAACTGGGGTATGGGGGTAATGTGGGAGACTGGGCTAGACTGGGCTAAACCGGGATGGGAGG
>NW_009655765.1:0-437 GCF_000708025.1 Charadrius vociferus
TTTTTTTTTCTGGAAAAGTCTTGGCCCCTGTTTAATCAACAGTGCTCCCCAGCTCCTTAGGATTTTTTGTTTGTGGTAATTATACAGAGGACATCAAAGTGCCTTTTGGAAAGTAGTAGCACACCACCTGAAGAACATTCATCTGCTGGCAAAATGAGTGCAGAGCAGGAGATTAACGCAATTAAGACAGTAATGGAAGCAAACTGTTGGCAATGGCGTGCCATTTGGTGTTTGTGCTGGGATGGTGCTGGCCATGGGCAGCAACGAGAAAGGTAAGGGTGCAAGGTGAGGAGTTGCACCACCAGCAGCTGGACAAGAGAAACACATCCTCACCTCTCACTGAAAATAAACTGCAAATGGAGGTTTGGGAAATCAGGTACTTTATGGTGGGTTTCTTCATGGAAGAGGTAAGGTCACAGAAGTGATTTAAACAAAAA
>NW_009655766.1:0-437 GCF_000708025.1 Charadrius vociferus
AAGGGGCCAATTTCACCCTCAGTGACAGCACTCTCAATCCAGCACACATTCAGGGAGGTTTCATCGGTGTGGAGAGCGTCTCAGTCAAAATGGCTTCTCATTCACCCTCGCCTCTTCTCCAGTTCCTCTGTATCTGTGGTACGTGGAAAATCCCCAGCTGCTTTTGCGCACGGTGATCCTGGAATGGGAATCAATGGGAAATGCAGGAATGAAGGGATGTCTTGCAGCCGTGCTGCACGGCGCCGAACTGTTTGAGGAAGAGGTGAGCAAACGGGATGATCTGGAACAATAAAGATGTTAAAACTTTCCTAAGAAAAATCATTCTTCTTGTAGTAATGTTCTTGCACCTCATCAGCTTCGCCACTTTCCCCTCACTTTTTGTTTGTCCGCTTGTGCAATTCTGTACTGCCAACAGTTCAGGTATCTTCTTTAAAAAA
>NW_009655767.1:0-438 GCF_000708025.1 Charadrius vociferus
TTTTTTTATGACAGCAGAGAACAGAACTGGTAACACTTGTCAGCATCAGTCAGCAGCTGAATGTCTTCCTATTTGCTTTGGCTCAGATGAGAAGCCTATTCCTGAAAGTTTCTTTTAACACAGAGCAAAAGCAGCATCTCCTGGTGGTTCTGCCTATGCACCCTATTCAGGGTTACCGATATAACAAGAATTATGTCCTTAAAGACTTAAATACAGTAATTACTTTGTTAATAAAACATTTTTAATAATAGCTATGAAAAGTTAGTACACTGCAATGTTCCTTTCAATGGTATTTTCATAAGAGTTTCTGCCTTAGAAAAGTCACTTCATGACTGAAGGTTTTCATACGCTTACTTCAATTAAATGTAAGTGTTAGAAGTAGTGATTTGAACCACTAAAATAATTACGTGCCCTTTTGACGAAAGCCTAGCTGGCCTA
>NW_009655768.1:0-438 GCF_000708025.1 Charadrius vociferus
TGTCTTTGTCTTTCAGCACACCTTCAGAGTCAAAACATTAAGTATAATTGTTTGGGGTTAGGTGTCCTTGCTTCCCCATGATGCAAGTTCATTTCTGAAGAGTTGACTGTTCCAGGGTGGTTCTATTCCTGGGGTCCTTGACTGTTCTACTGACCCAGTGTGATTCAGCAGGGCTAGAGGGATGTTCTCATTCCTGGGGGGCCCTGTGGTTGGCGGTCTCCATTGTGAAGGCTCTGTGTCCTTTGATGCTGAGTCAAAGGGAGCGATGGAGGCCCAAGAGAGGCAATCTATCCCCAGGCAAGGAGAACACCTTCCAGGCATGGGCATTGCACTGAGGAGTGGGTGGGAGGGCAGTGGGTCTCACCCCAGTGCAGGGGCTGGATGCAGTTGTTCCCAGAGCCGAGGGAATCCCTGTCCCCACTGCTGGCAGCAGCTCCT
>NW_009655769.1:0-438 GCF_000708025.1 Charadrius vociferus
TTTTTTTTTTTTTTTTTTTTGACTGTAAAACTGTTTTGAAGGGTTGTGGATTCCTCTCTTGCTCGTTTATGGTAACTATCTGGGTCTTATCTGGGTTAAGGGATCCACATGCTGTTAGCAACGTTTTTCCCCTTCCTGAAGTAGCAACTAACCTAGAACTAGGTGGAGAATAGAGCCTGCTCCTTCAAGGGCTGCCTGGGCTGGCTGCTGCTGGTTGATGCAGCTTCTGGGGTCGTACTGCAGGAGACAGTTCCCTTTACCCCTCCAAATCAGGCAGCAGGTGAGAAGAGATGCCCAGCTCTTAGGCTGTGTTGGTCAGTCAAACAAACATTTTCTGTGTCCACTGAGGAAACAAAGATGGCATTTCACAAGCCGTGACTGACAGACAAGCTGTTAGTGGGATAATGCCTGATCTAGGACATGCTTCCCCTTGCAACA
>NW_009655770.1:0-438 GCF_000708025.1 Charadrius vociferus
AAAAATCACCTGAAGAATCCTATCAAGAAAACTACTATGGCTTTCAAACAACATCTAGGAAGCAGAGGGGCAAAAAAATGACAGGATCAGGCAAAGCTGTTTCTTTGACCCTGGTGGCCCTGAAGGTGACCTCAGAAACATATGACCAGCTCTCACCCTGCAACAATGCAAAGATTCAGCATTAGATCAAACAGACAAAGGGAAGGCAGGATGCATGAGGATACAGGGCTCCTGCCCACGGCCTGACCTAAATGAATATTGTATGTTGTGCTGTGTCTAATTCAACAGAAATGCACTTAAACGACCTCTGGGTCAAATTTAGACTGTAAGGTGATGCTGCTAGAATATTGCTACATATGTGGTGACAGGCTAAGGTTTATTTGAGAGAATAAAAAGAAATACTTCATATGCTTTTAGAGTTGCAAATAAGATAAAACA
>NW_009655771.1:0-437 GCF_000708025.1 Charadrius vociferus
CCTCCCTGCTGCACACAGCCTGGGTGCTGCGCCTGCCTTCGGCAACTCAGGATGCCCGGTGACGGCCACGTGCACCTGGCTCACCTGGTGCTGAGGTTCCCAAGCCACGGGAGAAGCTGCTGCACCTCCCTGGTCGTCTGCAGCCAGGGTGAGAGGGGCTGTGCTGGCCTCTCTGAGAGGCTCTGCAGCCAAGAGGCGCTTGGTGTCTTGATGTGCTGCAGGTGTTTGTGCAGCCATCTCTGCCTCTGTGCTCTGTGCCTGTGCCTGCTCCTGCTGTACCACAAGCACAGCGTTGGCCACAACCATCCTCACGATGTGCCACGCTGCGTCTTGCAGGGCCTCCTCGTGGGCTGTTGGGCTGTGCAGGGCAGGCGCATGGCTCTTTGCCGTCTCCACTGCTGCTGCTGCCTGCCTGTGGCCCACCTGCGGGCAGGAGG
>NW_009655772.1:0-437 GCF_000708025.1 Charadrius vociferus
AGCAGAGTACAGCCCCTGGACTTCAGGCTTACTGACTTCAGCCTGCACAAGCAGCTGGCAGGGAGGATAGTATGGAGACAGCCGTGAAGAGCAAAAGAGCTCAGAAAAGGAGGCAGTGCTTCAGACACCTTATGGTCCAAGCGCAAGAACGGTCCAGCCCAATGCACAGGAAAACAAGCAGAGGGAAACTCTGTAGAGGGAAAAGGAAGGGTTGCAGAAAACATCTCCCCACTGGTTGGGACTCATCCCTGGGGCCCATGTGGTACCTCCTCTCCGGGGCATTAGGGCTTCAGCGCATCTCCTTTCCCATTCACCAAAAGCCTCCAGAGCCTGGAGAGCAACTCAGCATCGCAGGAGAGGAAGGAATCTTCCTTCATTTCCCCGACGTATGAGGGCTCTCAGGACCCTATGCTTGGAGCATAAGCCACCACTGGGGA
>NW_009655773.1:0-438 GCF_000708025.1 Charadrius vociferus
ACCTTCCCGATACTGGATCGGGACAGACACAAGCTGAAGAATGATCATGTTCTGTAACAGCACCAAATAAGCATAAACATATTTGTAGGGCCAATGATTTTGATTGTGACAGGCCTAATGGCGTATTTTTGTACATACGTGTATTTGCATTGTGTGAACAAGATATATAACAAATTAGTTGATATCTTGTAAGAGATACTGGAGTATATCAACTTCTTCCATATCAGTAAATGAACCAGTGCAATTAAATGTTCTCAGACACTGGCACTTGCTTTGGCTTGGGCTATGGAGTCACCTCTCAAATAGTTTCTGAGACAGTTCAGGGGTTAGCACGGCCAATGATCATCTGGAACAGGCAATTGGATAGGTCACACTGTTTCAGAGAGTAAAACAGCTTTTTATGGTCACGGAGACAGAGAATCCTCTGTTGTATGTTTA
>NW_009655774.1:0-438 GCF_000708025.1 Charadrius vociferus
TTTATAATTAATACTAGATATTTCTCTCAATGTCGCTTACAGCCCTGAGACATAAATTACACCATACAGGTTGCTAAGAACTTCAGTGCTTTGGAGGTGAAAATCATATTGAAGGAAAGTGTCAGAGAAAACACAGGAAGAAATTTGGAAGAAAATGCAAAAGATTAGTTACTAGGTAAGCAGAGAGAAGCTATTTCAGAAGCGACATTATCGGGAGACTGGAAAACTCTACCTACTGCAAAATAGAATCAAGCAGAGTAAAATACATTTTTGTTTTGGTTCTAATTATTCCTCAAGTTTATCAACTGAATGTTTGCCATGTGAGTAGTGGGATGTAAACATTCACTGAAATGTCAAGTTACATAATGTTTCTGTGCCTGTGTTATTAAACATACTGGGTTGCTAGATCATAGATCATAGAATCATGGAATCATAGAA
>NW_009655775.1:0-438 GCF_000708025.1 Charadrius vociferus
AAGAAAATTAACTCTATCCCAATGAAAACCAGCTCATGGACACACATTTTCCTTAGGCTTTCTGCTGCTATGCCTGTAGAAGCCCACCATTATGTCCTCCATGTTCCTCACCAAATACAATCCAGATTGCTTTGGATTTCCTAAGCCCTTTCCTTAAATGCTTGCAAAGTGTCTCTATAGTCCTCCTGGGTCACTCAATCTTTTTTCTATCTCTTGTACACTTCTTTTTAGCATGAGGGGTTTATCAGGAGCATTGAAGGTTTGTCAGGAGCACGTTTTTCATTCATGCAGGCCTCCCAACAATGTTACTTGACTTCCAGCTCATTGGCATGGACCATTTGTAAACTTGTAAAAGCTGATCCTTGAAAATGAACAAGCTCTTTTGGGCCCCCTTCTCTAAAGGACCATCTTTCTGGCAGAAAGAGACCTGGGGGTTCT
>NW_009655776.1:0-439 GCF_000708025.1 Charadrius vociferus
TTCAGTAGTTGTGCAGCAGGGGAGATGGAGAAAGTTCCAGCCAAGTGAGTGTTTTTTACCAGCAAAGATGTTAACTTTCGTCAGAAGGTAGTTAATCACTGGGAGAGAACCAGATGAAGAAATTGGATAAAACATTTCCCGTTCCAAAAGTCTTTATTGATTGTGTCCCCCTCAAGAAAATTCAGCTCAATCTCTGAAACCCTCAAGTGATTAAACCTTGGGCAGTCCACTGTAGACAGAGCAAATGAGAATTGTTTCAAAACGAGGCATGTAGAGCTAGGATAGTTAGAATGAAAAAAGATTTCTTTTTCACTTTGAAATCTTACCTGGGAGACGTAATCTGAGATGTTGATTTTAAGGCAAGAGTTTTCTTAAGTGTACAACCTTTCTCTGTGTAACAGGTCCCTGAATCTTGAAGCAAGGAACTGTTTTATTTTCA
>NW_009655777.1:0-439 GCF_000708025.1 Charadrius vociferus
ACCAAAACGATTCTATGATTCTGTGAAGTGGAATGCAGCACTCCAGCAAATAGTCACCGGGCATATTTTCCAACTAAGTTAAACAAGAACATTTCTGCTATCGATTGGGGCATGTTCAAAGGCGTTTTGTAGTTTGAGGTGTTGACTGAATTGATCTATCTGTGTTCAATGTGACTGTTTCATTTTCTTTCCAGAACTGAGCTGCAGGGTCCTCTACTTTCCATTCCACAGACCTCTGGAAACCACACATCTTTCTTTGTGGTGCAGTGCGGTGATGGCTTGTCTCTGCAGGGATGGGGCAGGACAGCCCTGAAGGTCAGTTTGGCGGTGGCTTGAGAAACTGCTGTTTTTGTTACGCTGCGCTCTGCCTTTCCCCTGCTGACCGTATGCCTTTAAAGATAAAAGTTCAAACTAGCACTGTGTCCTGGTTTGAGGTAAA
>NW_009655778.1:0-439 GCF_000708025.1 Charadrius vociferus
CAGGCTTCTGTAATATATATGCACATCAAGACACACTCGCTTTATTCATGATTGTCCTCTTGCACTCATGGAAAATTATGTTCAGTTACAGTATTAACTTCAGGCATCTTGTAAGAAATTGAGGAATTTGTTCTGAATTACTATCCATTCCCAGTGGTATTGCTTTGACCCATGGAAGACCCAGTACTTTTAATATCTGCCTCAAATTGCCCTATCCCCACTACAGGCAAGGATGAAGAAGACCATGCTGAAGATCTTTCGCTGTCATAAGAGCAAGATCCTGTTGGAGGAATGGACAAATCACTCTGATTCATTTGTAACAAATTGGGACTTTTCTGCAACAAAAGTCAGATTTTTCTTCCTCATAAGACAGCATAAGCTTATTTTATTTGTGTTCAGTGTTAGCCAAAAAAGTTCATACAAAAAGCAGAAAAAAAAA
>NW_009655779.1:0-439 GCF_000708025.1 Charadrius vociferus
TTTTTTTGTTTCTTTTTCCGAATATCGGTGGTTTCCATTTTAGTTGAGTCAGTAATTAAGCTGTGTCCACATCATTTGGTTTGCAGAATAACCGGTAGCGATTACTTCGGGTAGAGCTAAACATGGTCTTGACCCATTTTCTACTGGTTAAGTCGGAAGACAGTAGATCGTCTTCAAAAAAGCAGCACCTCTTGTTTTCTAGCTTGACACAAGCTTCCTCAACCACAGCCACCAGCCTCCCCGACGTCTAGTGGCACATCTCCGCTTCGCACGTATGTTAGTGACTCATTTCCCAACAAATGTCATCTCTTTCCAGACTATCGGGGTTTGATTGCCACAGCATATATGCCATTTGTCTCCGCTGTTTTCCTCCTGTTCAAAGTGGCATTTACAGATCTTGCACTTGTAGTAGCTTGACATTTCCCGTCTGTCTGAGTAA
>NW_009655780.1:0-440 GCF_000708025.1 Charadrius vociferus
CAGGAAAGGAGGACACCCCAGCTTTCCTCCCCGCCGAAATCCCTTGCAGAGGTCCCCAGTGACTCTCCCATGCCTGGTCCTGTGCCAGTGGGATGAGGCAGGGCTGGACTCTGGAGCTACCTGGCCTGCCCATAGTTGGGGTGCTGGGGGACAGCCCGTGCTCCATGATCATGAAAGACTTCCCAAGTGCAGCAAATGCTCATCCATACACATTCCTGCCCTGCATGGCAGGACTTGTACCTTACACCATCTCCCACGTGAAGCCTTGTGCTTGTGGGTCTGCTTCTCTGTGATATATAATGGGACTGTTCCCCAGGGGTGAGACTTCACTCTTCTTCTGCCAAGTCTGTTCAGCACCTCACCTAGCCTCTGTACCCCTCTAAATCAGAATGCAGCCAGGAACACATACTCCCAGCTTGCAACACTCAATTACTCCTTCT
>NW_009655781.1:0-439 GCF_000708025.1 Charadrius vociferus
AGTCCTGTGTCCCTCAAACCAGAACAGTTTATTATTTATTTCATTCAAACTGAGATTGGTGTTGTATTAGTAAGTAGGAATAGAACTTTATTTATGTGTATAAACTGTACATAGGAAGTCATGTTTTTAACATTTTTGATATGACAAAGTAATGATTATGCATAATCAAGTGTGGTCAAATATAGAAACGAGATTACCTTGCAAAGATTGTATCTCAGAGTGATCAAGCATTTCTAAGTAAATATAAGTTTTGAAGCAAAGTAGGTTTTTGCTTTCCTAGAGGTTAGTATGACCATGTTGCAGTCAGATTTGCATGATAGTACATGTACATTTAAACATGGAGTAATGTGCAGAATTCCTCATAGCAATATATATTAACACTAATTGAGATTGAACCGTTTTGCCTGGGACAGGGTTAATTTTCTTCATAGTAACTGGT
>NW_009655782.1:0-439 GCF_000708025.1 Charadrius vociferus
AACTGTGAAAGCAAGAAAAATCTATCTACTGAATAAAAGACTTATGGCATATACTTTTAACAAAATGTGTGACGCTGTAAATCTTTAAATTGCGTGATTTTATTCTCCTCAAATCTAGCTTCAAGTACATGCAGTCCTGCAAACACACATAAATGCACCTAAGCTGTGGCACTTGTGAGAGTCAAAGGCTGCCAGCAGGAAACAGACAAACCTGTTATTTTCTCTGCCTGTATACTTCAGTACATCAATTTCTACGCTGATTACTGGATTTTGCTAATCATGAGTTTTCATGTCTGCACAGAGGATGAGTTCTCATCTGCCGACTAGTGTCAGTGGTGAGTATTTCAATATTTCAGACTTACAGAAAACTACTCAGACCAGCCTTTCAATGTCCTCCCAAACAGAAAGCTGCAGAATGGAAAAGCTCCAAAGATCATCT
>NW_009655783.1:0-440 GCF_000708025.1 Charadrius vociferus
AAACAATACTGAGAACAAGGAAAGAACAAGAGTAAGAAAGGGGACTCATTTGTCAAAATCCAAAATGTACTTATATTACACAATACACTGAAGGAGTAGGAGAGTCAGGGTAACTTTGCAGCTACTCCCTGACTATTGAAAACGGTCGCACAAACACCGACATGCCCCATTCCCCAGACATCCAACAGATAACTGCAGCAGCCTGGGAACACATGAAAGAGAGGAGGTAAAGAGCTATAACATGAACTTCTGTTATCAGAAAAGACAATAGGATTTAGATTCGAGCATAAACTATGCCTTCAAATCACTGTCAGCACTTTCAAGGGACAAAATCTTACTTCTTTTTTATCAGAGAGGAATCTTACTCATATCCCGCAGGAGAACTTTTTCAGACTAAAAGAAAACTTAGACTTCCTCCATTCACCTTAGGATGATACAAC
>NW_009655784.1:0-440 GCF_000708025.1 Charadrius vociferus
AAAAAAAAAAAAAGAAGCCAAACAAAACAACAACAACAAAAAAATCAGTATTTGTGTTTTGACCGGATCTCAGCTGTTTATTCCACTCTCTTCTCCTTCCCAGTGCAGTAAATCACTCTCTTCTTTAGTTACAGTCTTCTTTCATCATCATCATGTTTGTGGCTTGGATAAATGAGTTGATAAGGTTTCTCGGCAGTTTTCCTGGTACAATCTTCCTCCAAAGCTTTTTATTATTAGTATGAGTATAATTTTTATTGTTGCTTTTTATGTCTTTCCCCACTTGTCCAAAAATCTTCTTTGCAAAATGGCAGAATTAAAAAACAACATTAAAAAAAATTACAAAATCAAAAAAAACTTGCTTTGAAATCCTCAAGAAGTTAGGAGGGTGGCAAACGGCAAAAAACCACAACAAACCAGGCGAACACCCCCACCCCCAAATT
>NW_009655785.1:0-438 GCF_000708025.1 Charadrius vociferus
TTCACAGCACCTCTGCCTGTAGTCAATTCGTGCAGCAGGAGGCGGGGGGGCGGGGATTAACGCAACTTCTGCTGCACATGAAGATCTGACCCTCCACCTCTTCACCCCAGTATTTGAGGAACTCCTCAAGATTTCAGATGGAGACTTATTCGGAACCTTAATCCCCAGACTCAGGGTAAATGAGCTAGAAAGAGCTCGTAAATACCTCTCTGCTACCATGGAAGCCACAGACAATTGTACAGTAGATGCCACTTTAGCCTTGCAACAGGAAAGTTCTTCCTTGATAGTAGGAAAAAATCTAATACCTGATATGCTTACCCTGCAACAGGGAGGCATCTGTGCACTGATTCATACCACCTGTTGCACCGAAGTTAACAAAGCTTGAAAAGATGCGGATGAGGGAAAATAACCTGCCTAGGTTGAAGGTAGAGCACGACC
>NW_009655786.1:0-439 GCF_000708025.1 Charadrius vociferus
AAGAACTACAAAAAAATACCTGGAGTTCACTTTACATGATGTACTACAGTCAACTTTCTTGGTTTACTCAGCTCCAGAATACTAACAGGA
Organism: Charadrius vociferus; assembly: GCF_000708025.1. Taxonomy (NCBI): domain Eukaryota; kingdom Metazoa; phylum Chordata; class Aves; order Charadriiformes; family Charadriidae; genus Charadrius; species Charadrius vociferus. Next base: position 91 of record NW_009655786.1, read on the forward strand.
GAACTGACTTTTACTTGTTTTCATCCACTGATAGGCTCATTAGGCAAAACAGGATACACAGGGCAGACATTAGGTAAATATATTTTGGAAATCAAATGTGGCTCAGCAAATGAGGTGTTGAACTCACATCATTTGGATTCAGGTTCAACACTGTCATACTAAAGATACCTACGTTGCGTGCAAGCACACAACACTTAGATACATGGACTCATGTAACTTACACGCATGAGGTGAATTTATATCTATATCTGCTAGGGAGAAGAAAGGCAGGTTTGACTGTGATGATCATCCTTTGCAGCAATGAGTACCTCTGTTTTTCCCTTAATTTCATAGCCTTGGGGGCAGGGGT
>NW_009655787.1:0-440 GCF_000708025.1 Charadrius vociferus
GTCCCATGGCAGGTCCCCCAGGTCACCAGCCCGCCCGGGTCTGAGCCAGCTCCTCCACCACAGCCAACCCCACCACGTCCCCCATCAGCCAGAGACGGAAAGCAGAGCTTGGGAAAGGACCAGAAACGGGCATTTCACCCAGAGATGAAGGGTTGGAGCCATCACCCCACCATACCTTCACTCCCTCGGGACCGTCAAGCCCAGGAAGACCTCGGAGACCTGTCCCACCCTGTTCAGGGCACAAGCAAAGGAGTCGCACGGATTCAACCCTGCCCGGTGCTCCCAGTCACAGCCATGTCCCCCCGCCAGGTCCGTGATCAGCCAAGACGGGAGGAGGGACACGAGCTGACTTACAAACCATCCTCTGGCTCCGCCAGGTCCCGCAGCTCCGGTGACACCGACCTGGCCCTGGGACACAGAGGGAGAGGGGCTCAGCGGGG
>NW_009655788.1:0-439 GCF_000708025.1 Charadrius vociferus
TTTTTTTTTTTTCTCTTGTGCGAGCACCCCATGTTTTGGCTATATGTCGGGTAGAAGGGCTTGTAAATGGAGGTTAGCAAAATCCTACCATACATATATGTTCCATTGCTGCTTGCTTCCAGGTACGGAGGGGGTATTAGGCATGCTGCCTGGTATGTATAGAGTCCCCTACCCCTTGGCTGAGGGTTCTTCACTTCCAAGATGACCATACCACTCAGAAGATTGCCTTGAAACTTGTATTTCCCATCATTTTCAGAGATGATGCCTTTAGTTCCAGCCTGTGCATGCTCAGATGATAAGGTTAGTTTCTTCTGCGTGTTGTTTAGGAGCTGCACGTTCCAGTAGACTTCAAATTCAGCCTTATATAAAGACTTGAAATTGAATGTACAAGCAAGTAGTGCTGATGTACTATATTGGTGAGACACTGGAACAGGTTGCC
>NW_009655789.1:0-440 GCF_000708025.1 Charadrius vociferus
TGTGCCAGCTTCTTCCTGGGAGGTGGTTAGCACAGGTCCAGGTGAGGAAGTAAACGGGAGCCTGTGGTGTGCAGCCAGCATGTTTTTCACAAGAGCACGCTTAGCCATTTGGTCGTGTGTGATCCCCATTTACACAGAGGTGTAGGACCTCTCCCAGCTACCCACTGTATTTCTGTGTCTGAATCGTGGGCTACAGCTATTCACTCTCTGCTGTTCACACTAACATTTTTCTGCGCTTCTGCATCTGTAGAGCTTTGCTGCTTCTGGTTTTCCCCAATGCATACATGCTTGGGTTATATTTCCTGTCTTCCTGGCACCCCACCCCAATGCAGAACATTGGCTTCTTTCTGACAATACCACAGCGGTCTCCTCAAATTTCTATTCTTAGTCCCTGCCAGCCTTCCCCACATTCCTCACGTACTTGGCCTCCTCCAGCTCCT
>NW_009655790.1:0-440 GCF_000708025.1 Charadrius vociferus
TTTTTCAAGAATTTGAATGACCCAAATGGCAGCACACACAATTGAACATCTACAAGGACAGTGCCTTGGCATCTTTGCTTTGGATTGATCCAGGTCATGTTAGAAGACACTTTTGTGCAATTGGTCTTGCGTAAAATTTAGTTGTACTTAAACATGTCTTATTCCCAAATAAGTTTCTAATCTTGCTGTGCAGGCAAACAACTGCAATAAGCTGGTGTTTAAACTTTGTGAGTTGCCCACTGGCTTCTGCTGAAATGAGTCCATAGTGTGTTTCACCTAAAACATGAGTTACATGCTAGTAGTGCCTGACATGAAATACCTTTTGTGGACTTTACTGGGAGACCGAAGGCAGTCAATAAAGTTTTAGAAAAGCAAACCAGAAAATTGCATTTGCTGAAGTAATCGTAGGAAGAAGTCACCTGCTGTTTTGTGAACAGTAG
>NW_009655791.1:0-441 GCF_000708025.1 Charadrius vociferus
CTCTGAGGTGCTTAAAGCAGAGATTTCAGTGCATAGAGAACTCCAGCTTCTGCTAGTAGGAGAAAATGGCTCTTCTTTTTTACTCTTCTTTAGTTTTGAGTGACATGCAGGAAAAAGATGCAACAAGTCTGACTGCAATCTCCCTCCCCACAAGCAAACCCAGAGCAGGCAGACCAAAGCCAGACACATCACTCCCGTTGTACAGCAGCTGAGCCAAGAGCAGACCCTTGCCACAAAAAGTTTGATGAGAGCTTGCCACCGCAGAGCTTCTGGAATAAGAGATTACAGTCATATGACTTAAACTCTGAAAGTTTTTGACATTTAATATCAGTAATTAAGAGTTCAGATTGGTGGCTGAATCAATAACCCTTTGCAGTTATTGATCAGAAACTGCCACCCTGCCAATCACAGAGCACAGCTGACCTTATGAAAGCTGATCTC
>NW_009655792.1:0-441 GCF_000708025.1 Charadrius vociferus
AGGGCAAGTATTACAGGGCAAACTGTCTTTTTTTTTTTTTTTGTAACGGGCTGCTCTGCAGACTGAAGTGTTAGATTAGGACGGCAATTAAAAAAAAAGAAAAGGACCAACTTTGAGTACGTAACACCCCTTTGAGTCTGCAGCAGAAAATCAAGAGTAACTGCCTTCTGGTCTTCGCAAGCATGAGGAGTTTGCTGAGTAGAAATAATTTCCTTTCCTTACAGCCTTGTGTCTCATATTCCCACGGGGTACAAGCAAACCCACCATCGCCTGTTTGGTAGTCTCACGTTCCTCTGCAGCTACCATGGCACGTCCTCACACGGGAAGGACGGAGAACGCAAATGGCCTATGAGGGAAACCGCCAGGATCCAGATTTGTCTAAATATCTGGATGGTTCCTCCCCGAGCCCGCGCCAGAGAGGCGAGAGCCCTGTCCCCAAGG
>NW_009655793.1:0-440 GCF_000708025.1 Charadrius vociferus
AAACTGTGCACTGATACCAGTTTGAAGCGCAGGACAAGTCACGCAGCTCCATGGAGGAGTCCCTGGCCTTGGACTTGTCATTTAACACAAAGGAAATTTTCCATCTGTACAGTGCCACTGCGTGTACCATTCCTCCAGAGCTCTGTGAAAACTGAGAAAAACACTGTGTTCTATATGATAAAAACACACACGCACCCATGACTCAAGAAAAGGAATTTGCTAAAATAAAATTAACATACATAAAACTGAGAGTTTTGGGGTTGGGTTTCGTTTGGTTTCAAAATAAATGCATACTATCTTACTGTCCATTGCCTACACAACATTCAGTTTCCAGTAAAAATATGCATTTTTAAGAAGGAGACCATCAGCACGCAGGAATCTCAAAGGGGCTTGAGGATTGATCTCAACAGGTGCTGCGTATAACAATGAGACAGACAAAC
>NW_009655794.1:0-440 GCF_000708025.1 Charadrius vociferus
AAAAAAAAATAGAAAAACAAACACAAAATCAGCTCTTTGAATCCTTGTCTGTTGAAGAACATTTTAAATGCATTTTAAAGCATTTGTTAAATGCAAAGAAGCTATCTGTGATGACTTACGCAAATTTTATCCAGCTACAAAAGATCTGAAGTAAGATATGGGAATAAGTAACTCCAAACTGCCTTGCCACCCAAGCTCAAGAGGTCGATACATTTATCAGAAAGTCTGAAGAAAACACTATGGCAGTGTCAGAATAACAAATCGGTTCTCTGAAACTTTTGAGAAAACCGTTAATAATTAAGCTTTTTTTTTCTTTCTCCTTCCAGAACCTCATTAATTTCATTTTGGGTTAAATGATAAACCTCCTCTTTCAAAAAGTATTTTAAGCCAAGTTTAGACTTTCAGATTCAAAATAAAAGATCAATTATCTTTTTCTTTTT
>NW_009655795.1:0-440 GCF_000708025.1 Charadrius vociferus
GTATGTCACGCGTAGAGCTGCTCAAGGATGAGCACGGCCCGAGTGTTTTGCTGACTCGAGGTGCCAACTCTCTGCTTCAGGACTGAGTCACAGCTGTAGCCATGAAAAGCAATTACTCATGTCACAAAGCCGGAATTTGCCTCCAAACGGTTCCCACATTCACTAGGAGGGGTCTGGCTTTCAAGTCTATGCAGAAGCCTCATCATGAAAGAATAACGCTAAGCCAATAGCCAGAAGCTTCCTCTGTCTAATGGGTGAAGAACTGAAATTACATTGTTAAATAAAAAATTGGTGTTCAGCTTGAAGTTATAGGCTTTTGTGAGTTTTACATGCAAACAATCTTCCTGTTTGGATGGTTTAGTATTAGAATAAATTATTATTACAGCACGTCTTCAGTTGCACAACTACTCCTTCAGTGAGTACCAAAGAATAAATTGGGA
>NW_009655796.1:0-441 GCF_000708025.1 Charadrius vociferus
AAAAAACATGATGTGCATACTTCCAAAATAGTTCAAACAATCAGAATACCACAGAAAGATTTGGAGCAAATCTGATGTTTGGTGACTAATTCACAAGTCTGAAAACCTCTTTAATAAATTGAATTTGTTTCATCTAATAATATTTGACTAGTCTCCTCGTGGGCTATGCGGATATTGCAATACTTGGGTTGCACAGGCAGACTAATCTGTCAGCACTATCTGCTCAAAATAGTATTATCGTCTCCTTTTCAAACTGCACATGTAATTTGGTTTTCTGAAAGAGAAATTAAGAAATTGCTCATGGCAGTTTGGAGATTAAGCTATAACAACAGAAAGTAAAGAATAAATCTTCATGTAATAACCTTTGTGACCTGCTAGGCTGAATTTAGAAGGTCAAATTATCTGCACTACAAACAGATGAGAACCTCAAGTCCAAAACAA
>NW_009655797.1:0-441 GCF_000708025.1 Charadrius vociferus
AGCTGAGGGATGGGGACACGGGGGCCGTTTGGGTTTGGACGGGGGGTTTTTGGGTGCCGGGCAGGACGACGGCCGGCGCTAACCCGGGATTTTGATGAGCCACCAAATGGCTCCTCTCCCATTTCCCTCCCCGGCCCCCGCCGCTTCCTGAGGCTTCGCTCTAAATACATCTTCCCCCTATTTGTTATTTACATCCTTCATTTACTCGTGATGAACTATCCTGTCTCCTTGGCCTTTGTTCCCGCTTGGAAAGGATGCGGGATCATTACTGGGTTCCTTGGGAAGCTTCCCATCGGGGGGGAGGGGGGCTGCGGCAACCTTCCCGCTTGCCACCACCTAATTTTGGGAGCCAGCCCAGCCCGAGTCACCCTTCCTCGGGGACGGTCCTTTGTCCTAACGAAGTAAATAGAGGAGGTGACCGGTGGGGGCTGTGGCTGGGGA
>NW_009655798.1:0-441 GCF_000708025.1 Charadrius vociferus
TTTCATAGCTTAAACATCAGTCCTGTTCTCTGTACAGCTGCAGTAACACTTCTTGCTTCCATAGGAAATGCATCTAATGGCAGAGTTGGGACTGTTACGCTCTTCAAAGCATCTCCTTCTTGTTCTTCTGGTACCTCACTTGTTCTGAGGCAAGAGTTTCCTTTTAATCACTTTATTTTTCTAAGAAGGAAATGCTTCTTAGAAGTGTCGGACAACACAGATACCTTTAGGTAGACAGTTAGGTATAGGACTGAGGGTTTCAGGAAGACCTTATGTATTAAAACTGCATCTGTAGCACTAGATCTTCCACCATGTTTTCATTGCACAGGAGAGTGAGGCCTCTGTCCAGCTGTCTGACTTGCTTCACTTTCCCAGCCTAGAATTGGGAAGGTTATTTTTTGGAGAGGAGGGATGTCCTTAAGAGATCTAAGCTTTATGTTG
>NW_009655799.1:0-441 GCF_000708025.1 Charadrius vociferus
CATCTGACCCAACCACCACTATGTTGTATTTCACAGGCACTGGAATTGGTTGCATGCCAGGGGTTCAAAGGAGCATAAGTGTATATGCTGCCTCCTGTGTGTCCTTGTTCCTTCCCTTATGTCAGCCTTGGTGCTTGCCTGAGCCCTGTCTAAATTCTTTAAGCATAGTGGTCTGGCAAGCCAAGTACTCCTCCAGAGAAGGAGCAGAATTGGCTGTCAGCTGTGCTGAAACTGCTCAGGCCAGGAGGGAGCAGGAGAATGTAGTAGCTAATGGTTAGATCATCACTGCTTGCTGTGGAGCCATCGCTTCACTGGGCATATTTCATGACAGTGTTGCCATTACTGAACCTGAAGCTCTTTACCAATCTGTGTGCTAACAAGTATACTTAACAGAAACATCTAAATAGGATAAGTAGCTCAGTGTTAGCTCAGGATCCAAGT
>NW_009655800.1:0-442 GCF_000708025.1 Charadrius vociferus
TTTCCCACTTCCCCTCCTTGTAAACATTTAGCCATGAGTTCAACTTTAATCAGAATTAAAATCAAGGGGCTTACTGTGCTAAAAGTTAGGCATGCATATACATGTTTGTAGCACCTTAGAGGAATGGGGAGCTTTTGGAGGCTTACAGAGGCATCAGAAGATTGGAGGGAGCCCTTAGTGTGCTCGGTGAGTTCAGCCGCAGCAGCAAGAAAACACCCTGTCTTTAAGGTTATATAAATATAGCCATCTGTTCAACTATCCATCTGAGTATCTACCTGTTTGCCAGTCTATCATCTCTCTGTTGATTCATCCATTTCTGTGTCTATCTTTTTTCTGGTTTATCTAGCTCCTTTTAGCTAATCTTCTATGAGCCATTATTGCAGAGATCAGATAAAAGATGATCTTTCTAGATGAATCTTAATGACTTGAGCTTTTGTTACTA
>NW_009655801.1:0-441 GCF_000708025.1 Charadrius vociferus
TTTCTAATCTGTTTTAGTGTATTTCCCCATAATAAGCTGCTGAGAGCAGTTGAATGTGTATTAATGGAAATGTGTTTGGCCCTAAGAGAGAAACCAGTGTCTGACGCTTCGATGTGAAGATAACAAGCTACATGAGTATTAAAAATGCACTTTTTACTGGTTTAGTTGGAAGCCAAGAGTGAGATTCTCTACTCATGAGAATAGCTCTTGTTTGCAAGGCAACGTATGCAGTGCCTCTTAAAAGCAATAGCTTCCTTTTTCTATTTCCTCTCTCTTTGCTTTTTCTTCCTTACTTTATTGATCTGATGTTCTTTTGCCCAAATTGATCCCTGAGGTTATAGATCAGCCCTTGAAAAAAAATCTTCTTGATAAATGTGGAAACTGGGAATACCCTTTACAGCAAGTATTTGGTGAATTTGTCTCCTTACAATGTGTGCAAAA
>NW_009655802.1:0-442 GCF_000708025.1 Charadrius vociferus
TAGCACAGATATTAAAGAAATCTGAAAAGCTTTTCATTGTTCTACGTTTCTTTGTCCAACCTATGGATAAAGTACTTGCAATATATCCAAATGATGAACGCATGTAAAATACAGGCTGTGAAAACTTGCAGTACTATTTATCTCCCACTAGGAAGAATTGTTAGGAGGTCCTGAAAATATGTTTTTGTTCTTCCTCTTGCCAATGTGACTGTCAACTGGAAAATCAGATTTGGCAAAATATTCTGAGTTTTCATGAGCAATTAGCAAGATGCACATGTTTTCTGGCAATCTCTGGGTAAGTGGTGGGTGATAACAGTAGAGTTTGCAGATATTTATGCGCACACAGCTGTTTTGGGTACCTTTCCTCCAATTGCTCTCGTATATGTGAAAACAGTGCTTGATTTCGCAGATTACGTGCTAGGATCTCATCCTTTTGATGTCA
>NW_009655803.1:0-440 GCF_000708025.1 Charadrius vociferus
TGAGGCATGGAAATAGAGGAAAATCTCCCCTTTGAGTATCTATTAATAAATAAACATTCATTTATGTGGATAGGAGGAGTTCAAAATAAAACCCTAGATCCACTCTGTTCTATAAAGAATTTTCGAATATGAAAAGGTTTGTCCCCTGGCCCTTTTTTGGCTTTATCGTTCTCTCTCTGTCTGGCTCCCCACCCGTATTCTTTAACTACTCTGTCTCTCCCCTTCGGCTCACCGAGGTGTTCTGGTATTTCTCAGGCTTGTATTTACCCCAAATATATATACGTCTATGTGCAAATGGATAGGTAAGTGAAATGTCTATACTCTGTAAGGTTTTTGAAATGCAAGGAACGCCTATTTATAGAAAGCATGTAAAAACTCGACACACCCCCACCCCCCTTCTTCTTTAAAGATGTAAAATCGCTTTCAAAAGCTGCCCCTTC
>NW_009655804.1:0-442 GCF_000708025.1 Charadrius vociferus
AATAAAAAAGGGCATAAGGACAAATGCTCACACGTTATCGCTGTTTATGTGTTTTTCTCTCGGGTGTGTGAACTTGATGAAAATTGAGCGCTAACAAGAGGAGATGGTCCACGGTCTCCTGTATACCATGCCAGTGGCTGAAGCAAACAGAGCGGGTGGAAATTGGGACTGTAGAGCAAATTAGCGTCTCCTGGCTAAGATTTTGTGTTTCCTTTGTACTTCGAGTATAGTCCCAGCTGGTGGTTGATAAGCATTATTTGAAATATCCAGCTCCTGGCAGGATGAAGTATTTCCAATATCAGACACAAGTTTGAGGAGCGGTTGAACTTTTCCCTTCTTGAAAATAAGTAAAAGTAAATACACCTATAATTACTTAATGCGTTGTCTTCTGGCCTCATCTGCTCTCAAAACACCAGGCAGGTCTCCGTCCTCGGCTTCTCGA
>NW_009655805.1:0-441 GCF_000708025.1 Charadrius vociferus
GGATCCCTCTTTTCAAGCTCAGCATTGCGGCTACCCAGGGAGCTAAGAGCGCTTGGAGACAAGTGGGATGGGGAAGCAGGATGAATCTTTTTGCCATAGGTCCATGGCCCCTCTGTCTGCTGGAAGGCTGCTGGTACCAGCACATGGAGGTCGGGCTTGACAGGCTGTTCCCTGAGCAGTAGGAGCAGGAGCAGGGAGGAGGAGCAGGGACAAAGCGCAGTCCTCTCAACCCAGGGGAGGGAGGGGATGTGTCTGTGCAAGGCGGAGTGTCGGGGAAGGGGTCCCCATCTCTGGCCCGGCAGTGCTGCTTCCCCTGTGTACCCATAACTCTGCAGTCCAAGATCCAAGGGTCATTGCATGTACATGTTAGTAATTTGTTCATCTTGGCCACTATTAATAACGACAGGCACATCCATCCTCCCTGAGAGCAACTGGGTATCT
>NW_009655806.1:0-442 GCF_000708025.1 Charadrius vociferus
TGATCTCTAAAGGTCCCTTCCAACCCAGAGCTTTCTATGATTCTGTGTAGTACAGGAGGTCTTTCACAGTGTTTAAAATTCTGCTCTACTCACCTGCTGTTAGGTTTTCCTGTGGTGTAGAATGCCTGAATGCATCGTGCAGTGTTGAGCGTCATCACAAAGAGAAGCCACACTTTGATCAAAATACTTAGTTGCTCAGAGTTAGTTGGCTATGCAATTTCTGCCTCTCAGTCTCAATTTGTATATGGAAATTCCTGGCAACAAATGAACTTAAAATTACTGTCCAATGTAGTGCTGGTCAAGTTTTCAGAAGATGAAATTGTTATCATTTTGCCAGATCCTTGTCAGGATGATGTACAGGTGCGTTCCTCTAACACAAATAATAATTCAGTCACAAATGAAAAAAGGGCAAACACTTGAAATAGATATCCTGAAATATTTT
>NW_009655807.1:0-442 GCF_000708025.1 Charadrius vociferus
CTCGCGTGGTCTCAGAAGAGGAACCAGACAACACCGTCAGGTGAAGAGTTGATAAGCAATTGGGATAGAACTCCCCTCTGTCCCTGCCCCAGTAACTCCAGATCCTACCTTGTCTCAGCAACTGTCAAGGAAAACATCAACTTTAAATGAAAAGTAGCTCATCTAACTGATTTGCTTCTCCTTTCCCCAGGAGACACTTGATTTTGGCTGAAGGAGGCTCCTAAGAAGTGCTCTGTCTCACATTAAGAAACTTACAGAAACCTTGAAAGATCTGCAAGTCCTTCTCTTTGTTTCTGATAATGAAGCCCGCTGCTTGTAAACATTATAAAAAATCCACTATAACTGACTTATTCTGTGTCCAAAGCAGCAATTCGGTTCAGAAAATCCTAGTTTTGTTTTTCTGCTTGTCTTTTGTTTCAATCTCTCCATTATCTCCAGACAA
>NW_009655808.1:0-442 GCF_000708025.1 Charadrius vociferus
TGGTAGAAATGTCAGGCAGAGGGAAATAACAGACACCTGAAACCAAGGTGTACAAAGAGATACGGTTTCCTTCCCTGTTATGTCACACTCCATCCTTATTAAGGAGGTCATTCGGTGTCCAACAGCAGCAACGATAGGGAAAATTAATTGCTCTGATGCCTCTAAAAGAGGAAATGTATTGAATGTGATCAACAGAAAAGCTGCCGCTTACTAAGAGCTGTGTCTTACCTATCCTAAAATAGTTTTATTTTAGCCACTCGTTGTAGGGCACAAATTTCATGTGAAAACAGAGATATGCCAATTCCTGTTAGCAAAGAACCACGGACTCAGCTCAGTACCGTTCTGTGGATTGCTCTTCCGCAAGAGCTCCCTTTTTCTGCTGAACAGACACGGAAATTTAAGCAGAATTCACGCTATCTGGAGAGGGCCTTAACTCCCACCT
>NW_009655809.1:0-440 GCF_000708025.1 Charadrius vociferus
AAAAAAAAACTTGATTTCTACCAGCGTGAGCTATATGGGGCAGTTGCATTCCCTGGAGATGAGCTTCCACCAGAGACTCTTCCTTTCTTATAAAGATATCGTATCTTTTTGCGCAAGTATAATTTAAAAAATGTGAAATGCACTTAGCTGGGTTTTACCTCACACGCACACACGTCTCTCTTTTGGGAATAAACCAGAGCTCTGTCTGTCAGCTTTGTGTTTCGTCTTTCTAGTCAGTGTTTGCAATTACAGTTTACACCTTCCCTTGCATCATCGTCGTGGTATCCCTGACATGTATTATACATTTGTGTATAGTCTCTGTATACATAAAGGGATAATTCCGTGAAGGATATATGTGAGTTAAGCAAGAATAAACACTTCTCATCTATGTTATGACATTCATTGTACAAACTTTATGTAACCCTTGTAATTACTTTCTT
>NW_009655810.1:0-442 GCF_000708025.1 Charadrius vociferus
AATTTTTAGCAGGCTTAAGCCTCTGAAGCCAACTTCAGACCAATGTAATTACTTTAATGTCACGCTTACCCTTTGACTGGCAAAGAGATGAGAATGAGGGCCAATGACATCCAGTCTGCATATTAGTTTAGGCATTGATGTTAAGTACAATCACTGCCAAGAAAATTACTTAAAATAAGGAAAAGGAGAAGCACTATCCAATTCCAGTATTTCAAACTAAGCTCCCCTAAAATGTGCAGACCGTGCAAAGATGAATGCATAGACAGAAATACAGGAAGCATTTTTAAAGCCCTACTTTAAGATGTTTTCTAGAATCAGTAAAAACACAATAAGGATGGAGCTAACTACTTATCTTTCTAAAAACTTGCATATGCTTCATGTCTGTCTTTAAATCCTTTGGGGTTTCAAGTCTGTTTATACCTTTAAAGGTGTTTTTTTTTTT
>NW_009655811.1:0-442 GCF_000708025.1 Charadrius vociferus
TCCCTTTAACTTGAGGAATCATTTAAAATAAAAAGGAGGAAAGTTCACCTAAGCCTTATTCATCAAATCCTAGAGCTACAGAGATAAAGCTCTCCAAGAGGCAGCAACTGAGAAGCACCAAGGAGATGCAGACCAGGGTGTAAACTCTTCCAGAGCTGGTATCACCAAGAGCACACTTGCTGCCGGATAGTGCTTTTCCTGGCCACAAGTGAAGTACCATGCCTACCTGCTTCAGGCAGTGCAGACGATAAAGGGCCATCTAAATCCTGCTGCCCTTTTATTACTTCAAACCCAGTAGGACCATTCCATTATAAAAACAAAACAAACCACCCCCCCAAAATGCAGCCACACCATTCATTTTCTCCTCGATGTGTTCCCCACCAAGGGTATTGCTGCCCTGCTCACACTGGGTTTTTTCTCCTGTAATCAGGTGTATATATGT
>NW_009655812.1:0-443 GCF_000708025.1 Charadrius vociferus
AAATGTGGTGGAGGAGGCAGAAAAGTACAGCCACGTCTCCACCAGCGCAACCTCCAGCAGTGCATGCCGGGCTGTCTCAGGGCTCTGCATCCACAGTAGGTGCAGGGATGCAGGAGAAATGAATCCCAGCCAAAATGTGCAACTTCTGGCCCTCTAGGATTCTGTCGCATATTATATCGCATCCCACCACACTGTCCTGAGAAGAGAGGCTGTTCCATGGTGGTTGCTCCACCTTCATCACTCCTGGTGGCCACAGGGGACACGGACGTGGGAAATTTGGGTTACTCACTGCTTTGGCTGGATGACAGCACCCTGCAGCCGTGAGCTGCTTTCTTGACCTTTCCTGGTGGGACACATGGCTCAGAAAGGATGGACTTTCTCAAGGTGGAACAATAGCAGTTGATGGCTGAAATCAAGTAAGTTCCTTTAAAATTTAGGTCTGT
>NW_009655813.1:0-442 GCF_000708025.1 Charadrius vociferus
CAGTCGAGATTAATTTAAATGCTTCAATTTATCTCAGATTTTAAGGTCATATTTTCTAATTGAAATTACTTGTCAGCACTGACATGGAAGTTATGTTATTTCTTCATCAATTTGAATTTGCAGTGTTCTGCATTGCATTTGTGGCTGAAAAGTTCAACCCAGATGTAACGATTGATTAATTTTGCAATGAGGAAGGCCTGACTCATATCTTGACTAATTGCTTAGTTTGCATTAGTCACTCTAACAAGTAGACAATCTTGCTGATATATCCACAGCACAGTTAGTGCCTCTCTGTGTATACCATGGTATACAAGAAGTAGTGACATTTCTGAGGATTGTCACAAGGAAATTTTTGGGCTTTTAATGTCAATGCAAAGTACAGTTTCTGTATGTATCACTGGAAGACATAGCTGGGTGAGAGTTCAAACACGAGAAAAAAAAA
>NW_009655814.1:0-442 GCF_000708025.1 Charadrius vociferus
GAGTTTGATCTGCTTTAGGTCAGTATTACATCAGAGTCCTGGTATTAGCAGTCTGCTATATTAATGAAGGGTACAACTGACACTTTTAGGTTTTGGTATATTTCTTCTATTGAATTCAACTTTGGGTGGATATTTAGCTTTTTTAATTAAACATTCAATTTTGTGTGGTTTTTATCTTCAAGAGGATTGAGATTAGCACATAGTCAAGAAATTTATAATTCCGCTAATTGATACATAGTTTAGATAATTTTCCAGTTCTATTTTGCATCTGGTTACATTTCTGCTTGAAGCATTGCTGATGTACTTCCATAGTCATCATTGGTACAGCATTAAGGATGGGAGTCATGGTGCAAGGTGAGGTAATACTGTTCTGTTGCGAAGCAGATAATTTTCATTATGGATCTTTCAAATGCAACATTGTTATGGTTTGAGGAACCCACAA
>NW_009655815.1:0-442 GCF_000708025.1 Charadrius vociferus
TTATTATCTGTAGCAGTATTAATATTGGTATAATTTGTTTTAAGCTTAGTGAGGAAGCTCCTAAAATACAAACATTGTTTTGTTTGTCTTTTTGTAGGCTAAGTTAGGTTTTCAAGTCATGTACAGTTTAGGAAGAGGTTATGGCTTTATTGACATGGGAGCAAATATGAGTCTTCAACTGTGGGAAGCAGCAGGTAGACGTGATGACATGGATGTTAATGGGATCTCAGCCGAATGTTCATCCTGTTCTTATTCTGCAACAGGGAGTTAGGAATCTGGGAAACAATTGTCATCACCCACTTGTAAAGCACTACCAGACGTATGTCTCTTCCTCTCAAGCCTTGCAGCGGTGTGCATCTCAGACACCTAAGGTTTTGATATGAAGTTTGTCAGTCAACAGTGGTAATCACTCCTCCACTAGAGAGTATGCTAATGAATTCAG
>NW_009655816.1:0-443 GCF_000708025.1 Charadrius vociferus
TAATGAGTGTGGCATACTGCCTGAAGTACTCTGGAGAATATGTAGACATGTGGATCATCTCCTGGAGAAAGAAAAGACGGATAGTTACCAGTAACTTGAATTCTTTGAGGTATGCTATCTACACGTTTGTTCATTTTCTGCCTCCCTCACCTTACTCTTGACTATTTCCGTTTGGATTGCATGTTCAGAAGAGCTGAAGGTAAGGAATTTCTCTCCTGGCCCCTCACATATACACAATAAGAGGAGTAGAGCCTCAATCCACAACCACTATTGCTATGCAAAAAAGCCAACTAAAGTGATATGTCCTCTTGACTCACAATCACACACCCCAAAAAAAACAGACACAGACCACACATCTTAAAGAACTGTGATTATAGAAAAGCAGCACCACTTAGGTCTGAGAGCATTCGGTGGACTTTTTTACTACACACAAGGTTGCTTAG
>NW_009655817.1:0-443 GCF_000708025.1 Charadrius vociferus
AAGGTCTCTCATGTTGTTCTTCAGAAACTTTTCCCATTGCCGTGACCTTTCATTAAGTAATTCCCTGGACCCTTTCCTGAGGTCTCCTGGACTGACTGTACCACCCCATGTTGCCCTCTGAGGAAAGTATTGCCTGAGGGTAAGTCCAGTCCTCCAGGAGTGACCGAGAATGCAGTTCTGATGCTTATTGCACTTCCTTAAGGAAGGCTTGACTTCCTTCATCTACTTGATGAAAGCACCTACTGTGGACACCCACCACAACACGCCCCTGCATTGGCCTCTACTTTGATCATGACCCATAATCTGTCAACCAGACCCATACTGCCTGGCTGAAAGGAAAGCTCTGGGCATCATGTTTCCCCCGAGGTGTTCCTGAGGTATCATCCCTACAGTTGGCCAATGCCTTGCCTTGCCCTGTCCCTCAGGCAGAGGGCCCCCCCCAG
>NW_009655818.1:0-442 GCF_000708025.1 Charadrius vociferus
TTGGTGTTGATCAAGCTGGTGTTCTGTTGAACAACAAAAAAATATTGTCCAGTTAGTTCCAAAACAGAACACTTACTTTAGAAATCGAATATTTACATTTGAAATTATCATCTATATGACTAATAATAGCATCCTCCTTCAAATGATGAGTCTTGTCAGGTCATACACTTCTAGATAGCGGGGAGAGCTTAAAATTATAAGAAGCACTTCTGACTCCTGTTAATGGAATCCTACACATTTAGCTAGAGTCCAATTCTTTGTACAAGGGCAATCATTCGGGTTCAAGTTAAGGGTTTTAATTATAAGAGATGATTTGAGAATTTAGACGGATGAAAAATCTGGAAAGGGAAAAAGAAACATCTCTTGAGATTTTGAATCTCATGAATCTAACCTGAGTGTGGAGGAGCTGAACTCTCTCACTTGCATCCATCAGTTCCTGCTC
>NW_009655819.1:0-443 GCF_000708025.1 Charadrius vociferus
ACGGAATTCGGCAACGCGAAGCTTTACACTGACGCTGTCTATCTGCTCTTGTAACAACTCCACTGCTGGAGCTCTGCCATCACGCACCCAGGGAGCTCTGTTTTTATGAGGCAGCTTGGTTTTCTACCACCTCCCTTCACATCTGACCAAAGGGGAGAGATACACAATAACCTCATAACCTCTGTACGCCTTATTTAGCAAAAGGCTCTGAAGACACTGTCTACAGCATTTGCAGAAGCTATTTTTTGTCGCAGGAAGAGAAATTGGAAAGTGATCTAGGAGTAAGAATGGAACCTTGTGCCAGGGAATTCGGTGGAGAAGCATTAAAGGATTATAAAACGTAATTAGTTTAAGAGGATTTCCAGAACTTTAGTTGAATGTTTACTCAGAACAGAACGAATGCGTCTTACTTGAATACAAATTTTGCCGCTTCAAAGAAAAAA
>NW_009655820.1:0-443 GCF_000708025.1 Charadrius vociferus
TCTTTTTTAAGGGGGATGAGGAGGTAAATGTGGTAGGGTTCTACACTGCAGTAAGTGGAGCAATACCTGTTAAAGTCATTCCCTAGTCCACTATTTTACCTTTGATTACCTTGGAACATGTATATGTATTCATATAATAACGTAAAATCCCGTGTTATATATTTCAGATATCAAAATTATCCGAAGACTACTTAGCATTGCAGCAAAAATTGAATGAAATGATATTGTCACATCAGCTGAGACCTGTGATGCTGTCCAAAGATAAGCAAGCTAACGGCCGACTTTCTTCTCATGTTTGTCAGTCAGGTAATGTTGAACCTTACTGTAAGCAGAATTTTCATTTGTAAACGGGACTTTAAAGAAGCGACTCCTAATCATGTTTTTAAAGGCCAGGGAACTAGTAGATGAGTTAGCTCTGGCTTGTCATGTAACTCAGGCTGTAC
>NW_009655821.1:0-443 GCF_000708025.1 Charadrius vociferus
AAAGTGGAGCATGCTCTCAGGTTTGTACTTGGGAACAGTAAATGAGTCAGAAAAGGAGAGCGAGAGGGCTTACTGCCCTTGTTTCTGCTGTTGTACCACTATCTATGTAGCTTCAGCATCATTCAAAACTGGAACAGATTGTTTGGAGGGTGCCCTCTGTGGGAGATGCATGGGCTCAGGAACATGGATGAGACACCACAACCACCAAAGATGTGGAAGAAGGACTAGTGTATCTCTTTTTCTCCAAAGACAGTAGTTGGCCTAAGAAAACACCATACCTTTGGCAAAAGAAGACTCTAAGGTAAAGGCACAGATTTGTCACTGGACTGCCCTTCGGGGGAGCAGCTGCTTTATGCCAGACAGTAAAGCATACCCTCAAAGCCTGTTGCTTGAACATGCAAGCTATCATGCCAAAGAACTTATGTATTATCCAGATTACTTTG
>NW_009655822.1:0-443 GCF_000708025.1 Charadrius vociferus
TTTTTTTTGTTTTGTTTTGTTCCTTTTCTCCTCTGTTACAGTTTAGAAAGCGCTAAACCCTCCTCCCAGGCAGCCTCCGTCACGATCCCTGACCACCTCAGCATCAACCTCTCTCAACCCTCCACCCCTTCTTCTTCTTCCTCCTCCACCACCACCCCCTCGCTCGCCACAGCGGGGGCCTCCGACGCACCCGCCAGCCTCCCCAACCCTCTTCCGACCGCCCCTTGTGTCTCCAGTCTGCTTGGCATGAAACCTGTCCCTCTCCTGGCTCTAAATGTCGTGTCTGCTGCTAAGGGTACCTCCGCTCCAGCGGTGCCATGTGTCACTAACAAACTGAAAGCGGAAAAACAGAGGTTTTCTCCTTACTGACTCTGCTTGTGGCCTTAGAGGACCAGCAGATCGGTTGGCAGCACGGAGACCCCGTAGAGGAGACTTGGAAGAGC
>NW_009655823.1:0-443 GCF_000708025.1 Charadrius vociferus
TAATTGTAGCATCTTGCGATTGTGCCGTTTCTTAGCGTGTAACGATTTCTTGTTGGTGTTCTTTGCTGCTCATTTTGAGGCGAGGCAATGGAACAAGGTTTACGGGACTGCTGTAGATCAATCCGCATAGGAAAAATCCTGATCCAGAGCGACGAGGAGACTCAAAGAGCCAAAGTGTACTATGCGAAGTTCCCACCCGACATTTACAGGAGAAAAGTTCTTCTAATGTACCCCATACTAAGTAAGTGTCTTTCACCACTGTGTGCAGTTAGACTCATCTGAACAGTGAGTGTGTGGCATTTAAAGGAAAATTTCCAAATTTGAGGGGCTGTGATTAGGTTTTTTGCTTGCTTTAGGTGACACAGTAGGGAATTTATGGGGCTGTGCCAGAGTACGTATTGGTCAGCTCGCACCAGCATGGGCGCAGAGCACACCATTTGGGC
>NW_009655824.1:0-444 GCF_000708025.1 Charadrius vociferus
AAACCCAAACCCAAACCGTGTTACTTACCTGCCTCAAATGGTAGACTCAGGCATAATGTTTTTCAAAGAGCTCTGAGCTTTGGGCTCTTGGATTCATCCTAGCAGACAGTTTTCCCCTTAGGAAGCAGCCAAATGCTCCAGGGAAACATACACTGCTGGAAACGGCACCTGCATTCCAGATTTACCCAAGTCTCTTGATGATGCATCCTAAGAAGAGCTCTCCTTCTAGCCACAAGAAAGGGCTGGGAAAGTTTAGGCAAGACCAAAGACTGGAGGTGAGACACATCACAGATGAAGGTTTGAAATCCCCCCTCTGGCAGGGGTGACTCTCTGCGACTCTCTCCATGGGAAACGGAAGAGACCTGGACCTTTAATTGCAACCCTGGACTGGAGGAGGAGACCCAGGAGGAGCGAAAAGAGAGAGGAATAAAGAGATGCATAAAA
>NW_009655825.1:0-444 GCF_000708025.1 Charadrius vociferus
TGGAAGGGTCCTCTTCCTCCTGATTGGCCTGTGGGAGGGCTCCTGGGGCATGCCCCTTGCCGATTGGCCCACTGGCAGGTTCCCTCAATGCTGATTGGTCCAGCAGCAAAGCTCCCAGGATGTCCCGCCAGCTGATTGGCCCATGGGTGGGGTTACGGGGCATTCCCCCTGCTGATTGGCCAGCAGGCGGGGGGATTCCCCGGGCCCTCCCCATGCTGATTGGTCTGTGTGAGTTCCCTGCTGCTGATTGGCTGATGGGACAGGGGATCCCAGTGCTGATTGGCCGGTGGGTGGAGGTATTCCCCTGGCCTGCCCCGTCCTGATTGGCCCACAGGTGCTGATTGGCCCATGAGCAGGTTCTGCTGCGCTCCCATTGGCTCATATGCAGAGTGCTGCGCTCTGATTGGCTCTGGGTCACAGTGCCGGGCTCTGATTGGCCCTGGG
>NW_009655826.1:0-443 GCF_000708025.1 Charadrius vociferus
ATTACCTTTCAGCAGAAGATGCTGTTTCTGTAAATGTATGAATTTGTTCTAGGTCAGAGGGCATGGGACCAGACTTCGAAGAAAGTTGTGTTTCATTACATTTTCAGCTGCTCCATGATGGACAATTAATTGAAGGTGGAGTCCTCATTGTATAGAAATGATATTTTTAAGGTCTTTACAATTGGAATCCTCGGTCCCATTACAGCATTTTCAAAGCCCTTAGAAAGCACTGGAAAAACTACTGAAAACCTTCAGTAGGCTTTGAATCGGAGCCTTCATTTAGGTTTCCTGTTGATAAATGTTAATAACAATAATACTTATTTCTCTAGTTATCTGCAGATATTAAGCATTTAATGCGGTATTGAATATTTATGCTATACTAAAGAAGCAGTGCTTAAAAAGTTCACTAAAGACTTAAGCAAACAGGATAAAGTAAAAAAAAA
>NW_009655827.1:0-443 GCF_000708025.1 Charadrius vociferus
CTGATGAAAAATGTTTCACTATAAAGTCAGGAACTGATTCTTAAGGGACTAATTGGAGACGTATTAGTTCAGTTAACTTACAGCTATATTTTGGGACCCATTATTTAGTGTGTGATCTATTGATTTTCTGACATTTTAGTTTCTTAAAAACAGTGTGTGCTGTGTGGTACAAACTTAGATGTCTTACCAGAAACACAAGTGCCGTATTATCTTTATAGGCGAGTCTTGTAGTGTCATCGTAAAAAATTAGTTTGACAAGACGGGGAACTTCAGTTGAATGGAAGGAATTATGTTGTCTTTCTTTACTTCTTTAATACTGTGTTTTGCCTGGAATTGACATGGAGCTGATGGGCCATGGTTACCAAAGTAATTTTATTTACCCTTTCCAAACAGTTTTTCCATGAGAATTGTATGGGAGACAGTATCGAATGCTTTTCGAAAGT
>NW_009655828.1:0-444 GCF_000708025.1 Charadrius vociferus
TAAATGTTTTGTGCAGTGCCTGTTGTGTCCTCTGGAAAAGTCAGTATGTGAAGTTTAGGATAAAATCATTTAGCTTTATATGTGATATATTTTAAAAAACTTGGACATTTGTATAACCTTTCCTCTGACCATCTCAATGGACAATATTCTCTCTTGTGTGGGAAAACTGGCACAGAGAAATTCCTGATGTTTCTCCTGCAGCATGTTCCTGCTATCTTGTTCTCTTGATGAGATGTCTTTTCCACCCCCCTTTCAGGACAGACAGCTGATTCCTTAAAGAAGGATGTGCAGAGGTGGTGTGCCTCTCAGCCACTTTCAGGCCTCATGGACCTTTAAGTATACCATCCTTGAGTCAGTCTTTCTCTTCTTGGCTCAAATTAATTTGCTAGAGGTATAGTTCCTAAACATAGGGACCTCAATACAAATCACAGAATCACAGAATGG
>NW_009655829.1:0-444 GCF_000708025.1 Charadrius vociferus
CACGTCCCCAAGTACCACCTCTACCCCGTTATGTCCACCTCTATACAGTACGTAGAATTTCCCCATATTGTTCTGGTGAAAGTTTTGGCCGGAATAAGCGATTTGCAGAAATACTTCTGTATATGTTTTGCTTGGTGATGTATGTCCCACCACTCCTAGACAGCGATTTTTGGCGAAGACTGAAGAAGTTGAAAAGAAAGCCTCATTTCTACTGTAGATGGATTCCAGCTCGTAGCTCTTTGCCTAGTAAAGTACTCTCTACAGCCAGAAGCCCTTTCCCCATTCAGATAACAATAGATAATAAGCACTACTTAACCCTACGCTAGTTTAAATCAAGTTAATTTATTTGGTCTTTAAGATGTTTCAGGTCCCACATCATTCTCGTAGCTCTTTGCTGAACCAGTTCAAATGTGCGCACCACTGCGATGAGAACGATTTTGCCCT
>NW_009655830.1:0-444 GCF_000708025.1 Charadrius vociferus
CTGACCATTGTGTGATTCTGTGATTCTCTAAAAAGCAGATGTAGGGCAGTCCAGAAATAGGAAGCACGTCACACCACAGTTGCTGAACGCATGCCTAGAAGGTCAACCTTCTGTATTTTCCTTCCACCAACCTTTATTCACCCCTTTGAGAATACAGTCAAGGAACGGACCAGCAGTGTCCACAGTGGGCCTTTCAGCAGCCCCTTGTCATTCCTAGGGACAAGCTTCACCTCTGACAAAGGCCACCAGAAACACCACTGACAAAAACCCCTGTCTGTCGCCAGGGCTTGGCCCTTCCCAGCCCCGTTTCTCTCTCTGGCCTTGGGGACAACAGGGTTTGCTCAGTCTCCAGGCACGTAATTCCAGCTTTATGTTTCTGTCTGCCAACCACTCCAACATGTCTCTGCTCTGAAACCTTCACACACATGGGGGCTTGGACACTTA
>NW_009655831.1:0-444 GCF_000708025.1 Charadrius vociferus
ATAGCTGAACAGACACATATTTGAATAGCTGAAATGTCCTGGTCCTGTTCTTGCCCTCTTCTGCTCCTCCGTTCACGTCTCCACTGATGCAGGGCACCAGTGCCTGCTCTCTTTGCCCTCCCAACCATGTCTGTGCCAGCACTGTTTGGATGGAGCTTTGTCCCACACGGGACCCATCTCCTCTGCTCTTTGCAGGACTGTCAAGTGAAGAGGGGAGCTAAAAATCAACAAGCCATGCAGTGGCTGGAGTATGCCCAAAGCTTAGGGATACCCCTTGCTCCCGGTACTGCGATCTCCCCAGCCCTTGTGTCCTGGATTGAGGCCCCATCATGGGGCACAGCTGACATTTGGGAGGTGACCTGAGCAGGTGGGATGGTTTCTCCCTTTGCCCAACATCCTGTTGCCTCAGTTTACCGCCTCGTAAAAGGGAGGTAATGACAGGCG
>NW_009655832.1:0-445 GCF_000708025.1 Charadrius vociferus
TGGGCACAGGGACAGGAGGGTTTGGGGATGATGAGGGGCCCCGGAGCTGGGGCACAGCACGGGGCATCACCAGACCCTGGCCCCAATCCCAGAGCAGTGGATGTCCCCATTCCTCACCCCCTGCCACAGCCAGCACTGCTGGGGACTGCGGGAAGGGGGAGGAGAGTGTCCCCAGGATGTGCTGGACTAAAACTTTTTGGCTGGGGATGGAAGCACAATGGAAGGGAGGCAGTGAGAGAAGGGCCCCAGATGCCCACGGGCACGGGGCAGGATTGCCGTGCCAGCGGTGCAGGGGAGGGTGCCGGGGGAAAGGCGCTGGGGCTGCGTGGGGCCCCCACTCACCCGGGGCTCTCCAGGGCAGGAGCAGCATCAGGCAGGCGAGAGGCAGCGCCTGTGTTGCCCACGCCATGGTGATTCCCACGTCCCGCTCCCCACGGCTCGGCTC
>NW_009655833.1:0-444 GCF_000708025.1 Charadrius vociferus
GACCACAAAAGTAAAAGATACCATGACAACCTGATGAATTTCAGGTCTGCAGAATCTTCACATATTCCTCATATCTTGTAACCCTGGGAAAAATGACCGAAGAACTGACTGCGCTGAATGAAGGATTTGTGCTTCACACAAGTACTGAAACAAATGTGTTCCCTTTAACTGGCTTACTGAAGTGGGCCTGTGTGCCATAAACACAGTCATTAACGACCTCCATCCATGTACCATTGATCTTCCTGGAAAAGTACCTTTTAAAGCAAATGAAGCAGATCTAGCAGTACTTAAAATCCCCTATCCCGTGGAGAGTAGAAACAACTTGTCAACAGCCTGTGCCCCAAAGCTAACAGTAATTTCCCTTCCTGTCAAACTGCTTCCCTGGGAGAAGGTACACCAATAGGTGTAATGGTTCCACGTACCTCACGGAAAGGGGAAAGAGCC
>NW_009655834.1:0-445 GCF_000708025.1 Charadrius vociferus
AAATAGACCATGAAAACTCAAGAGAATGGGCTTGATGTTTTCATGCTATTATTTTTACTGAGCTAAAGCTTCAATATTGGATGTGTTCAGAGCCTCATATTTAACGTGCAAGCTTTGAAACATCACCAAAAGAAAATTGCATTGACACAGCTATAAAAGAACAGTACTATATAGTCTAAGGATTACATGTTCTGTCATTGTGGTACCAGAACCACTTTTGTTCTCACTAATGTTTATGTCAGGGAGAACTGGGAATCACAATGGCTGAGGTTTAACCACAGCTTTGCCTCTGTCTGCCCACCTCACTGTACCCAATTATTTAGGCTAAAACTTCCACAAACTGTTCCAGTGTTTTACTATGGATATCCTGACCATAATAAGTATTTTATATGTTTGTCTGGCTACAAAGACGTGTTTCCAAACACCTAAGTCACCATACAGTGAA
>NW_009655835.1:0-444 GCF_000708025.1 Charadrius vociferus
GACAGAAATATTATATATGCCCTAACACAGGAAGAGACAGTGTACTAACGTGTGCTTTGGCATAGCAGAGAAGGACATAACAAGAAACAACAGCTAAAAGCTGAAAACAGAAAAATCTAGAAGAAAAACAAAGGAAACTACACCTTTTAGTGGCCAAACTATCAGACCAATCTACAAAAGAAAACATTCACCATCACCAGCTGTCAGGAGAAAGAGATACTGCAGCCAAATGCTAATTTGTAGGCTCAAAACTGGGTCAAATGACAGAAATCAAAGCGTAAGTGACACCTGGATATTTAAAGCAGACATCCTAATATGAACTTCTGGCTTTAAAACTCTGAATGGCTAAAATCTCAAATTAATTAATTGCTCATAGAGCTGACTGAAGGTGGAAAGTATCAAGACTTGCTATGGGTTTAAAACTACGGTAGAAAAAAAAAAAAA
>NW_009655836.1:0-445 GCF_000708025.1 Charadrius vociferus
CCCTCTGCCCCATATAGGGCCCCACTGCCCCATAGGGAGGGCCCTCAGGCACCTATAGGGCCCCTCTACCCCCTATAGGGACCCTCAGGCACCTATAGAGACCCTCTGCCCCACCCGGAGGCCCTGGGGCACGTATGGAGGTGCTCAGCCCCATATAGAGGCTCTCAGTCCCATATGGATGTCTTCTGCCCCATACGGAGCCCCTCAGTCCCGTATGGATGCTTTTGGGCACATATAGACATCTTCTGCCCTATAGGGGCGATCTCAGCCCCATATGGAGGCTCCAGGGCACATACGGAGGCGCTCAGTCCCGTACGGATGTCCTCTGCCCCATATGGAGGCCCTTGGTCCCGTATGGATGCTCTCAGCCCTATAGAGATGGTCCCGGCCCCACATGGAGCCTCCCGGCCCCGTATGGATGCTCTCAGGCGTACAGCGGCGGTCC
>NW_009655837.1:0-445 GCF_000708025.1 Charadrius vociferus
GCCCCCATCTTGCAAGAAGTTAAACACCACCTGAGAAGTTGAACTTCCCACACACATTGAGTTCAGGCGAACACAAGCATGTCCAACACTATCTAAAGAACAAATCAATTCATTATAGAGCTTGACACTTCATTCAGAGCACAGTGGAAATATTTAAGAGAATGCAGCAAACACATATGCCTGTAATTTAGCTATATATTATGAGTGCATCCAGGATTGGAAAAAAAATGGTCACACATTTATTTTTGGGTAAGGAAATGTTCTAATATTTTTTTAAAGGCTACAACTCCAGCTTCAATTTTTCCATCTCCATTTTCTACTGTCACTTTGTTATTTCTCTCTTCATATACTGCTCTCAGGTCAAAACATTCTTGAAAGCCGGTGCAGTTCTGCTAATTTCTTTGCATGTTGAAGACAAGAGACTTGAGCAAACTGAGAAACAAAT
>NW_009655838.1:0-444 GCF_000708025.1 Charadrius vociferus
AAAAAAAAATGATGTGACTGTTGCTCTGAGCTTAATTAACTCTTATAGTGTGGGTTAGCTGTGATCAAAAACTGGTTCAAACACTTCTCGAGACATAGACACAAAACCAACTACTTTGTGTGAAGTAGTCATAAACAGAAGAGAGTCTTGACAATTCTAGTCATGACCAGGTACAGAACTCTGGGCATGTAACACATTTTCAAACATCTGCAGAACTAGACAGGGTTTTAACTCACCTTGAACTTGACCTCTGAATTGGTCTTCTAGGTTCAGATGCTTGTCAGGTCCATCTTCAATGCCAATGTTTTAAGAAGAAAATAATGGTTTAAAGTCAGACAAAAATGGTAAAAAATCATAATTTTGGGAGATATCTGAAATAATTCTGTAGTATCTGATAGTTCTTGTATACATGTATACCATTGCACTATATTGTAGTTTATTTTT
>NW_009655839.1:0-446 GCF_000708025.1 Charadrius vociferus
CTTAGTTAAACTTTTCCTATGAAAAGCCCAGCAGTGGCTGGACTGCAAGAAAAACTACCTTTGAAGATCCAGCAGAGCGACAGGGAGGCTCTGTGATACTCATAGGGCCCCCCGTTATTCCGCACCCTGGAGCTGGAGGGTTTTTTTTTTTCCTGATGCGTTCCTGCAGGGCTACCTTCCGCCCTGTGCAAAGTCAGGGGACGCTCATACCAGGAGTCATTCCAGACATCTGAGACTCATTTTTTGCGTGCTACCCCTCGGATACAGCTGCAGTGCAAGGGCTGGTGCCTCTCGCGGGGTGATTCTCCTGCGACAACACGTAGGTACCAGCCCCTTTCGCGTCCGCCCGCTCTCGGTAAGGAAAAGGGTGAAGAATATAAAGTTCCCAAGAGAGGAGGAACAGGCTGCAGCTCTTACACATTGTCGTGGTTTGGGTTGGGCTGGCC
>NW_009655840.1:0-445 GCF_000708025.1 Charadrius vociferus
AAAAAAAAAAGAGGGCACCAAAGGACCATAGGTGAAAAGTTCACAGAAAGCAAGGTAGAAAATAATTTAAAAATACTCACCTACAGTAGCCTCAAGGCCCATTTTACTGACCGCAGAGAACATGTACAACTGTAAAGATGAAAAAACAAATATGTTGAACACCAACATACAGACTAATCCTACATTCTCCACATTCCCCGTGTTAACTAGAAAATATCTTTGTTGGTATTATTTGAAAGCTAGTTCTAGGTTTTACGAAATCCTTTCAGACCACAGCAGGATGGTTCTTCGACTGGACAGAGGAGGGAGACAAGGGATGTGCTTCTATTCCCCAATATGTCCTTTCAGAAGAAAGGGCTGCGTTATGAGACCAATTTTAAACTCTCAGATTGCCAGCTTCAACACAGCACAGAATACTGTTCACAATAGAATAAAAAAAAAAAAA
>NW_009655841.1:0-445 GCF_000708025.1 Charadrius vociferus
TTTTTTTTCCTCATTATTGCTTTTGCTCTTCAGCTGCATGCTACAGTAAAGTCTGTTTTTTCCAAAGTATTTCTGCATGAGGCTGTAGTGGAGCTAAAGCTGTGATTAAAGGAAAGATACCAAAAATATATCAAGCAGCACACTGCTGGGTAATTTAAAAAATAATATGTCTTCTGTTAGCTAAACAATACAGCATTTGATAAGGTATCTGCAGCTGAGAGGATCATTTTCAAAGGGTCATCCACCTGCAGCACAGAATCCAAGGGTAAGAGGTAAGCTTCAGGCTGAAGTCCCAGCCAAGGATCCTCACCACCCTTTCCCATTCTTCCTTTGGGGTGGAGGTGAGGATGCTGGAGCTAAGGATTAGGACATTTGACAAGACTTTTTATTGTAGCAAGAAATGACAAAATGGAAAGGAGGGACAGGGATGGTGAGGGATGGAAAA
>NW_009655842.1:0-445 GCF_000708025.1 Charadrius vociferus
TGCTTTGAATCTGCCACTCATTAGGGTCTGTTTTGGTCCTTAATTATCAAAATGGATGGTGTATTTTCTCCATGGCCACGTAGCAGCATACATCACTTTTACATTCCCCATCAGCTGTCTAGGCTGAAGAGTCCTATGTCATTCTAGCACAGCAGGCATCCCACCTCTTTGGCACTTGTTCTGCTCTGCATCTTTCCAATTGGGCCGTATCTTTTTTTGAACTTAATTAAGCTCAGTTGTCCCCATGCCAGCATTTCCCTGTGGCTTAAATAGCTCTGCCTGCCTTTAGGCACTTGGACTAAAGGCCTATGATGCCATGAGGTGTGTGGAGGTGAAGGACGCACGGAGAGAGGAACCAGGAGCTGGTAAAGATTAGAAGGTGTGAAGGGAGCAGATACGTGGCTGGCACAGGACAGTTTAGCTCCATGGCTGCCCAGTAGCTTAT
>NW_009655843.1:0-446 GCF_000708025.1 Charadrius vociferus
TCACTATGGAGGAACATAAGAGGCGTTTGACAGGTCAGTGTCTTACCCCTAAATCAACCTCACACTCAACACCTTATAGGCAGGATGAGACCTCTTTGAAACTACTGAGCATCAGCTGCCCTTCCGTCAAATTAAGCGTGAGAAACAAAGAGGGCGTTTCAGGAAAAAAATATGAAATAAAAGCCTGCCAGCAATGCAAGTTCAGAAGGGATTTGCTGAGATTTGCTTTGGCGAGTACAAGGAGGGAAAGAAAAATAAACAAGAAAAAAGAAAGATGCTGCTCAGACAACAGCAAAGGAGCAGGTTCAGCTTTCCAGCTGTAGCTGACATCAGAAGGAGGACAAATGCCAAAGGACCTTTCAAGCATGTTTGCGCTTTCCTCAGGCTTCACCTGATGGATTATTAGGTAACAGTGAGAATTTCACAAGTGATACCAACTGCCCACC
>NW_009655844.1:0-443 GCF_000708025.1 Charadrius vociferus
AAAAAAAAAGCCACAAGCTCCTTGCACCTCGCCGTCTACAGCTGCACTCTCCTCAGGCTCAAAAAGGCCTTGCCCGCATCCTACTGCAACTGATCTTGACCGAATTGCCCTCCGCTGTCTTTGCACTGTCTCTGGACAAGCGCCAGGCAAAAGGACAACATTTCACCTACTCCGTAACCTCCTCCTAAGTGCTGGAAGGTCACGCGTAGGCCCTCTGATCCTCTCTTTCTTCAGGGTGAACATGCCCGCTGTCCTCAGACCACCCCCCCATAGAAACCTCTCCTTTCCCTGAGCTTCTTGGTGGCCCTCCCCTGAAGTTGCTGCATTTCATTGATGTCTTTCCTCGGTGGGGGACAGAGTGCTAGAGATGACATTTGACACAGCCCTCGGAGGACACGGCCCCAGGCTAAGGGCCCTGTGTCCAGGCAAGGGGAATGAAAAGC
>NW_009655845.1:0-446 GCF_000708025.1 Charadrius vociferus
TTACTTGAGCAGACTTAAACCAACCTTGAAGGCAACGGAGACATAAGTTTGACACACATTTATAAAAACACAGTGACACATGTTCCAAAAGTCCAAAAGTGAGTTTTTACCATGATCTAAAGTCAAATACGCACTGCTTCATAGCCATTAGTCTGATTCCTGGAACAAAAAGCATTGCTGTAGCACACAAGTCTTTCAGGCTCTTGTCAACTCTGTTCAATGAACAAGGATCAACCGTAGATTCCTCCTTGTTTACTCAAACTTGCCTGGCAAATGGCAGCAACTCTTAAATTCTCTGCCACTGAAGATGGAGAACAAACTTGTCTCAGACAGCCATGTAGGCAGAGAGTCACGCAGTACTGACCAATCTGTGACTACAAATAAGTGTTCTGAGACTAAGAGTATCCACTGTAGAGTACAGATCCTGGCCTAATGCATCTTTTGGG
>NW_009655846.1:0-446 GCF_000708025.1 Charadrius vociferus
TCTGTTGCATTTGTCAAGGTGAACTATAAAATGAGGTTGTAGCAAAGAAAGACAAGTCCTCTAAGACATATGGTTATCCTGAAAATACACTGTACAGCTTAATAAAGCATTATACCGAGAAAGGTATAAAATTAAGTGAGGAGAAGAAGCAGTTACACAGTGGCAGAAAATATATAGCCTTATGTGGTATAGAAAAGTATGTAATGGTGCAAGGCACAAAGAAGAATGAAAAATAATCCTGAGGATTTGTGTTATATCCCTCACATCCTGCAAATGGAAGCCCAGTTGGAGAGAGCAAGAAAGACATGCAAATGTAGACAGAAAGAAGATTACAATGTAATATACATAGCAATATTTATACCTTTATGAATATGATTTTGAGTAAGCATTGAAGTCTTTGGTTTAGGACTGGCTAAATGATCTTTCC
The DNA here is from genome assembly GCF_000708025.1 of Charadrius vociferus. Lineage (NCBI taxonomy): Eukaryota > Metazoa > Chordata > Aves > Charadriiformes > Charadriidae > Charadrius > Charadrius vociferus. Next base: position 428 of record NW_009655846.1, read on the forward strand.
TTTCTTATTTAAAAAAAAA
>NW_009655847.1:0-447 GCF_000708025.1 Charadrius vociferus
TGTGTGCTGTGTGCATGCATGCGTGTGCGTACGTGTGCTCTGTGCCTTTGCGTGTGCACTCTGCACCCTGTGCATGCACGCGTGTGTGTGCGTGTGCGCTGTGTGCCTTCGCGTGTGCGCCCTATGCATGCCTGCGTGTGTGCCGTGTGCGTGTATGTACCACGTGCATGCGGGTGCGCATGCGTGCTATGTTGCGTTCACACGTGTGCCGCGTGCATGCACATCTGCGCACGTGCCGGTGAATTCACGCGTGTATTCACACGCGCGCATTTGCGCGGGCACATTGAGTGCATGCACGGCTGTGTGCACGCGTGCGTATTGCGTGCGCCTGTGCCGTGCACACGCGTGTGCGAGCGCGTGTGTGCGCACACGTGAGCTGCACGTATGTATATATTGATGCACTCACTCCAGGCACCTCTACGACCCCCCCAGCTCTGGATTTCCTGC
>NW_009655848.1:0-447 GCF_000708025.1 Charadrius vociferus
TTTTTTTCCTAAACATCACTTGAAAATAGTTTTAAAATTAATTATTTTAAGATACCACTTATTTATTTGTTTAAGATGACTTGTTTGTGCTGAACTTTGCATATGGAGCACAGCATGTTGTTCAAGAAACCAAGAATGTCAACTCTTTGGAGATGTATATATATATATAATATGTATGTATGCATGCATATTATCATGCAGTATAAGTACTGCCAAGCAAGTTTTGATCACTCTATTTAGCTTCGAGCTAATTTTCCCTCATAACATTTATGTGTGAGGGCTCTGTGCCGGTATCTTTGGGTTTTAACTGCCAGTTAACTGCTGGTTAAACTGGCTATATGAAAGCTATTGAAACCGTACTTACATATTGCACTCCTTTAGGTGTGGTCTAGGTAGCATAACAAGTTATTCTCATTCCTTGGAACATGGTTTACTGGTGGACTTGGC
>NW_009655849.1:0-446 GCF_000708025.1 Charadrius vociferus
TTTTTTTTTGGGATCTCATCCTTGTTCCATAGCCCAGATATGAGAATCCCAATGGGGAAAGGAGTAGCTTTGAAAGATGTAAGAATCTTAGATATTTTCATGGAATTGTGTTATACAGAAAGCATCAAATGCCTTTCGTTGCAGAAGGTATTAATCAGACTCACATACTGTTAAAGTTGCTATTAAGCCTGAACTGAAAAGGACACTATGTATGGTTTATTTATCCCTTCTCACAGGGATTAGTTTTGTTCATAAAGTTGCATGCTTTGTATATACTAAAATGTGCGTAAGGTACTTTGCTTGAGGAGTCATCTTCACATTCATCCCTCCTAATAATTTTTGATTAAGAGACATTCGATGCCAAAGAACTCAGCTGACATATTTAACATTCTCTACAAAGATTAAGAGTGCTGCATGAACTTAAAGGGACCTTAAAGATCATCTAG
>NW_009655850.1:0-446 GCF_000708025.1 Charadrius vociferus
TTTGTGTAGGTTTTTTTTTAGTTCATACTGAAATAGCAGTTCCCTTGAACACAATCTTGAGATGTACTTGACCTACCTTATTTAATTTCAACATTTCTTAGGAATACCACCATGAAAAGAAATAATTGTTGAATGTTAATGTGGCTTTTCATGATGCCTTCTTTAATGTTTTTTTTCCTCGTTCCCTACATAACTGCTAATCCATCCAGAAGAAAACCCTTTTGCATTCTATTGTCTTTTTCAATTTTTGTTTAAATGCCATTTCTTTAAAAACCCTGAAGAAACATTAGTCAGAGCTAGACAGTAAGCTGCCAAATGTAGCTAAACACAAAAAAGAACAGCATCTCACCAAACTCCGAGTTCTAGCTTGGAACTATAAAAACGTGCTTGACTTCAGGCATACCACAAAATCTGAGGTCTTGGCAGCTTTAAATTCAAGCCAGGAA
>NW_009655851.1:0-446 GCF_000708025.1 Charadrius vociferus
GAAAGCTGCCAGGCTATGTCTGTTCAGTTAAAGAATCTCAGCATTCGGTACCAGCTCCGTGTGATGAGACAGGCCCTCGTATGTGTCCAAACGTGGATCTGATGGATCAGCAGGCAGAACGAGGCTAGAGACGAATTGCCTTGCCATGAGTGCCCCTGTCCAGAGGGCTTTGAGGCAAAAGACAGTCTGTCAGTAGCCCGGAGTTCAGACTATATGGAATTTCCAAGCTAAACCCGATGTTTTGAGTTAGGCTTGAAAACAAACATAGCCGGTGCATTTTGAGACCATGCTTTCCTTTTTGCAAATGATTGCTGAACTAGCACGTCCTGAAATAATTAGCTCTAGCTGTGCTAATTGCATTCCTGTACTGTGCTGTATCTAGTGGCGATCCAGACTGGAAGTAACAAATTCCTAGATAATTCCACTGACTGCCACATCAAAAAAAA
>NW_009655852.1:0-447 GCF_000708025.1 Charadrius vociferus
GGTCTTTTTGTCAAAAAAAAAACCTGAAAGGTTGACATTGAAGCTGGTTCTTGTAACATGAAATATTCACAAATGACTTCAGTGCTTTCTTCTTTGTGCTAAAGAATCCCTTTCAAAACATTCTTATTCAGCAACTATCTTCTGCTAATGTATTAAATTTTTATATCAGAGTTAAAGTTTTATAAGGTTTAAGGTTATAAAATACTAAGACAAGGGTTGAGCTTGTGAAAGTTCTGTTTAAAAGAGAGCAAGTATATCCACTAAAAAGGAAACGAAAGCACATTTATTACATTGCTGCTTTACAGAGATGCTTTTCTGATTATTTATTTTTGTTAAATGCATAACAGAAACAAAAAAAAAGAAAATAACCTCTGGGTTCCAATAAAACGAAATTGTTACAAACCCTCTTTCAAAACTTTCAATTAGTTGGTCTGGACCAATCCTAAA
>NW_009655853.1:0-448 GCF_000708025.1 Charadrius vociferus
TCTCCCCCCGCCCCAGTATAGACCCCACAGGCCTCCCCGTTGGTGTTTGCGCCGTCCCAGTATGACCCAGTACGGCTTCGCGCAAACCAGTACGCCCCGATGGTGCTTTGCCTGTGCCCCAGTTTGTCCCAGTACAGACCAGTATGACCCAGTATCTCCCCGTTATGGACTCTCACACTCCTTCCACTGCATTTCTTCCATCCCAGTATAACCCAGTATGGCAAGGAACACACCAGTATGTCTAAGTAGTTAGTTTTCATGATCCAGCCTCTCCCAGTATAGCCCAGTATGACCCGGTTACTCCATCCCAGTGCTCCCAATCCACCCGAGTGCCCCCCCAGTACTCTCTATGCCTCTTTCTCAGTGCTCCCAGTTGATCCCAGTGCTCCCAGTCCATCCAAGTATCCCTCCCCACTCCCAGTTCCCCTCTCCATTCCCCTCCCAGTGC
>NW_009655854.1:0-447 GCF_000708025.1 Charadrius vociferus
CCTCGGAAGCATTTACAGAGATATTCTGCATTAGTCACAAACTGTTTATTCTACTAGTCACTTGTTAACGCTTGTTGCATAAATGTATATAATTGTTCAAGTGCTCTGTAAGCCACTGTTACCTGGTTGAAGAACTTGGACAAATTGTTTGACTTATTCTGTGCTCACATTCTCAGCACGAGCTGGAAACACGCCAGAGGAATAAACTACCCAACAGCTGTTAACTGTGCACTGGACCACACGGCATGACTCCACGTTGTGCACGATCTTAAATATTGCAATTACTCAAAGGTACGAGGGTAGGCTCTCCAGACAGCCTTTTGCACCTTTAAAATTCCTTCTGGAAATGTGCAAGGAAAGAAGACAAAGTTAAGAGCTTACTGTGAAGCACACAGACAACAGCGATGCTTTCAGAGAGTTCTCCCAGATTTTCCCTGTGTTACAGTA
>NW_009655855.1:0-447 GCF_000708025.1 Charadrius vociferus
TCTTTATATAATCCTAAATAATGCTGGTCTTCTCCTATTTGCCATTTCTTTTCCCAGAACATTTGTAAACTATAATCAAATTCCCTTATTCAGTTTCCTGTACTGTAGTTGGTAATATCAGATTCAAAACTTAACCTATTCATCAATTTTGTTGGTGTTAGAATACTTATGAATTTACTGTAATTTCCTGAAATTACAGAGATGAGATAGGATTATTTCACATAGACTCACTAAAGATGGCCATCTTCCTCATTTTTGAAAGATGGACCATGACCTTGGCACCACTTAGCTCAAGACAGTTGTAATTAGTTTAATTTGTAGTTGATCATTAATTGGATCCTGTATCAGTGAGCAACCATTAGAAAGTGGCAGAACCATGGCATGTCCCTTCTTCCTTTTCTTTACTAACTATCCCGGTTTAAGGTAAGACAGAACCAATTTTCTTTT
>NW_009655856.1:0-444 GCF_000708025.1 Charadrius vociferus
GGGCACTGGGGTGTCCCTCCTGCCCCCTGAGGAGAAAAGGCTGGAGCCATTGTTGTTTATGCGGCTCTTTGCAGCTCTGTTCTGTGGGGAAACGCTGGGTCTGACCCCAGTTCATCTTAAACACCATTGTCATGGGAGGTCTTTCAAGATAGTGAACAGATGGAAAACACCTAGGCAAGATGGTTGTGTTTTAGTGAATCATGTGAGGCAGGAGTTCTGCTTTGGCATGCAGTGCTGTCCCCAGGTGCTGCCTGACGTGCCTGTTAAAGCTGGGATGCTCGGCCTTAGCAGGGCTGAAGTTGGCTCCTCTGGTTGTGTGTTTGGAGGTGCGTATCAGCCCAGTGCCATGCTGGTCTACCGGCTCAGGGACTAACGTACCGCGCTCCGGGGACCCGCGCAGGCTTGGGGGCTCCATGGAGCGTTGGTGTACATCCGACATTCCTG
>NW_009655857.1:0-447 GCF_000708025.1 Charadrius vociferus
AGATGCTTCCTAACTGTAGTAGCATGTATTTACTGCTTGAATATTTTTATTCCAATTCCATGTGAAATAAATAAGAAAATTCCAGTTTTATCTGTCACATAGGCACTTGAGCCAACACTTACGCACAAACTATATGGTGTTCATTTTGTTGCTTAGTTTGTTAAAATGCTGGGCAGTTTCCTAAAATCTGATGATGTCCTATAATTACACTTCCAACAAGTAAACTAACTTCCATCTCGGTAAAGCCCTGATATCTATCTGCTATCTTGGGGTTAGAGCTACAGTAATTGTAGGTGCCTTTCTGAAGTATAAACTATATTTTAAAGTATCCTTTGCAAACTAGTTGATAAACTAGTTCCAGTACAACTAATACATGATACTTTGTCTTTACCAGCCTTCACCAGTACAGTCAAAGCAAAGGCATGAGCTGTCAGTGAAGAAATGTTT
>NW_009655858.1:0-448 GCF_000708025.1 Charadrius vociferus
CCTGTGTCGCTCAAACCAGGACAGTCCCTCGTACCAAGACTCCATCATTTAAGTTGTCTCTCCCTGTATCTTTTCAAACTTCACTGTGTCTTTCTGGGGAGGTGCAGACCACACCACCACAGAGTACTCAAAGTGTGGATGTGCCTAGGTTTTAGACCAGCATCCTTCCTGGTGATGCCCAGCGTTTTACTACCTTGCTTTGGCTGCTGCTACACATTGCACCAAAGATTTTTGAGAGCTGTCAACCATGACTCCGAGCTCTTCCTTCGGTTGTGGTCAGTTCCAAGTTTGGCATTGCATAGGCATGCGTGTGTACAGTACTGATGTGCTTTGCGTGCTGGGTTGCAGGCACATCCTTGGGTGCAGACTGGCATCTTGGTGGCCCTGTCTTGCTCAGGATTACCCTGGCAGAGACTTTACGTGTTTTTCAGCCAATGATTTTGGGCTG
>NW_009655859.1:0-448 GCF_000708025.1 Charadrius vociferus
TGATGCTGCACAAATGCAGATAAGCTGCCAGTTTATGACGTTAGAGGTTACATTTCTAAAGGAGCTTTAAAAGCACGAGCAGCAAGAGATGATTATAAGTTTGTGGAGGTGAAGGGGGAAAGGCAGGCTTTCCTCAGCCGCGGTGATAGCACGATTGCTGCTCTGCAGCTTGTGCTGTGCAGCTATTTCATTAGAATTTCAGCTGCAATACTCTTACAGAATGGGAGTTGTAAAAAATGAAGGACTAAACACGTTACTGCTTCTTAACCTATAGAATATGTGAGGAGGTAACTCTGGTTAGGGGAAATGGTGAATTACTACTGAAATTCGCCGGTCTGCTGGGTACGGGGCATTGAAATACTGTTCAGCATTAGCAGTTGGTTTCAAGTAAGCTTCCTTTGTGTCTCTGGTGTAAAGGGCTTTGTTTTGTGGGGGTTTTGTGTGTGTG
>NW_009655860.1:0-448 GCF_000708025.1 Charadrius vociferus
TAACTTTCTTCACAGCAGCCCGTATGGCACTGTGCTTTGGATTTGGGGCTAAACCAGTATTGCTAACACACTAGTGTTTTTGCTGTTGATGAAAAGTGCACGGACAGCATCAAGGCTTTTTCTCTTTTCCACTGTTCCCACCCCCAGCGAGTAGGCTGGGGGTAGACAAGAGGTTGAGAAGCAGCATAGCCAGGACAACTAACCCAAGATGAACAAAGGGATATTCCATACTACATGATGCTGTGCTTAGCAGTAAAACGTCAGGGAAAGAAGGAGGACAGGTAGAGATTTGTGGTTATGGTGTTTGTCTTCCCAACCAATCACTATGCATGCTGAGGCTCTACTTTCCAGGAATTGGCCAAACATCTGCCTCCCAGTGGGAAGTAGGGAACTAATTCTTTTTGCTTTGCTTGTGTATGCAAGCTTTTGCTTTCCCTATTAAAATGTC
>NW_009655861.1:0-447 GCF_000708025.1 Charadrius vociferus
GGGGAGACAGCAAGGACCAAATTCCTATCTCAAATGCTGATTGCAGCACAGGCTGGAAAAACATGCTGTCCATCAAGCAACCAGTAATGGGTTTGAACGACATGAATAGCTACAGAAAAAGTCCACGCTGAGATGTCGGTTGACCAGAACTGCTCAGGAATTGCCTTGCTTTCTGAACCTCAAACAGTACCAGCAATGATTCAGCCAGGCCAACCCACAAGCACGCAAACTGCTGTTTTGGGGAATGGCACCTTGGTTCTAGACCGGCACTTCTCACGAAACCATCCATCTAAAAAAGACTCTACTCAGATAAGAATGCCCTGATTGAAATTACTTGTCCACGTCAGATAGCAGAGACACGACCCTCTCACAGCCTCCACAACACTGTTCTCACCACTGCACTGGATCTTCTGAGCTGCAACCAGCGGGTGTCTCTTCCTCTCTCCC
>NW_009655862.1:0-448 GCF_000708025.1 Charadrius vociferus
CTAGTTGTGGAAAAACACTGCGCAAAGCAAGGTGATTCCTTTGTCCCCTGCTGGCAGGAAAAAAGGTGAAGAAGAAATGTTTCTTGAGAGGAAACAGAAATCCTACTGCAAAACTACTACTGCTGCTATTGCTATCAATATTTAGAGTAAACGGAGAAGCTAGAGGTGGACTATTCTGAGGTTTATTAATTATTTCCAAAGAATAAATCACATGGAAGATGCTGTAAATAGTGGGGATCAGTATGGTAGTGCACATCAGCACATCACTGCCTTTATCCCTCTTTGTTGGGCAGACAAATGAATGCCTGCTACGAAGGTGGCTAAATTACTCTTCATGAATATTCTGTCTGACTGATTGTGAAGCTTTATAAAGTCTGATGTTTCTATCTGTGGATACTGCTGCAATCTCCTTCTGAAAATTATGCTGGATCAAATGTACTCTTGCCCA
>NW_009655863.1:0-448 GCF_000708025.1 Charadrius vociferus
AAAGGTGGAAATATTTTAACACCTCTTGTTGGATGCTTGGTGATCACCGAAATTAAGAGTTTTGATCACACGAAATTACTGACAAACTGAGAGGTAGGCAAACTGTCTCCTACAAGCTTCTGGGCTCTGTCTCTTCCCATGGGCCTGACACAAATATCAGGAAGATCCGGTGGCTCCATCCCTCAGTAAGCTTCTGGCTGAGCATCTTCCTGATTCCTCAAGCAAACAGAACAAAGCTTTTATGTACTCTTTATAAGAGAGTTCCCAAAAGCAAAGAAAATCAGCTATGTAAGCAGTCAAAATAGATTTTTTAATGTCATAATAGAGAGTAAACAAAATAATAGAATTGTCCTTCCCCACCACCCTTCTTTCTACCTATTTTTCTGTTGAAAAATGCCAGATGATTGATTGATCGATTTGGATGCAAAATGAGGTTTCTTATGTCAAT
>NW_009655864.1:0-449 GCF_000708025.1 Charadrius vociferus
TATCATTCCAACAGTCATATTGGACGTTTAGCCAGGAAATAGTTCTCAAACGAGTCTTGTAACTGAGTAGAAAAGTGTCTCCAAAAAGAAAAATCCCCTGGTTCCTTTGTCAATGTAAAACACTCCCAAGTCCCTAAAAAATGAAAAAAAATACAGCAATATCTTTGTTCTCTAGTTTGTAGCCACAGTTTGTAAGAAACAGATGAAATGCAAAAGACCCTAATCAACAGAGCTAAGGATACTCCATCCTTAGCTACACAAGCCAATATTCAACAGCACCTTAGTACAAAGGAAACAGGAGAACACCCCACCACAGCTAAACAAGCAAACATCCACACGGCTGCTTGCACGTCCATCCCCACCAGTGTGTCCTCCTCCCTTCCAAAATAACGACCCCCAGCTAGCCCCAGCAACGGTCAAGAAGAAAATCAATAGAAATAAAACACTTA
>NW_009655865.1:0-448 GCF_000708025.1 Charadrius vociferus
ATGGGGCAGAGTACGGATTTGAGGGAGGAAATTGGTTTTAGCCAATTCCTCCTTTCACTTCAGGCAGCTCCCTTGATACTCATTTTTTTGATACCACAGCATAGTCAGGCTCAGGGGTCAAACATGAAATGTCACAGAATCGGTCAGAGGTCAGGGGTCAAATGTTATGGATCGGTATGTCACACAGCATGGTCAAAAGCCAGGTGAATGGTCACATGTGGGGGTCAAAGGTCCCTGTTGATGTCAAGGGCCACTTGATGGTTAACTGTCACAGCATGGGTCAAAGGTCAAATGTCACTGGGTTCAAAGTTCACAACTTGACATAAAAAAAATCACTGGTCAGGGTCAAAGGTCAGGGATGGGGGTCAATGGTCAGGTATTTGGGTTGAAGGGCAAAGGTTGCAACTCAGACACTTTCTAATTTGACCCAAACTGTTGTGGTATTAGA
>NW_009655866.1:0-449 GCF_000708025.1 Charadrius vociferus
GTCCAGTTTGTTTAAGTGCTCCTTAACCTGGTCATTCTTCACTGAGGATAAGAATTCCTTGCTCCAGACTTTCCCTCTTGCCTCAGGGGCCTGGGACTTCTGAACGCTGGTCTTACCAGTAAAGACTGAGTCAAGAAGGCATTCAGTATCTCGATGTTTTCCGTGTCTTTTGTCATGAGGTCTCCTGCCTCATTCAGTGTCAGGCCCATGTTTTCCCTAGACTTTCTTCTGTTGTTTATGTACTTGGTGAGTCCTTTCTTGTTGCCATCACCAAATCTGACTCCAGGTAGACCTTGGCTTTCCTAACCTCATCCTTGCATGACTGGACACTATCTCTTTACTCCTCCTTGGTCACCTTCCCCTGCTTCCATCTCTTGTATACTTCCTTTCTGAGCCTGACTTCAGTTAGGAGTTCATTTAGCAGCTCCTTGCTCATCCATACAGGTTTC
>NW_009655867.1:0-449 GCF_000708025.1 Charadrius vociferus
CATAAACACCGATGCATCAATGCCAGAAGCATTGCACAGTTTTAAAAGACTGCCTCATTTTGTAGTTCCTTTCTGTACCAGGGATTCACAAGGAATGAATTTATGGAGAGGAAAACACCTGAATGCAAAAGAAATTCACAATTACCCTTCCTGCTTGCTGTTGATGGTGCATTCCAGTATAAGGTTAAGTTCTCAAGCTACTTGCTTTCTGTCCTTCAGTCACAACTACATGTTATATAGATATTTATTTCATCTTGTTCCAAAGCACAGCAAAATTGAGAAGAACTGAAGCATGGAGATGGGTAGTATCTATCTCCCTCTCATCATGTATTATACATATGTATTTACTCTTTCCTAGCTTACACTTGATAAATCAGAAAGACTTATACAACTTATGCTCATGTTTTCTTTCACACCTTTTCACCCTTGAGCTTGACACTGCCTACCAG
>NW_009655868.1:0-449 GCF_000708025.1 Charadrius vociferus
ATTTTCCTGAATATTTGCATGTTGTCAAATATGTCAGCCAAGGTCACCAATCTTTGCTTTAATTGTCACCCCTTTTTTTGAGAAATAAGAGTTCTGCTCAGATGGTGTTATTTTTTGTGACGACCGCGTTTTCTACCTTCCTAATTAGACCTGTAGTAGCAAAATAACATTCAGCTTCTAGGTCCCATGCAAAATACCCACAAGATACAGCTGTACATGCAGTAAAATATGAGAAATATATGCGGTATTCTCAGTTTCTATTGTATCACTACTGTCAGTTTGACTGCTACACAGTTGTAAAATTGAGATCCACCCCTGTGATCTTCATGCCACTTTATGAGATTTAATTAAAATATAACTTTTTCCAAAAATCCAAACCGTCTTTTGACGCTACTTCACAATTCAGTTGACCTAGCTGTAATGTGATGAGACCAGTTTAAAATAAAAAA
>NW_009655869.1:0-446 GCF_000708025.1 Charadrius vociferus
AATTTAATTTTGTTTATTTGGCTTAATAGGACAATGAAATTTGCCTATATGAAAACACAACATAATAGAAATAGCGCGCAGCAGGAGTCTATCTGTTCTTTCCTGGTAATAATTGAGTAATATCCATGACTAGCAATGCAGGAGTGCTGCTTATGCCATTAGGTTCTTCTTGTAAGTATTTAAGCACCACCTCCTCCTCCTTCTTTCCATCCTTTGTCCTCTTCCCTTCATTCAATAAGAATCTACATTCTTCTGGTTGTTTCAATCCAATTTTGCACTAAATTTACCAGACAAATAATGAGAAGAAACTAGCGGGGTGTATTTTTGCACAGACTATATAACTAGGCTGTATAATAGAATTTCAGACACAGAAAAGAAATACTTTCCAGTTGCTCAGAAAGGACAGGAACTTATTTTCCTTTTTTTTTCCTCTGCCATCTTCTTTA
>NW_009655870.1:0-449 GCF_000708025.1 Charadrius vociferus
AGGGAGCAGATCTTTGCACCCACATTCAAGCTTGTCAACAGAGGGTCAAAGAAGAGCTGAAAGCACTTCTGATCCTGGCAAACACTGTTAACCTGCAAAATAGGGACTCAAACGTATCATAATGTTTTGTCTTTCTGGATGTAAGACAAGACTTTCTAAAAGTTGTAAGTATTGTCTGCCCATGCAAATACAAAAAGGCAAAGGTTGCCCACAGTCAGGTTTAAGCACTGTTACTTTCTGGCTTAATCACATTTAAATATGTCCAATTTAAAGATCTTCTGCTACAAAGTATGAAGGTCAAGGCTGTGTTTTTCTTTGCCAGCTGACTTAAGACACTGTTCTTTCTTTTTCCCTGCCTTCTATTCAATGCCTGACTTATGTGTCAGCTGGCTGCTGTGTCCTGATAGCATCATTCAATCCATAATACCATAGAATCATAGAATGGTTTA
>NW_009655871.1:0-449 GCF_000708025.1 Charadrius vociferus
AGAGTCACTGACTTCAGGCCGAAACTGTGACTTCGTATCTACTTATTCCATATTAGTAAGTGTTATATAGTATTTCATTTTCAGAGCACATTTGAAAATTGCTTGGGAAATCCGTCTCTTGTATCCCAGCCCTACTGCTGACCCAGGGAAACCACAGTGCAAAATCTTCTCTACAGCTAACTAAACTTAACATTTTCACAAAGGACAGAACATGGTTAACTTTTCCATTTCAACTGTGGGTGTCACTGGTCAAAAAAGGCATTGTTATTCATTAGAATGACAAGTAAAATGTAAATACTTACATATTTCCTGCATACTCTTTTGAAGGCTTTGAAGAAACCGTAACATTTTTCTCCAAGTAGAAAAAGGAAAAATAAAAACTTAGCAGTTGATAAAGAGCTGTCAACTAATTTTTAAAGGAAAACAGTTTTAAACACTTTTTGCAACAA
>NW_009655872.1:0-449 GCF_000708025.1 Charadrius vociferus
CCTCTTCCCCTTCTTCTTCCCTCCCCTATTCCCATTCACTTTCCTATTCTTCCTCTGCTTTTTACTCCTTCTTCTGCCCCATCTTCTCATTCCCCTTCCCTTTCCTCACTACGCTACTTTGCCTTACATTTCCTCTTCTTCTCCTCCTCCTACTTCACCTTCCCTTCTTTTTCTTCTACCCCTTCCCCTTTCCCTTAACTCATCTTTTCCCTCTTCCGCATCCCCTTCCCTTTCCCCTTCCACTTGTTAAAACCCGTTTTGCCTCAAACCAGGCCACCCTTCCACTTCCACATCCCCTTCTCGTCTCCAGCACAGACCAACACACTCCATGCTCCTCAGTTCTCTGCCACAGACACAGTGTCACACAAATCACAGCCTCATTACCACAGCAGGAGCCTTTGCAGGCCTTCTTCTCACCCTGACGCCTCCAGCAGCGTCACCCAGAGCCA
>NW_009655873.1:0-449 GCF_000708025.1 Charadrius vociferus
AAAAAAAATAAAAATCAAGAGACATGCTCACTGTCTATTTCTGTTCATTATCCATTCCTCTAATATCTAGGTTGGAGAAATAGTTATTTCCAGTAACTTTAAAATAACAATACACAGGAGACTGATTAAGTTGCAATGAAATACTGACTGGGTGTGGGTATCGCATGCACTAAAGAAAGGAAACAGGGCCAGTATCAGCTCATAGTGATAATTACAGATACATCAAAAATGGTCTCAATTTTGATTGCAAGGGAGGGGGTTTGTTTATTTTAATGCAATTTCTTCCTACATAAAATTTAACTTTGCTAGACCGTTATGAGTTGATTAAATCATATTTAAATGAAATCAAACGTAAGTCTTACTTTCTTTGCTTTATTAATGAAGCCTGGTTTGATTTTACAACCTATATTCACAAAGCAGGTATGGAACAGATAATCTACTGCTAACAT
>NW_009655874.1:0-449 GCF_000708025.1 Charadrius vociferus
TTTTTGTTGTTGTTGTTGTTGTCTTTTAAATCTTTGTAATTCTTACATTGATGTTAAAAAACACTGGATTATGATTTTTTGGCCCTTATTCTCAGGGATCTGTATCATAAGGAGTCTTCTACAAAGAGTTTTGTGTGCCTTCTGCCATTTTATTGCCAGTCATCAATGTGCATGTAAGTGCCACTATACACATCAGTTCTATTGGTGGTACATGTTTTGTTTCTTCCCCTATTCTTCACATACTACAGTGAAGTAGTATGAGACCTCTCTTGAGGTCTTTTCCTTTGTTTTTCTCTGTATCCCAACTCAAGGCTGCACGCAGTTCCTTATTCTCCATATTGACATAGCTTGTTTTTCTCCTCACTCTATTCTTCTTTCTCACAGAGAGAGGATATTTTAAGTGTCAACATGTTAACTCATACTGGCAGGAGGAAACTCTAAGAAATAGA
>NW_009655875.1:0-449 GCF_000708025.1 Charadrius vociferus
CAAGGTCTCTTCCAACCCAAACCGTTCGGTGATTCTATGATTTATTAGCAACTACTGTTTGGATACATTTTGATTTGTACACCTCTCCTCCTCCAAGCCCAGTGAAGTTTTCATGACCCGACGGGTTAAGCACAGTAGCGCGCAGCAAGAGCTGAGCTGCTGTTCCTTGCAATGTCACCCTAACATCGCTGATATTTCGTATTTTCCTGAAAGCTTCTACAGCTAAAACTCAGGTCTGAAAGTCCTGACTCTGGATCTCTTTTGATCAAGAGCAACTGGGTTCCCTGTCATCACAGCGTGAACATTTAAGGCCCCAAACCAGGAGCTGGATAAAAAGGCAGCAACTTGTACTATTTGTCAGGAATCTCAGTTTCTAAGCTAGCCCAGTTTTTACAGGATCTGGCTTGTGGTTTCAGGGTGTTTGACGCCAGTAATTCTGGGAGAGTTGC
>NW_009655876.1:0-450 GCF_000708025.1 Charadrius vociferus
CCAGTACCACAGCCTTGTAACTGTCAAGTAAGGACAAACACATATCAGTATTTTCCCAGGCCCAGTGCGATGCCATTCATGACAGCAATCAAAAGGATGTACATTTGACCATAGCATGCGTAGGGTGAAGCAAGTTTGATATTTTACTATTGAGCACAAGTTTAATAACCTTTCTTTCTTTGTTCATATTTCTTACTTTTTTTAATCATGAAATGCATTTTCAGATATAAGTTATCTTTGTCATCTTTGAAGCTACCTTCAAAGGCTTGCTAGAGAAGGAAACACAAACGAGCAATTGCAAAACCCAGAGTAATTTTGCAGTAAGCTCTCTTAGACAAGCAAACACACACTCAAAAAAAGATATTTTAGTAAAATTAGGGGGGGGGGAAGTAAGGTTCATACCCAGCAATGTTGGCCATGGAACTAAGTGCATCATATCCCTGAGCAATG
>NW_009655877.1:0-448 GCF_000708025.1 Charadrius vociferus
CAGCTCATTAACCCTGTCCAGAAGTGCCTCAGCTATGTTCAGTGACAGCTTCAGTTACATGGCTCAAACACGGGCAGCCAAATTGCATTCTTTCACCTTAGATGAAAGCCCTTATGTGCTCTCAGGTTACCAGCAGATCAAATTTTAGAGCCTGTGCCTTCCACGTGTGGTCCCTTGTGATAATGTGGCTCACTTTAGAGATGTTCCAGTTCATTCTGATTTTTATACTGTGGGGTTTTTTCCCTTGTAGAACTCTGATTCCCATTTAACTCATCCCTTTGCCCCTGAAAATAATGGGTCTTTCACTCTATCAAGTCTAAAAACAGAATATGAAGGCACAGAAAAACAGTTACAAACCAAAACACGGCAAAGATTTTTTCATGTGAAGATGCTGAGGAGTCCGTAAAGGATTTCAATGTCATGATGAATCTAAGGAAACAAAAAAAAC
>NW_009655878.1:0-447 GCF_000708025.1 Charadrius vociferus
GATCTCCTACCATTCCTCAAGTACAATACCGCAAATACATTTTGATTGAAACATACAGTAAACTTTGCAGTATCACACTGTCACCTTGGACCAAAAGAGCTTGCAGTCCAGTTATTTGCTTCCAAGAGATACAGTCACCAAGGCTTCTACAGGTCTTGGGTCTCAATCATGACACCCATTTCTGTGCACTGGGATAATCTATTCACCATGCAAATGGCACGCAGCCACCTGTGCACTAACAAAACGAGCAAGTCATGCCCTCAAGATAAAGTCAGCTGCCTGCCCAGCACCTTGTCACAGAGGAGTTTGCCGCTTGCCAAGAATCAGATAAATCAAAACCCATCACTTGTTGGCAGGCACGAGACACCTCTCAGAGTTAAAAAGCACCTGATTTCCAGAGTAGCTTCCCTCAAGCCAAGAACTGTGAGACCTTTGCTTTGTGGTGGG
>NW_009655879.1:0-450 GCF_000708025.1 Charadrius vociferus
CCTTCCAACCTCAACCATTTTGTGAATCTGTGATCCTACGATTCTTTGTGGGTGAAGTTACAGTTACAAACACAGTCTAGCTTTGACAGCTAATACCTGGTCTTTAGCAACTATTCAGAAAAAGAATAATCCTCTGGCTACCCTCCAACTTTCTTTCACTATTCATTAACCAGTAAGAAATGTATTTGCTACCCACCAGCTTGCCCTTGTGGGAATTATCATTTGAAACATGCAGTGGGAAAACACATTTTGCATGTCCAATACTGTTACACATACAGGGTATATTCAGATATCCACACTGAGCATTTAAGACAGTAAGACAAAAGGCAGTTTTGAATTAAGCTTTGCTATTTTAGAGCACGTTGCTCTGCATGCAGCAGTAATTGTAAATACAGTATAGCTTTACAATGTGATAGTGTAACAGATTGTCTTCTGCTTTTGGGGTTTTTT
>NW_009655880.1:0-449 GCF_000708025.1 Charadrius vociferus
ATTCCGTGAATTACAAATAAGCAATTCTGCACGCTCAGGACCGGCCCGAGGAGTGTCTGAAGCGTCACAGCTCTGCGGCTATAGATCCCCCATTTACGGTCTGCAGAGCGCAGCGGTACTCTGCAGCCCCCGAGAGAGCTCCGAGAGACAGCCCAGACTGGTTGGTGCCACTCTCCAGCTACGAAATGACGCGGTTGTGCCCTTTACGGAGCTTCTCTGGAGTTGTGCAAATAATCACAGCTATTACAGGAGAGTGAACAGAGTCTTCCAGACCGGGAGGAAGTAAAAGAGATGACGTTGGCCGTAACACTCCGACTGGGAACTGAATACAGGAATCGAACAGGATTCACTCGAGTGAGATGTACGTGGATAATCCCTCCATGAGAGGGCAGTGAGACACGTCTAGGAGCGAAAGCTGCTGTTTTATAGGAGAACATTTCTGGTTTGCG
>NW_009655881.1:0-450 GCF_000708025.1 Charadrius vociferus
CAGCCCTTCCCTGAGCCTGGATGTGAAAGTGGCTACAGCAGATGCTCATGGTACAATTCAGGGTGGAATTGTCCTGTGCTCAGTAGGCCTCTAGTCCTACCTTTGACTCCTAGCAGAGCTAGCTGAGGTCAAGCAGGTTGCTCGATAAACAGCAGTGTCCCTGTGCAGAGTCTGCACCCGAGAGCCACACATCGAAGCCACTGTTACAGACATGGGGACAAGGCATTTACCAGCTCGTTGAACCCAGCAATCAGTATGCAGTGCCTCCTGAGACTCCCACAAGCACCTTAGCTTTGGTCCAGGGAAGTGTGACTCCTCTTTCAGAGAGCTCAGAGCTGCCTTCGTCTGCCCCGCATTTCCACATGGAAAATGAAACCTTGAGCAAAGACTGAACATGGAGTAACAGAGTCCGGTACAGGGAGAGCTTTGGGGGTCTTTGGATCTGGGCTT
>NW_009655882.1:0-450 GCF_000708025.1 Charadrius vociferus
ATGGCAGTGGAGTCCCACCTGGTGAACGACCCCCTGAGTTCGGAGGGGCAAAAAACCCCACAGGGGAAAGTGAAAGTGGCCGACATCGCCCATTTCCAGTCTTGGGCCGCGTTGGCTGGTCAATGGCACTGCGGGGATTTTGGAGAAGACACGGAAGGGGAACGTTGGATCCTGCGGCAGCACATTTCCAGTCTCACCTCTCTTTATCTGGACAGTGGCATGATGGGAAAATGGGATTTCTTCCATTTTGTGGGTTATGGAGGGCCACAACTGTCACTGAGTCTTCTTCTCCCTTGGGGTCACCCCATCGTGGGGGGCATCTGTTGGGGTTTGTCCTGACTTTAGGCCCAGGACCGAAATGTGGGGCCGGGCAGGTGGAGGGAGGGACGGAAGGAAGGAAGAGAAGGTACATTGACCCCACAGCACATAGAAGACCTTCCCCGTCCCCCC
>NW_009655883.1:0-450 GCF_000708025.1 Charadrius vociferus
GCCCTGCACCTAATCACCACAGTCCATGCTACCTTCCTTTTGAGAGACCATCTCGGCCACCCCCTGGCACCTAGCCTACAGCCCATGCATGCAGATGGAAAGAAGCAGACATGGGCTGTGGTAAATGATGTCAGAACAGGGGCGGAGAGAGCCTGTCAGAAGACTCCAGCTGGCATGTGTGGGGTGGTACTGGGCTGCGGAGGGACATCCCAGATCCATCTGCCACCTGGAAGCTGCGGGATGTCTGCCCAGAACCGCCCCCAGCCCAGGAACACCAAGGCCTGCTGCTGGGGGCAATCCCTGCTGCATCTCCTCACACTGGGACTGCAGGGCCTTGGTCTGAGACCAGGTCTCGCTGCATCAGGAAGCAGCGGTGACTCTGACCCTTCTCCTGGGACGGAGACAGACTCTCCTGCGCTTCGGCCCCCTGCCACTAGCACCTCCATGCCT
>NW_009655884.1:0-449 GCF_000708025.1 Charadrius vociferus
GTATCCCCTGGTAACCAACACTGCACTCAGGCCATGGGTTGGGGTTTGCAGTTTCCAAATACATGGGTAACCCAAACACGCTTTTTATCGGGCACTACTCCACTCCGGCTTGCTGTGTCAGTATTTAGTGCTGGCATCTGGGCTCCTGTGTCTATGAGGAAAGTGACTGAAGTTTTGCAAGGGCCAAGGGGAAGAGTTGCTAGAAGGTCCCCCTGGTTGTTTTCAATGAGCCTTCTTAGTCAAACCGCCTGACATCCCCTGGCTCACTTACAGGGGACGGCAGAAGGAGTTTCCTAGTTTTGGAGGAACTTCTCGTCCTAGTTTTGGACTTCTTCCACCAGTGTTGTAGGGGTGGTGGCCTTTCGGGGCATTGGGATTAGGGGACCACCTTCTTTCCTCGGGATATTTTTACTTGTGGATTCCCACATTTTTACTAGCAATTGTAAATT
>NW_009655885.1:0-450 GCF_000708025.1 Charadrius vociferus
TTTGCTTTCTCTCGATGACACCTTTGGCTGGTGTCGGGCAGCTTCTCCAAACCCCTCTGCCGTCTCTGTGTCTCTGCAGCGCTATGCGACGAAATCCCTGGTCTGTGAGCCTGTCCGCGTATCTTTAGGCTATGCCCAATTCCTTTTTTCCTGCCTTATTAGCATTAAGTAGAATGCAGTGGGTTTGTGTGTTCCTTAAGTTCCCGGTGACAGGCAGAGCAATACGTTGGTAGATTCCGAGAGGACAGTGAGGAGGTCATGTCCCATCAAAGACTCCAAATGAAGCCTCCTTTTACAAGAAAGTTTTACAAGAAAGCCCTGCTGCAGGCCCCGTCCTGGCTGCACGGCACCGAGGCCGCCCGGCCGCACTCCCTGCCGGTGGGCTCGCAGGGCTGCTCCATCTGCGCCTTCAGGGCCTGGAAGGCGCGGGCGATCTCCCGGACCCGCTCC
>NW_009655886.1:0-450 GCF_000708025.1 Charadrius vociferus
TTCACTGCCTGGGTCTGTATAAACACAGCATCTGTGAAGTTCATGCAATTTTTGCTTAAAAGCAAACCAAAAAACCAAAACGACAAAAGCCTGCGTGAAAGAAAATTTACCTTAGTCATTCTTTGATATTACTCAGTTCATTATGGGAAACTTTTATCCATACTGAAATTCTAGAAGACTGTACAGTATAACAAGGCTATTCTCTAACATTATGCCAAGTTTTGGCTCATTATGGAGTGTAACACTGCCCTGAACAGCCTTTTTTCCCTAAGCAGGACTCCTCACCTAAGACTTAGTACACAGTTGTCACTCTGAAAAAAGATACAAAAATGAGCTTTTCATAAAATGTGCCCACAGAAACAGTACTGTTATTCTAACAACACCTGTGTTTCAGGAGACTCTTTGTTTTATTGTTCTTGCTTTCCTCTTTTTGAAGGTTTTCATGAGAGG
>NW_009655887.1:0-451 GCF_000708025.1 Charadrius vociferus
TCGCTGGCTGTGTCAGGATAGATGTGCTCCTCGGTAGTAGACCTTCCTTTTGTGTCTCTGGTTCTGCAATTTAATTTATGATGAAAAAAACCTAGCCACAAAGTTGTGTTCACGTGCAAATTTTGAAGTGTTTTGCTAAACTGGTCTTTGGTTTGATCTCCACTGTTGAGCTAACAAAGGTAGCAGAGATTTAAGCTAATTGTTATTTTGAAATAAATGTAAGGGATCACCGCAGCACAGATTCTTAGCCAAGTTTAATCTCTGTGAAAAGGGGACCTGTCAGCGATCCTTCAGGCTGTCGGCTATCTTTAGGTACCCGGAGCAGCAAGATCCAGCGTAAGCCAGAGCTGTGCAGGCAGGGGAGATGCTGATAGGAGCAGAGGCGGGAGCATCGGGCTGCAAGTCCCTGCACAGAAGGGCTGAGGGCATAAACCTTTGCAGGGGGACTCTC
>NW_009655888.1:0-450 GCF_000708025.1 Charadrius vociferus
TTTTTCCAAAATAGTGCTACAGGCTGATGTTGTTTCTGTTCAGAATAGTGATCCATCCTGTTTAAAAACAGATAAAGCAATAGTGAGTAAGGTCTTTTCTGTATGCTATACAGAGGGAATTGTCTGGAAGTGAATTGATACTGTGTACACTGTCCAGCATGAAGCGTGGAAAGTTGAGCGTTTTTGACAGAGCAGAGTATCCCCTCCTTGGCTTTGCTTGGCCAATAAAGGTCCTTTTTAATTGCTACTTCCAGTTTCTCTTTATTGCTCACTGTAAACCGTGTTTTGTGCTGAAATTCTCTTCTGAACTTGAAAAGCAGTATGTGAAATCAAGGTTTGCAGAAGTTCTTAGTACTAGAATATATGTCAATAAATAGGATGAGTAGAAGCAGCACGTAGGACTTGACCTCTACTTTAATTGCATTCTGTAATATTGGAATGAAACTTTGG
>NW_009655889.1:0-452 GCF_000708025.1 Charadrius vociferus
GGTGGGCACATCTGTGTGCGTGGGGGCACGCCTGTGGGCAGGTGTGTGTGTGTCTGCATAGGGGTGTGTGTGCGTGCACGCGCGTGTGCACGTGTGCATATGTACGTTTGGGGGGTGTGCACGCGTGCGTGTGCGTGTGCATGTGTGTCCGTGCAGGTGTGTGTGCATCTTTACGTGTGCGTGTACATCTGCGCGGGCGTGTACACGTGTGTATACGCACGTCTGTGTGTGTGCACGCCTGTGCGTGTGCGCCTGTGCACGCGTGTGCGCGTGCACGTGTGTGTGTCTGTGCTGCCTGCACGTGTGGGCACGTCTGCATGCGCACATGTATGTGCGCACGCGTGTGTGCGTGCGCGTTTGCGCCTGTGGGCACGCCTGTGCGTGTGTCCACGTGTGCACGCGCCTGTGTGTGCACACAGAGCAGCGTGGCACTGCAGGTGTGCGGGACCGGG
>NW_009655890.1:0-451 GCF_000708025.1 Charadrius vociferus
GCTGTCCGACTGTCCGATTCTAGTAAAAAACATCTCCAACGACTGGAATCTGACAGCTTTCTAGACATCAAGGAAAGCTTTCTATAGCAGAAGCCAATGACATCCTCAAAACAACCGATAAGAAACACTGAATTTGCTGAGAGTTTTTAGCATTTTTCCAGTCATTTGAAATTGCTTATATGGAAAACCAGGCAATCTGCCCATCAATACTGCTTCACCACCACTAGATCAGGGAACATGATTGTTTCCCAGCAGTGATTAGTAGAAGGGTGTCTATGAATATTTTCCAGCACAAATGAGTAACTGCTTTTCATAGGCCTGGAAGAAGAAACGAGGACTCTTGCAATTCTCTATTGCAAAGAGATCTATAGATAAATAGTCCCACTTGAAAAGGAAGTGCATTGTTTTCTCTTTCAGTAATTTACTGACCTGAAACTAAACATTAAAATAG
>NW_009655891.1:0-452 GCF_000708025.1 Charadrius vociferus
CCCAAAACACCACCAAACCCTTCCTGAACTCAATGTTAAAATTGCAAATATCAAAACATATTATTTTAGCAAGTCCACTTCAAAGTTTCCAGTCCATAATCTTGGATATTTCCTGCTCCACAAGTTTCAAAAGGTCAGCTTCCTGATTTTGAGCAGGACGCTTCCACTGGGACAGCAACCCTGATCTGCTCAAGTCAGCAGCAACTTGCACAGGTTAAGAGCACTACACGGATTTCTGTGTATGCTTGGGAGAAAGCCAAACCATGGAGAGAAGCCTACCTGCTGCAGGAAAGAAAAATCAGTATGCTGGATGGAAAGTTTGCTACAACCACGCCTGTAAAGACATTGTGTCAAGGGACATCAGCCATTTGGCAATTGCATGTGGTCCTTTTCTCTTTCTTGAGAAGAGATGTTTCACTCTTCCTGCCCCCTCCCCCCCCCAAAAAAAAAAA
>NW_009655892.1:0-452 GCF_000708025.1 Charadrius vociferus
CAGGATACAGTTGGCCTTCTGTGCTGCCCCCTTTTCTGCTCCAATGCACTCAGATCTAAACCATTCCCCTCCCATGGAGGTCTTGGGAGAACTTAAATAGTGCTGAGTTACAGCCCAATTATTTCTTTTCTTGAATAGCGAGGCAGAGGTAGTTAAATGAACACTGTAACCCACATAGAATTGGGTGATCTCTCACACGGCTTACACAGTAGGGTCAGGATTTGCCCTTCAAAGAAATATTCTTGGGTTGGTTTTATTTGACTTTTTATCCAGGCACTCACCAACAGAAGCTGATCTGCAAAAAACACATTTCAATTTGCAGTATGTTTCAAGATTCTTATGAATACTGCAGTCAGGACAACTACAATCGCAATGAGGCATCTCAGATGAGACCTCCCATAGTGGTGCTGGCAACTGTAGTTCTGGTCAATATTACTTGGACTGGACTGGAC
>NW_009655893.1:0-452 GCF_000708025.1 Charadrius vociferus
TTTATATTTAATTATTATTTTTATTAATTAATACTTTTGGAGACCTTTTTTTACAGTTGCGTCTCATAATCCTGGCCGGAACTTGGGGGTGCGCTGGATCTCCTGCGAAGCAGAATGAATGCATTGCTTATTTTTTAGGCATTTATACTTTTTTAAATTGTTTGCTTTTAAAAATGCATTTATATGCAGTTATTCTTTTTATTAATTAATACTTTTAATGGCTTTTTTTACAGTTGCGTCGTACAACCTGGGCCAGAAATTGGGGGAGACACCGGCTCTCCTGCGAAGCAGAACGAGTGGATTGCTGATTTTTTTGGCATTTAATTAAATTATCTTCTTTTTTTTTTAGGCATTTGTTTTGAAAATTTGCAAAATTTTTAAAATTTTTTGGAAAATTGTGAAAATTTTTGAAAATTTGTGAATTTTTTAAAAATTTTCTTTTTTTTTTTTTT
>NW_009655894.1:0-452 GCF_000708025.1 Charadrius vociferus
CCAGGGTGGCCCCACCGCGTGGCCAAGGTGGCATCCACCACAGGGTCAGAGGCCCCCTGAGGTCAGTCCTGGTGGCCCATGTCTGCTGCCACCGCCGTGTCACCTCCCCATGGTCACCCCCGTCCCCTGGCGGTGGTCTCCAGCACCCTCTGGGGGTGGGGCTGAGAGGGTGCTGGGTCCCCGGGTGGTTCTTCACGAGGTGGCTCCTGTCCCTCCCAAGCAGCTGTTGGGCCTCAAAACGGGTCCCCATGGTCACAGAAACCGCCGCCATCAGCCCGTTGTTGACCCATGGTACCTCCTCAGCCCTGCTGATGGGGACAACCACCTCGGTCCCACCACCCCACAGCGCTGTGGTGGCTTGTGACGTTCTCCAGGTGACCCTGGCAGCACCGTTTGTGCCCACACACGGGATGATCGAACCTTCTCCAGACGATGGTGGTGGCTCAGGGGGT
>NW_009655895.1:0-451 GCF_000708025.1 Charadrius vociferus
GTGTCTAATACCTGCTGTATGAAATGTCGTCACTTCATCTATATACGCTTGTAAGACTGTGATGTGGAGTTTTCTGCTGGCTGTATACATTTTTCCGCAGCCTTGACCAATCTTCATCTGTTACTAGTGCCTCTTGCTGATGTGAACTAACTGCTGGGGTTTTGTCAGTCTTGAAATTGATGTGATTGCAGGGGATGCGAAGGTATTTTTGTCAGGAATTTCTGGGTTTGTCGCTTGAGTTTCAGATCACCTATCCCCTTTGGAACATTTACTTCAGCCTCCCTGAAATGAAATGCTCCTTTGCCTATGGCTGACATACAGCCAAAGAATGGGATACTGTCTGTGGAGTAACTAAAGGCTTTGAATGCAGCACAAGGAAGGTTGGAGGTTGGCTTCAAAGCAGAAAAATTGGTTTGGTTTCATACCTGGTGCCAAGGCCTGTGCCATTTGT
>NW_009655896.1:0-452 GCF_000708025.1 Charadrius vociferus
TTTTTTTGCCTGAAATGCTACAGTAGTGCAATGCAAGAAAAGCTGCATGGATCTTTTACGTAATCAAAGCTATTCCCTCACATGCACCACAAAAGGCAAGGAACCCATTTCTCAGTAAAGACATAGGAGGACATACAAAGAACTGTCTCAATTGTAGACATGATAACAGCAATATTACAGGTCAATAGTATGCTATATCTTCAACTGACAGTTACAAAACCAGTCTTTTAATGTACAGGTTTTATACTACAGAGAAAAGAGAGGCAGATGGTGAGCAGGAAAAAATGAACAAATATGGCATTTTACTTTTTATAGGTCAGGGATGGAGACAGGATAAGAAAATAAGGCTATTTCAATATTTCTTTGAAAATCCTAGTTCCAGTTCCTCCACCCTCTTTTAAGGACAGAATTAAAATACCAAGACCTTCTGGGTAGGAAGCAAAAAAAAAAAA
>NW_009655897.1:0-452 GCF_000708025.1 Charadrius vociferus
TTCTCCTCTTCTCCTCTTGTTTCATTTGCACTTCCGCCTCCGTTCCCTTTCTCCCATCTCCTTACCCTTTTCCCTTCTTTGGCTTTGCTTTCCTATGCTTGTCCTTTGCTTGTGCTTTGCTTTGCTTTGCTTTTGCTTTCCTTGTACTATGCTTTTTCTGTACTTATCCTTTTCTTATCTCCTTTGATTTTCTTGTCATATTGCTTTCCTTTTGCTTTCCTTGCCCTTTTCTTCTCCTTTGCTTCTCCCTTCCTTTTCCTTTGCTGTTCATTTGTTATTCTTTTGCTTTTTCATTTGTTTGTCCTTTGCTTGCCCATCCTTTTCTTCTTTGCCTATTGTGTTCTTGTCCTTTGCTTGTCCTTTCCTTGTACTTTTTATGTCTCCTTTTCCTCTCCATTTCTTTCTTGATTATTTCTCCCTCTTCGCTTCCTCTCCCCTGCTTCTCTCACCCC
>NW_009655898.1:0-453 GCF_000708025.1 Charadrius vociferus
AAAAAAAAAAAACCAACCACCACCTTAAATAGTCAGTAGTACTAGGTTTCAGAATTATTGGAAGATGAGTAGTGAAACTGAAATTTTGGCCCAAAAAGTTCTGGTTTGTTTCAAAATTTTGGTGTAAATTGATTGTATAACGGAATAATTTGCCTTGCTTGCTGTTGCTACATATTTTAGAATTATTCCCTAACAGCAGAATTTGGATGGAGTCAAGGAAATGCTTCGCTGGTGTGAAGCAGACACTTTTCTTTTTCTGTGAGACACAGGCTTACAGGCCGTTTACAGGATCGCATGGTTCACGCATTGACTTCTCAGGAAGCAAAAGCGTGTTAAGTATATGTTTGAAAATAGGTGGAGTTCTTATCCATGTTGACAGTAGCAAGCCTGAGTCTGTATTCTTTGCTAGTGATTAAATGCTTCAGCTAAGGGGAGTGCCAGAAGCCCTAAACA
>NW_009655899.1:0-452 GCF_000708025.1 Charadrius vociferus
TACTGTTTTCTGTGTACTTCTTTATGGAATATGGCAACAAACCACTGAAAGAGGAAGCTGCTTTCATCCAATAGTTTTAACTGCGTGGTAGGTTTCTTCCACAGTTTTCCTGTAAACAATCATAATAATTAAGATCTGCAAATGGTACTTCAGTAGATGGTGCCATCTTTGAAGAACTTTATTGCCATAAAATGTTCCCTTTATGTGCAAGCATTGCAGTTTGAAATTATAGACAATCGCATCAAGGATATGAGGGACTAAATAATCTCAATGTGATCATTGGCCATGGCCTGGGGGAAGATTTCTGCATTCATTAGTCAGTAAACAATTTGTAGGAAATAGGTGAAGTAATGTTCATTTCCAAGTAACTTATTATAAATAATTAACATATAAATATGATACTTTCTTAAGAGATTGAGCATACGTGTAGATATCTGTTTCTCAACTTAAAA
>NW_009655900.1:0-451 GCF_000708025.1 Charadrius vociferus
GCAAGCTCTACCCATCAGCACGCACCACTTGCACTTGGTATTTTCTGCAAAGTGGAAGGAAGACTAGAATAGCAATGGAACCTACAACCTTCAGTTGGCACTCTGCGGAACCTTCCTCCGATACTCCGGTTATCACCTGCTATTTGCTGTTGCCACCTGCAATTTTCAAGCGGCTTACAAAACAGCAGGGTTTCCCTTGTTTTCCTTGAAACACCAGTGTCCGAGATGACCGAACATACAGCACAACTGCAAATTACGTCAGACAAAACGATGCGAATACTAAAACCAGTAAGAAAAATCTGCCTACACACCCCACCCCCCCGCCTTCTGGCTGGAGGACGCTTTTCAAAGGCAGGACCTAAAACTTCCAACATCACCTTAGAAGTTTGATTCGCTGGAAAACTTTGGTGGTTCTGGAAAACAGCAAATGCACCACAGATCCCTAACACAG
>NW_009655901.1:0-453 GCF_000708025.1 Charadrius vociferus
TTTTTTTTTTCCTTCTCTTCCCCCCCCCCTCCTTTTTCCTCCAGCAACTTTAATTCAGGTTTAACGGGTGAGATTTAAAGCGTGACCCTTCCCCTGCTAACCTCCCCATCTACCTATCCAGCCACCTATCTCCCCACCTACCCATCCATCATCTAATCTTATCTCCCTCGATATACCGCTGCCGCGTAAAGAGCTATATACATCTATATGTATTTCTATAATGCAGTGACTTCATTTCCTCTCGTGGCTGTATTTCTTTTCCTTTCTTGATGAAATCCTCAGCGGTTCAAAAAAATAAGAATAATAATGAGCGTGAGCGGGGATTTGCTGCTGGGGGTGGCAGCCCGTGCACCTATAGGGCTGGATGTATACATTTATGGGGCGGACATTAAATAAACCCGGTGGGGGAGGGGGTGGCAAGAAGCAACAGGCAATTTTCTGGCTTATTATAAG
>NW_009655902.1:0-453 GCF_000708025.1 Charadrius vociferus
TATTATTGAGATTTCTTGTGCATATAAGTGCATTCTTACTCTTTCTTCTGTGCCCATTAGGAGTACATGCTCAGCCTTGCTACCAGCTGGATTGGGAAATGGAGCTGCAGCTGCGTCCCATTACTGGATTCAGCAAATCCTAACACTTTTCTCTCAGGCCTTTGCATGAGGGATTCGGTGTGTCCTTACCTCATTATAAGGGACTGCGTGTTTTTGGCAGCACCTGAGAGCTCATCAGACCAGTTGAGAACAATCTCTTCAAGGCAAATATGACCAATGTTACTCTTATTACTCCTTTACTTTTTAGCTCAGTTTACCTCCCTTTGCTACCTTTTCTCTCAACAGCCCCAGAGAATGGGCAGTCGAGCAGTAAAAAAGGACCAAAATCTCCTGTCACTCTGCAAGATGGCCATCAGCACATGCGCAGGCTGGGATGGAGTTAACTTTCCTCAC
>NW_009655903.1:0-453 GCF_000708025.1 Charadrius vociferus
CCCCCCCCTCATTCTTTTATAAGGATAAAAAATAACTGAAAATTTTTTGTCTCCTTTGTTAAAATTTATTTGACCAAATTTTAGCTCTGGCCTGGAATTTCCTGGCTTTGGCAAGCTGGATAATTTTCGAAAGGCCAAGGGAGGAGAGGGGGAAACACTTTTCCTTGCTAGGGGCTGAAAGATTTTCTTAAACACATTCGTTAATCCATTTGTTAACATTGTGATAATTCCTCCTCCTTCCCCAACTCCCCTCCAAAAGATTGTTTCAAAGGTCATAGGACATTGAATGCTGACTTTGTGCCATTGGGTTTTTTTCAGCCTAGCTGAAGAAAGCTTCAGGATCCAGTTTTTAATTAAAGCTGGTGTTAACACGTTAGCCTAGTGGAACAGGAGTGCATTTCTGTCAGTGGATAACTCTTTTGCCTTCCCATTATTACTGAGCCTTTGAAAATC
>NW_009655904.1:0-450 GCF_000708025.1 Charadrius vociferus
AGATTGCTAGAGGGAAGCGAGATGCACAGAGTATTGATGCTGCTCCTTCCTCCCCAAGGGAAGGCCCGCACCCCTTGGATGCACTGGAAACAACTGCAGTGCTGCACGCCACTGCACCGTGCGAGGGGAAGGAGAAAGGAACCGTCGGTGCAATAGCTGCAGTGAGTCACCAGGCACCAGTCTCTCCAAGTTGAGAAGGGCCGGCGCAAGGCGCTCTGTACCACTATGGCCAGTGCTTGAGCGCTCCCCGAAATCGTGCTGGCTGCCCATTCCGCAGCACCTGAGCTTTGCGGGAGAGGTGTCCCATAGTCGCTAGCTTGCCTTGCGACAAGGGGCAACCACCTGCTCACATGCTCCAAGCCCGATGCCGCTGGGATAGGTCCAAAGGAGTTACCAAGACAGCAGTGTATCTGCATGGCAGCGTGGCTTTAAGGCAGACGAGGAAAGGTA
>NW_009655905.1:0-452 GCF_000708025.1 Charadrius vociferus
CAGAGCCTGGTTTTATGCATTTAGTTGTAGCCCTTGCAAAGTAGGTTTGAAAAGTAACCCATGTAACTGGTTTCTTAACCTCTCTATTGGCCTCCAGGGGTGCTCTTGTGCATACTGTTCCCCACAGTTGATGAGAATAAAGCATTGCCTGCTGGTACCTCTTTTCTGCCTGAGTGTTTTGGTTTTTTAACTCTCCAGCTGAGACAGTTTCCCCATGAGAGGGGCACTCCTACCACAGCTGGATCAAATTTAGCTGTTGATGGGACTGTCTGCAGTGACAAGCAGAGGGGTTAATTCATCTCAGGTGAGCTCTGCTGCCACGTGTTTGCACAGGTGCACATCTCAGAAGTTCTTAAGAAGCTGCTAAGGGTTCTGGATGGTGCAAACAAAAGGCAGAGCAGCGTTGGGCCTTCTTCCAGCCCCAGTAAGAATTCCAACATTTCATTTATCTA
>NW_009655906.1:0-453 GCF_000708025.1 Charadrius vociferus
ACATTAAGCTGTACTGCCAAACAAAAACCAAACAGGGTTTTGTTAAAACAGGAACAGTCAGACTAAGACATGAATAAATGTGAAAATTAGTCCACTAGGTGTTTAAAAAGCAGTAGCATTAGCGTAATTATAGTAGATAACAGTCACATACAGTGACTTAGTCCGCATACAGAATGATCAAATGTGTACCACTGCTGAGTGCTGTAACAGTCCTAGTCACCAGCTTGTTGGAGCTTGGCATAGTTTAATAGAGAATGAAGTGTTAGTTCAGAGAAATCACACCGGGGCCTTTAGTTACTAGGTAATTACAAGCAGAGGTACAGAATATTAAATGTTGTGCTTATTTAAGCCACGTACTGCTTAACATTACATAAACACTGCATAAACCAAGACTTTCATAAAGCTGGCTGCTGCAGGCGTAGTTCTATATAGCTTTTGTATGAGGTATAACTG
>NW_009655907.1:0-453 GCF_000708025.1 Charadrius vociferus
TAAGTCATCTGTGTCAAGCTGCTTCTCCCAGAGTAGATCAACCAACTAAACAATAAAAACCTTCGACATTCCTCATTACAGCCTTTTTGCAACTTGCAGACAGAGATCTGTCAGAGGGAAGTATGCGCATACACTCTGTTAAGCAGGACAGTAAGCTGTATTTGACCTGTGCTTCAGATTTGACACATGCTTTAGACAGTGAAGGACCTCGCATGCCCTGATAAGTTCCGTGTACAGAGCAGGTACATTAGGTGACAATCAGTGGTTTCTAGAGGCTTTTTATGGACACGGTGGACATGCTGGTGCACATATCTGAGCTATTGTTTTCTGAAAGCACTGACTTGGTGTGTGCAATGCCTGTATTCATGACACCTTCACCAGAATGGTAACACCAAGCTATTGTGCATGTGAAAATTATGGACAGATAGAGAAAATCCTTAGAACTTAGAGAAG
>NW_009655908.1:0-454 GCF_000708025.1 Charadrius vociferus
CACGGTGTAGATGGGGGATGCGGGGGGGACACACACACACACGACGTGGGACACCACGACGGAGGGGACGTGTCACAGTGATGTCACACGCAAACGTCGTGACACCACGACGGAGGGGACGCGTCACAGTGACATCACACGGGGACGCCGTGACACCACGACGGAGGGGACACGCCACACTGATGTCACGTGGACATGCCATGAAACCGCGACGGACAGGACATGTCATACTGATGTCACGCAGAGCTGCTGTGACATCATGATGGAGGGGATGTGTCATACTGATGTCACCCTGTGACACGAGGATGCAGAGGGGACGCATCGCCTTGCGACAGCAACACAGAGGGGACACATCACACTGATGTCATACAGAGACGCCGTGACATCACGAGGGAGGTGACGTGTCACGTGGTGACGCTGTGACACCATGACAGAGGGGCCGAGTCGCACCGCC
>NW_009655909.1:0-452 GCF_000708025.1 Charadrius vociferus
ATGGTTTTTAAACACGTCATGCGAGCATTTGAAAGACAATTAAGACTGACAATGGAATTTATACTCCATCCAAATAAAAGAGTATTTCCAAGGTGTACGTTTTCCTCAAGCCATGAATAGAAAGTTCAAAACAGGCAGCCAATGCTTTACCTGCAAAAACAACTGTTCCAGTATTTGTCGTTTAATAGGGCTTTGTTTAAAATCCCAACTATTTCAAGCCGTGGACACAAGCAGCTCCTTGAAGACAGAGGCTTATTGCTATTTCTAAAAAACATCCAGGAAAGAAACTGCTTGCGTTATTCTGCACTACGTGTTTGGAAAACCAGTAACGTCTCAATTTCACCAGCAGAACTTCAGCACACCCTGTCACTGAACCAACACCACTTGTTATTGACAAAACATTTACAAAACCACAGCTAAGCAGGTGCTCATAGGAGTCGCTTACTGGATGG
>NW_009655910.1:0-453 GCF_000708025.1 Charadrius vociferus
AAGCGTATCCAGCCCTTGGGGCAGCACCTCAAGACTCGCTCTGTGTGGGGAGAGACCGCAGATGTGAACGCTAATAACGAGAGAGATGGTGACTGCAAGGACCCCTGGGGACAATGCTCATGTTCTCCTCAGATCACTTTTCCTGACAGAAAGGGCTTGAATAAACAAGGATAGTCTAGGTATTTCTCCCCATTGTTTTCGGGTATGACCAGTGAGCTTTGGGTAGAAAAATCCAAGGTAATCCTTGTAACATGGTCTCAGGTCTTGACTTGAGAAAGACAAAGTTATTTTGGTGATCTGGTTTGAGTTCTCCTTGTATGCTCTCCTTTAGACCTTTAGCCCCAGCAACAGGCAATATTGCTTCTTTCCCTGACTAGAGCTGCACTTTTGTTATTGCTCCACTGTTAACCTTCCCTGTGCAGGGACGTGTGTTTTTTGGTTTGGGTTTTTTTT
>NW_009655911.1:0-454 GCF_000708025.1 Charadrius vociferus
CGTGCAGCGATAAACCCACAGCACAAAAGCTAATTTGGTCATGAAAGGATCAGTGGAGTTCCATTATTGAGGATGATATTTCCTCTTCCATGTCATGCAAAGAAATTGTTTCTTCAGGTGAGAGGACACTGACAGGAGAAGGAATGTGGATAATAAACAGACTGAAACCTACACCTCAGGACAGCAAGATTTATCTGCAAGGTTTGCAAACAAATTGAACTGGTTCTGCTGTTCTTCTGTACTTTATGTTGAGAAATACTGAGGCTTTTTTATTGTTGTTGTTGTTAGTCACCATTCAAAAGGTATCTGAACTAGAAATATGTGCCAACAGAAAAAAAAATATACTGGGAAGTAAAAGGAAAAAAAATAATTTTGTTTCTCTTCTCCCACTCATAACATACTTTAAAATTAGAAGGGTTTAAGACTGTAGGAAGGATAAATTTCTCCCCCCCCC
>NW_009655912.1:0-454 GCF_000708025.1 Charadrius vociferus
TGAACCAAATCCAGTTCCCTCAACCCCTCATTGTACATCAGGTGCTCCTGCCATCTCTCCAGCTCAGGGGCCTCCACTGGACTTGCTCCAGTGTGTCAACGTCTGTCTTGTAGCAGGGAGCCTAAAACTGGACATGGTACTCCAAACACAGTCTCACAGGTGCTGAATAGAGGGGATGGATCGCTTCCCCAGACCTGCCGGCTAGACTCCTGCTAATGGAGTCCAGGGTGTGCTTGGCTGCCTTTGCTGTGAGGGTACAACCGCTGACCCGTTTTCATTTTTTTGCCTGCTGGGATCTTCAGGTACTTTTCTGCAAAAGTTGCTTTTTATCTGGGTAGTGTCCTGCCTGTCTTGTTACATAGGGTTGTTCTATCATGAATACAGAACTTTGCACTTGCCTTCGTTGAACCTCATGAGGTTCCTGCCAGTGCATTTCTCCAGCATGTCCAGGTCC
>NW_009655913.1:0-454 GCF_000708025.1 Charadrius vociferus
GAGTGCCCGGGGCATCATCCAAGGGGGCGGTGACAGAAACCCCAAGCTGTGATGAAATCTACTGTACAAGCTTCATGACACTGATTTCTTGTGATGCGAGACAATTACATGCCTCCTCATTTGGGACAATGATGTGTTACTTTCCTGGAGAAAAATGAGGCAATGGGAGGACAGAACATGATAGGCCATTACATCAAAGACAAGGTGCTGCTCTAGCACCTATAAATGTAAGTGTTTCTCTAATCCCCATTTTGCCTACGCTTAAGAGTCCTGGGCATCTTGCAGAAGATCGCTGTCTTCAACCCTGTCAAAGGCAGCAGAGGCCCAGCTGTAAGCCCAGAGCCAGCAGTTACAAGCGTGCCTATGCCTGCGCCTGCGATGAGTGCGTCCACGTGCAGCCTGGTGCTCTCTGGGTGCTCGGCCAGCGTCTCCTGGCACAGCCCTCAATGCCCAG
>NW_009655914.1:0-454 GCF_000708025.1 Charadrius vociferus
CCCTTTGCTCCTTCACCTTATCCCAAGAGGCATATAGGGGATGAGATGAAAATTGAAATAAAGGTAGGGGAAATCAAGGGGAAATAAAAAAGCTTCAATTTTCTTTGTGCAACATTTGCTTTTGGAGTATCCTGGACGTGGTGCTTTTACAGGCAGATTTAAGTATATCCATGGTGTTGCTCTTCTGGATGCACTTTGCCTTGATAGCAAGTGACGTTTCTACTCTGACAAAGAGGAGTGACATTTGCTCTCTGTGTAACCAGGTTGTGGCTTGTCAAAACCCCTCTTTACCTGCAGCATTAGGATCAATACTGTACTGAGTTGTGGCCTGCAAAAGGGGATGTTGTGACATCAGAAGACACATTTTAGGCACCATCGTTTTAGGGACAGATGTGCCCATCTGAGTTGTTATAATACAAGTATAGGTAAGATCATAGAATCATGGAATCATAGA
>NW_009655915.1:0-453 GCF_000708025.1 Charadrius vociferus
CCAGGAAGAAGCTGGCACAGCGCCTGCAGGATGCAGAGGAACACGTGGAAGCTGTGAATGCCAAATGTGCCTCCCTGGAAAAGACAAAGCAGAGGCTGCAGAATGAAGTGGAGGACCTGATGATTGACGTGGAGCGATCAAATGCTGCCTGCGCAGCTCTGGATAAGAAGCAGAAGAACTTTGACAAGGTCTTTTGGGCTGCACGCCAGGGGCTCCTGGGCAGAGCGTCCGCTCCTGGGTGCCACATCCACACTCACGCCCCGTTTCTCTTCAGATCCTGGCAGAGTGGAAGCAGAAGTATGAGGAAACGCAGGCTGAGCTGGAAGCCTCCCAGAAGGAGTCTCGCTCTCTCAGCACGGAGCTGTTTAAGATGAAGAATGCCTATGAGGAGTCCTTGGACCACCTGGAAACGCTCAAGCGTGAGAACAAGAACTTGCAGCGTAAGTCCCTGGC
>NW_009655916.1:0-454 GCF_000708025.1 Charadrius vociferus
GCTTCACAGGCCAAATTTTCCTGTTCTTATTCAGATTAAGATCACACCATACTCATATTCGAAAATATAAATGACAGGATGATTTTCATCCAGAGGCCTAATAGAGAGAGACAGGCTAACATGCATGGCTCTTAGAAATAGGAGTTTCTAACCACAGCAGACTAACAGCTCCAGCTGGAATTCACTTCCTTTCCAGAGATGACAGCCATCGTGTGACGCACAGCAAAACCACCTGCTCCCTCGTTTTCATGAGAGAATTCAGTCTCCGGATCCCTCAAAAGGCTCAAACAAGAAAATGCTCCGTGCTTGCTCCCAGCTCAGAAACAATAACGCAAGCTGCTTTAACATCCATTAGTCTGTGCCCAACACCTGACCAAAAGACTTAATGGGGTGAGGGTGAGAGCCCAGATCACAGGAGGCTTTGAATCACAGACTGGCTGAGGTGGGAAGGGAC
>NW_009655917.1:0-454 GCF_000708025.1 Charadrius vociferus
AAAAAAAAAACAGGGACTGGGTTGTGAAACATAGTGCAGCTATGCAAGTTTATTGTTCCTTACCAGCGGAAAATTCTTTTTCTTGAACCACAAATCGGACAGTGTAGTTTTCCGTGGTATTATTGTCTATGCAGCACTCAAGGGCTTGTGGCTTTTCGCATACTATAGATGTTTCAATGGGGTTTATCAGGATTTTGTGCTTCAGAGGCAAGGGAACAACCTCAATTGTCACATTGGCAGAACTCTCCAAGTACTTCTGGGAGAATGTGCAGATGCAGGTGCCTGAAAGAAGTGACACAAAAGCTATGTCTCAGTCAACAGAAGTACCCCTCTGCTTTTGTACGGTCATCAGCTCTAATACTGACAAAGTACAGTGTTGTTGGCACCATCACATCCTCCTGTCCTCTAGCAGTTATAATTTTAACTCTTTTATTTATTTATTTATTTACTGTGG
>NW_009655918.1:0-454 GCF_000708025.1 Charadrius vociferus
GCTTTTACTTACAGGATTGCCCAACTCCCAACACATGCCTGATTGATTTCGCACAGAATAAAATAGCTTTTACTGTTCTAACGATTTAAACTGCTGTTTATGTTCAGTGACTTCATGAAAGCACAATTAACAATAAAAGAATAAAATGTGTCTAAAACCAGCAGTGTCTTGGAGATGGACAGGCTGCAGAAGGCTACCCTGCTTTAAACATTTCCTTCATCTTGGTGACAAGAGGTAACAAAATGCATTCTGCCAGCTACTGTAAACAAAATTAAGTACTAGATAGTGGTCAGGCTTCACATACTGACCAGTAAGACTGTCTCTCTTCACTGGTATTGGATCAGTGTTAGCAGCATCAAGGGCCTACCTCGCTTATTCTGAGCACCCAAGGTAACTTTCCCAGCTTAGCATACCAATGGACAAGCGTTACCTAGAGTGACTTGCCAAAAAAAAA
>NW_009655919.1:0-454 GCF_000708025.1 Charadrius vociferus
GCACAGCAGGTCCTTGGGGGTCTCAGCCTTCCCCATCATCCCCAGGGCTCAGGGCCACCATAGCATGAGGAGACAGAGTCCAGAGCCTCCCACTGTCCCCTGCTCTTGGCTCCAAGAGATCCTTACAGCTTTATCCCCTTTGAGTCCGTCCCTCTCCCCAGCAGAAGTGTCCTGGCCCAGAGGCTCCTCAGGCTGTTCCTGCTGCCCCACCAACAGGGCAGCTTGTCCCAAGCTGGTGCATGCAGAAGTTGGTCTCTCTTTGTCATTTATTTCCCCCTGGAAGGACAGAGTTTCTCCTTCGCTCTTGTCCAGGCATGTCCCTGCCTCCAGAGAGCCTTTCCCCGGGAGCCTGTGTCCCTGCTGGCCTGGCTGGTGGCTCCTGCTCCCTCCCCAGGCTCCCTGCAGGGCCCCCGGCTGGTGGTGCTGCTCTGCAGGGTGAGGGGGCTGTGGTGCC
>NW_009655920.1:0-455 GCF_000708025.1 Charadrius vociferus
AGCAACTTAGGGAGAGGTGGGAAAAGACGTGTTTTGTTAAGGACAATACCCCAGCTTTCCAGGAGGGTTTCCACACCCCAGTGGGGCACAATGCTGAGTTCTGTGCCCTTGTGATCTAATTTTGGGAAACGTGCATGCATCAGGACAACAAACCCAATGGACCCAAGTCCTGAGGCAGAAGCCTTGTTCCTGAGATGATGAGAGAGGTGGAACTTCAACTTCTCCTTTACACAGACTTGAGTTCTGCAAGGACATGTCATGGAAACAAGTGTTTTCCTACACCAAATGAGGAAAAGACGAAATGCAGGGAAAAATATGGGAAAGAACAAAACCAATTCAGGACTTCTTATCAAGAAGACGACCTCACCATAAACAGCATGTTCTCTATGTCCCTGCAAAGTTCATGCAGAGAGAACCAAATTGCTTTGTTTCACCTCTGGCATCACCACAACCAA
>NW_009655921.1:0-455 GCF_000708025.1 Charadrius vociferus
CCTAAACCATTCTATGATTCTATTATGCTGCCCTTGCTTGTGACCATAATTCACCTGCAAACCAAATACTTAAGGTAAGAGTGGCAAGAAATGTGTGATATGAGGCTCTTGGTCTAATTGACCGTAAGAAAACCTGTTTCCAGCAATGGGGATTTCTTCATCCTGTAGTGGTACACTTGTTTGTTAATCCCAGTGGATCATCCAGTCTCTCTGGAAGCCCACACATGCTTGCTCCCGCAAGTCCTTCAGCAAGGAGCTCTGCAGATCCACCATCTGCTGCAGGGAAACCGTCTCTGTTTCCTTGTCTTGAACCTCCTGCTGGCTTAATTTGGTGGCCCTAAGTCAATGAAGGCAACCTGGCAGTAATCGTAAGATGGCACAGTTGTCCATCATAGCAGTTGACCCAGTTGATGGCTTGTTTCATTTTAAGGCTGTGAAGAACCAGTCTCCTCCAG
>NW_009655922.1:0-455 GCF_000708025.1 Charadrius vociferus
AAAGCATTAAGCAGTGAACCTGTTTTTAGCAGTTTTCATATTAAGGATGGCAAAAAGTCATCCTAATATTTCTAGTATACAAAATGTACAATTACACAGCTTGGACACCTCAGAATTGCTTCAATTAAAACTAATTTATTTGTTTACTGCAACTCCTGACTTATCGACAACTGTTTTATTTGAAGAATTTGTTAGTTCTCCAACAGCATATGGGCACAAGTGTGCAAGACAGATTATGCCTGCAACATTGCCAAGCAGAATTTTGCATGGTACAACACATCTTATTTTTTAAGACTGAAATGTACTGCTCTAAGAGAAGAACAGACCCAGTTCCAAAATGTAGGATAACGTCACATCGTAAATTAATGATTTGTACTATCATACCATGAATGCTTCATTTCTCTTCTTTCTCCCCCCACATGATATTTATCTGGTTAAAAAGAAAAATGCAAGAA
>NW_009655923.1:0-455 GCF_000708025.1 Charadrius vociferus
CAGTTTCTAGCCTGGGGGACTTTCTGCACAGTGCTTTGAAATTAAGGAACAACATATGCCTGGCTGGTGAGACTCCCCGCTTTGCAACCTTGCTCGTTTGAAACCTCTATTTCACTTTGCCGCCTCAGCCTCCGTTTCCCTCTACTTGAAACAGGATCCGTCTCCTGCTCGAGCTGTGCCTGCCTGTCTTTGTTGCTCACAAACTCTGTGAGAATAATTATTTATTTTGAAGGGTAGGCTGTCCTCAGTAATGCAGAGACAAACATGTTCTGGTCTGTCTCTGTATTCCTCTGTCTTCCAAATGTTTCCTAAGAATGGAAGTGATTAAAACCATTTGTAGAATCACAGAATAATTTGGGTTGGGAAGGTCCTCTGGCACTGATCTCATCCGAGCCCCCTCAGGGAAGGGCTGGTGTGGGTGTTAGGCCCGGCTGCTCAGGGCTTAGTTCAGCTGG
>NW_009655924.1:0-454 GCF_000708025.1 Charadrius vociferus
CTCACACACGTGGGCACAACTAAACACGTGAACTCGTACGTACCCAAAGAGTAACTCATATGTGTGCACTTATAAAGAGGCGTGTGCACACATGTTTCCAAAGAAACCCAGGTGGAGACACAGGTACAGCCACCCCCCAGTACTAACAGGTACACACAGATATTCAAGCACACATGCTTACAGACATGCATGCTCCTCACACAGATATATGTACAAACAGATTTATGTGCACGCCTATGTACAGAGATGTACACACATAAAAGCACATATCCGCACAGACATCTATGCCCACACACTTTCATGTATGCAGACCAATGGCACATCCATCCATGCTCACCTGCATGAAGGCACGTGCATGCGCTAAAACACATGCACACTCATGGAAAGATGTGACCAAACACAAGCTATTTGTGCACACTCACGCTTGCATGTGCATTACCCCAGGCACACATGC
>NW_009655925.1:0-455 GCF_000708025.1 Charadrius vociferus
GGGGTTTTGTGACCACACATAGTGAGACCATTGTTTTCTCTAACACCCAAGGGACTTGACATGCAGTTTCAAAATTGGTTTAAGCTGTTAGTCTGTGCTACTGCCAAAAAAAGGTCGGTGTTACTGAGGGAAGCTCTGCTATTCTTTCCACCTCATCCACAATGCACACGTCCGTTGTTTTCGATTTGACAGCTCTAGCTATGCATTATCTGAGTCAGCTCAGCTCAATTTCTAGAACACCCACAAGGGGAAGAGGGATGTACAAGAAGGTGGCTGAGGTGAAGGAAAACAGAAAGTTTTTTCATCAGGAAGTGTCGTAGTTTCGGTCGTAATGAAAGTGACTTTCTTACTAGCAGCTGACATAACACTATGTTTTGGGTTTGGGATGGGAATCATGCGTCAGTGCACTCATGTTTTTGGTTGTTGCAAAGCAGTTGAGGCCTTTTCTGCTCCTC
>NW_009655926.1:0-456 GCF_000708025.1 Charadrius vociferus
TTGGGTGCTGCATAATCTCACCAAGGACTTTCTGCTTTCTGGGTCTTGATATTTATTGGGATTTTGTTTATAATAAAATATAAAGATGCATGCTTATCTAGCTTCTCTCTTGGTCCTGTATAGAGTGAGACTTAAAGAGAATGAAGCTTCTTTTATGTGTGTGGTCCTTTTTTCTGTCAAAAGGTGGGCAAATGGAGCTCAATTGTAGCTCCAGAGGACAAGAATTTTGATGGAATTAGTAACAGTTACATATTCAAGGGTTTAGCTGATTTCTGTGTAATTCTGAAGTAAGGA
Organism: Charadrius vociferus; assembly: GCF_000708025.1. NCBI lineage: Eukaryota > Metazoa > Chordata > Aves > Charadriiformes > Charadriidae > Charadrius > Charadrius vociferus. The sequence goes on from NW_009655926.1 coordinate 295, forward strand.
GTCATGGCTGGGGGTTGATTTTTACCCAGCTCTGTGTATACTTTATTGTATGATTTTTGATTTAGTATTTAGCTCACGTTTCTTAATGTTTATTCAGTACCTAGTAGGTTTTGGGCTTCACCACAAATTAAACTGCTGTCCTGGTTTCAGCTGAGATAGAGT
>NW_009655927.1:0-456 GCF_000708025.1 Charadrius vociferus
GGTGGGCACGGCCTTGGGGTTCTCCGAGGGGACCATGGCCATGCGGGTGGGCATGACCCTGGGAATTTCCCGGGGCACCCACTATGGGGTGGTCGTGGTCCTGGTGGGCTCCTGGGGGTGTCCAGCCCTACGGGGTGCTCATGGCGTTGGGGTTCTGCGAGGGGACCGTGGCCATATGTGTGGTCATGGCCCTGGGAGTTTCCTAGAGGAGCATGGCCGTGTGGGTGGGCATGGCGCTGGGGGGTTCCTGGGCCACCATGGCTCTGTGGATGGGCAGGACCCTGGGGGGACTCCTGGGGGTGTCCAGCCCTACAGGGTGGTCACGGCCGTGGTGTTCTCCAAGGGGACCATGGTTGTGTGGGTGGGGATGACCTTGAGGGGCTCCTGGGAGTGTCCAGCCCTACAGGGTGGTTATGGTCTTGGTGTTTTCCAAGGGGACCATGGCCGTGTGGGTGG
>NW_009655928.1:0-454 GCF_000708025.1 Charadrius vociferus
CCTTGGGGGCAAAATTTGGCTGTTGTGTGATGAAGGTTGTGAATTTGGGAATAAAGCCAAAGCTTATCTGAATTTCTGCTCTTATGGCCTGAATGCTCTTGATTACAAGCATGTCTGGTCTGTTGCTTTCATTTTGCTGCCAGTCTCCTTGCTCTGAGATTAGTTAGGTGAGCACAGGCAGGACACGGGTGTTGCTGGTTGGAGTGTTGACTTGTCAGTTGTGAGTGGGAGCAAGAGTGAGCAGAACCAAGTAGATAAAACTTTGGTGGACAACAAAGTGTCCAGGTTAACACCACCTTCGAGTAAGTCTGGTCTGAGGTGTCAAGCCATGAGTGTATAATACAGGGTATTTCTAGTGACTGTATGACTGCCTTTTAGTGAAAGAGTAGGTGTGTAATGGCTCAGAGAGAAAAGGAACGAGTTTAAAAAACGGAACTTACAAGCTTAGAAAGAA
>NW_009655929.1:0-456 GCF_000708025.1 Charadrius vociferus
AGAACAGCTTAGAAAACCCACAAATGCCAATGAGAATAGCTTTCCAGTAACTATTCTCCAGTTGACATCAGGAATACGCCCTTTGCTTCAACCCATCTATTCTGCCAGTCCTCCTTCTACACAGCTGCAGTTACCTCTAGAGGCCCTCATCATCCCCTCTTTGGTCACCTGTAATTGTGAGCATGGTCATTCACATATACCGGTATTTTGTGTTTTGACAGTTGTATCTGACATGTACTGAAGAAGAGTTACTTTAAATAGACTAAATGTAGCTCTCTGAAGTTCGCTTACAGAAGAATGTATTACATTCTTATTTTTTCCTGCAACAGTCAAGAAGGTCCGGGATCCCTATTTCCAGTTGAGCATTGATTATGTGATACTAAGGGAGTCTCAAAAAGGTATCACAAGTCAGACACGCTCTTGCTTAATGGGACTTAAAAACATATATTAAAAAAA
>NW_009655930.1:0-456 GCF_000708025.1 Charadrius vociferus
CTTCCAAAAAGCTGCTGTTTAATACCTGGGCGTAACCTAACTTTCCCCTCCTTTCCTCTGAGTTTATAGTTTTTCTTCTTTTTTGCCTTTTCTGGTCCTTACTCTCTGAAACACGGACTGTATTTTCTCATTTTGCCTCCCATGCTTGTACCATTCCTCTGTCCTGAGGCAGTTTGGGTCCTCGATTCCTCTCCTTGCAGGACTCGTCCTCGTCCTCCCCTTTTTCCCTTTCTTTTTGTTCTGGTTGTGCAGGTCACCAAAGAGGTCCCTGAAGCAGCCCGGGCTGTCCCCTCCTGTGCTCTGCTCCGTGGCGTGGGGCTGGCTTGCCAGCACACATTTCAGTGGCTTCTCCCTGCCTGCTCCACTGCCTTTTTCCACACTGTCTTCCCCAGAGGTTTCACTGCAGATTGCTGAATGACCTGAGACCTGCTTTTCTGCACTCCATTTTCCTTCCTC
>NW_009655931.1:0-457 GCF_000708025.1 Charadrius vociferus
CACCGCTGGGGACCATCCTGCCAGCCCGGCCTGTGGCCACCATCCTTGGCGTGTGTCCGTGCCAGTCGGGGCGCAGGCAGAGGGTCCGTGCTGCGATGCCGGTCTGTGCGGGCAGCGCCGTCACCGCTTGGGCATCCTCAGGAGGCGCCCTGGATTTGGGGTGTCACCTCCCATGGGGACCTGTGTGCATGGGGAGGGGGGAGCGTGCGGCCCTCTGCCCCACATGGGCCACACGCAAACGCACACACGTGTGCATGGGGGTGTGCACACACAGATGCACACAGATACAGTGGGACGTATGTGTACATGTGCTCAGCTGCTCCTGTGCCTGGTGGGGACGTGGTGCCACACGCATGTACATGTGTGCAGAAGGCACGCACATACATGTATGTGGACACGGGATGACCCCCCCGGGAGCACACGGGGGCCCCTCTGCAGTGGGGACACATGCACGTAC
>NW_009655932.1:0-456 GCF_000708025.1 Charadrius vociferus
TTTAATAGCAACAGCCTCAAAGGCAGAGCTGTGAGGGGTAGTTACCTCTGGCCTGATAGTGGATGAGAAGCTGGAGAGTCATTTCTTATGCCTCTGCCACATCTTGGACCAGGAGAGAGCATCTGTCCTCTGTCTTCAAGTGCTGTATAAGGGCATAAGTAGTCCTTCGTGTGAAAAGGAATCAGCCACGTGATGTAAGAATCTTTTTGTAATGGTATAGCTGTCCCTGTTCTACCTCTTGTGCCCGTGTAGCTCTTTCTGGAAGTCACGACCTAGCTGCAAATTCCATGCCAACATCTTCATGGTGGCAGCAGCAGGGAAGCTCTCTGTAGGGTGGTGCAATTCAGATCCATCTGTAAGACTGTCCTGCAGACGACTGTGCCATCCTCGTCCTCTTTGCACTGGTGCAACTCCAGAGTAGCATCAGTTAAATCCCTGGAATCAATCCATAGTTAC
>NW_009655933.1:0-456 GCF_000708025.1 Charadrius vociferus
AGAGGAAGATGAGTCAGGTCGCAGGGAGGTCCCCACCTGGTCGATGTTAATGCATGAAACTTTGAATCCTATGTGAGGAATGGGATGGGATGGAATTCCCAGAGAAAGACAAGCTATAGGTTGGACTGTTAGGCAAAGCCGGCAGTCCCATGCAAACAGCTCTCAAGAACACAAATCCTCTGCCTGGCACTTAAAGGGCCAGGAGAGGAGAGATGAGTTGTGGAAACAAGCATTGGCAGTAGGAACTCCTAGAGCCACGATTCAGAGGCAGCCTGCCAGCATAGTTCTGAGTCTAACTCAAGCGTTCCAGAAATGCCACAAGTAAAACACTCCAACTCCTCCTTTGCCGGCTTCTTTCTACCCTCATAGCAACCAGTTAAAAAGCACAAAACCGGACAGCAATTGGGCCTTCCTGTCCAGCAAGTAGAAGCCTATCAATGGCTAACTGAGAATGGC
>NW_009655934.1:0-456 GCF_000708025.1 Charadrius vociferus
AAAACCAAAAACCAAACCAAACCAAACCAATTGAAAGGGATAGTTTGCCATAAACCTTCAAAAACCTTCCAACGATTTGAGTCTTTTGCCTACATGCCTGCATTTTATCCCTTTGTTTTGCATCTTTCATGAAGTGTCAAGTAGGTCTATTCACTCATGCTAGTCCTATATTAGCAAATGAAATAAGTGCAGGGCTCAAGCACTGACCTGAGACCACTGATACAGCTTAATTGTACTATCTATGGCTCAGTTTCAGCCTGCACCATATAGCATATTCCCACACAATGTTTTGAAACAGCTGAAGGACAGTCTTCACCAAAGACCACCCCCAGTTAGCAGTTTTGATGTGGACAGCTTACTTTGGAGCATAAGAGAAGGTAGCCATTTGGACACCTGCTATGTCATGCCACTTGGTCTCAGAACCGGAGAAGAGTTTCTGGACCATTTTATTTTTTT
>NW_009655935.1:0-456 GCF_000708025.1 Charadrius vociferus
TTTTTTTTTGCATTTTAGTTGTCTATTATGAAATGGAAAACACGTAAGCATTTGTAGGAACAGAAATCAGATTTAAGGACTTTCATGCCCCCAGATCAATATTCCAATTATCAGGCCACCAGGTCATGCCCCCTCTTTTGTCTTTCCTGTGTCCCTAAGTGTCTTTCATATCTTTTGATTTTGTTCTACAGATTTAGCAAATATGGAGAACATACCTTCCTTCTTTCCCAGGCTCTTGATTATGTTCTACTCTTGGGAAAGGAGAGATTAAGATTTGAATCCAGAGGAAGTATTTAGAGATTTAAGAAAACTCATAATCTAGTATTTTACCATGTTGAACATAAACTCTAACAACTAAACTGTTATGTAAAAATGAGCACAAACAATAACTACATTCCTATCACTACCCCTGTATATTACCAGGTGTTACTCCACCAGAGATTTTACAAAAAAAAA
>NW_009655936.1:0-457 GCF_000708025.1 Charadrius vociferus
TTACTGTTGCCATTTCCAATGGGGAGCTTTAAGATACTTCTATGAGGTGGGGAATGAAAAAAGGTGTGAGAGAGAAAAAGGATTGCAGTAGTACTTAAATTTCTTAAAGTACTTAAAAGTACTTAAATTTCAGTGTGCAGTAGTACTTAATTGAAGCATGGAAAACTGCTTAAACATCTTGACAAGATTTGTTGTAATATGGTGTGCTGATAGTATTTTCAGAACACTAAAATCATTAATATACTCGAGATGGAGAAACTTGCCAAGGGCTTTGTGGATTCATTAACATGTCTGAAATTAATTGCCGCATAGTAGCTGTAGTCTATTACAAGGTGTTTGTATATAAAAAAAAGTATCTTATATTTGCTTTTTCCATGTAAAATTACTTGAAACCTACACTGTTAACTTTTCTGCTTGTACTCAAAAGTGGGTGGCAAAATAGTCCAAGCTTTTAATG
>NW_009655937.1:0-458 GCF_000708025.1 Charadrius vociferus
TCATCAAAGAAGCGGAAAACATCCCGGCTCTCCTGCCCAACATCCAGGCGCTGAAAGAAGCCCTGGCCAAGGCCCGCGCCTGGATCGCCGACGTGGAGGAGATCCAGGTGGGCTCCAGGAAAACCCCCTCCTGCCCTCGGGGGATGGTTTTTAAACCCCCTCATCTCATCATCTCACCTCTGCGTCCCCCTGTCCTCGCAGAACGGCGACCACTACCCCTGCCTGGATGACCTGGAGGGTTTGGTGGCGGTGGGTCGGGACTTACCGGTGCGGTTGGAAGAGCTGCGGCAACTGGAGGTGCAGGTCGGCACGGCTCATTCCTGGCGGGATAAAGCATCCCGTACCTTCCTAAAGAAAAATTCCTGCTACACCTTGTTGGAGGTGGGTGACGAGGACGTTGGAGGGAGGGTTGGGGTCCAGGGGATGGCGTTGACACCCCCGCACACCTCTCAACGTCC
>NW_009655938.1:0-457 GCF_000708025.1 Charadrius vociferus
GGACCCTCTGCAGATTGGGTCAAATCTCAATACTTGACTTGCCATATCAATATAACAATCGTAATCGAGACTCAATCCTCAGAGGAAGCGGACAACAGTGGAGGTGTCCCTGGCCACTGAGGGATCACAGGTCTTGCTGTCCAGCAGCAGTTCGGGTCCAAGTCCCACTTAAATCTTGTTACTGCTTGATTTTATAGCCAGTGCTCTGTGTGCTGTTATGCTTCATTTTTCTGTGACAAGGTCATCGCAGCCTGGTTGTCCAGGTGCCTGGGACCTTCAAGTCTGCAAGAAGGGAAGAAGGTGCCCAGAAACCATGAGGCTAATATGGAGGTGGAGAAGTCGGCCTGGTGAACAGGACTTTTCAAGACTTTTCAAGGCAGGGAAAGGAGCCTGATACATGACGAGTTCAGTCTTAGAGAATGGCTGTTTACCTTATAAAATGGCATTAGTTATGCTA
>NW_009655939.1:0-457 GCF_000708025.1 Charadrius vociferus
TCCAACCCTGACCATTCTGTGATACTCAGGGGAGAAGAGCAAAGGAAGGAGTAGCATCAGTGACATGGTGTCACCTACAATGAAAATCTGTACCTTCGGTGAACCACAACCACTGACAGTGCCCTACGGCACTCCATGTCCCACTGTTCTCTTCGCAGCAGGCACCTTGCAGCTGAAGGTGAATGAAACTGGACTGAAGTATCTGACTTACAAAGTGATGTGCATTGCACCAAAAGGTTCTGGGATTTTCTGTCTGATTCAGTTTGCTTATATTATCGTCTGTTGGGGACTTAATGGACTAGATAAGTGGATGGTTAGCTGGACTGGAAACTGGCTGAACTGCTAAGCTGAAAGGCTTGTTGTGATCAGTTGCACAAAGTCCAACTAGAGGCCAGTAACCAGTGGTGTGCCCCAGGGATCAATATTGGGGCCAGTACTGTGTAACATCTTCATTAAT
>NW_009655940.1:0-458 GCF_000708025.1 Charadrius vociferus
AACAAGCAAACAAACAAAAAAACCCACAAGAGCAAAGAGTTAATTTGCTATTTACTTGGAATTCCAACCAGCTGACATTTTTGCCTTAATTCTTCAGCAACAGAAAATAGTTTCTTTCTGATGATTTTCTGAAGTTTTTTGGGTTCCTGACTTCTTCCATCAGCACGCAGCTGTCTGTCCAGCTACAGCTCTCGTAATACTACTAGGCTTAATTAAGTTGCACAGTCTTCAAGTTGCTCTTAAATTTATTCCTACCACAAATGCAATGGAGTGTTCTGGTTCCTACTATCTCTTATCAGCTTTTCTGGCTTCCTCTTTTCTATTCTGCATTATCTTAATTATTTCTTCCTTTGTTGTATTACGCATTTCTCTATTGCATCCCTGAGCTGTCATGCCAAAACCTCAGCACTCCTACATACAAGAAGTTCAAATCCAACTTTCCAGGCAATTACCCTCTA
>NW_009655941.1:0-458 GCF_000708025.1 Charadrius vociferus
GGAGGTTACCTGAAGAGCAGCCCTGGTCCTGATGGAAGATATTCCATATACAAATGCAGATAAATAAACAGGTACAAAGGAGACACCCCTCCAGGCTCATGTACATGGTGAACTTGAAAAGCAGATGCTTGTTAAGGAGGTCAAATCTATATGTCTCTATATGCCCCCCCCGCCCCTGAATAGTTTCCTCTTCAGAAGCTGAGGCCATCACCTGTGTTCAGGGTTTGAATCTGACATCTCTGCCAAGTTTGACAGTTCCTGGCTCTTTTTAACCAGGAAATGTCTCCCTTCTGTCTTTTTTTTTCGGGGCTAGGAGAGATATGTGATGATATTCGTGAGCCTCTAATCCACTTTGTGGCTTGTGTGTGCAAAACACTGCCCGTGAGCCTGATCCAAGATCCTCTGTCCATCTGCAGCTCTGGGAGAGGCAGAAGAGCAGGAACTTGAGAGATGTCTGT
>NW_009655942.1:0-457 GCF_000708025.1 Charadrius vociferus
AAGCAGGGCCATCTAGAGTTTGTTGCCCAGGACCATGTCTGGATGCCCAGTGCAACACCAAGTGCATGTTTCCAGGTATATTTTTTCCAAAGGAAAACTGTGTGAAGTACATTACTGAACACAAATTTTGAGGTCACTTACTAATAGTCACATTTAATTAAGTGATTCTGTTCAGTTCAATGAATTGCATACTTCAAAGATTGTGCAAATACATAAAAGAAAAAAGCTACTTTGTGTTTTATGAGGTAACTTTTCTGAACAGACTAAACAAATCTTTAATACTACTATTAACCAAATAAAGACTGGGCATGTAAAAGAAAATCCAAATTATCATCAATTGCATGCAAGGTTGATCCATTATTCAACATTTAAGAAAATCTACTTTTTAAATGACACATGGTGATCACAGAACTCAAAACAGTAGCCTGCCTCTCAAATGTGCATTAAGGTACATTAA
>NW_009655943.1:0-458 GCF_000708025.1 Charadrius vociferus
TCCCTGCTGTGTTGGCCCAAATACAATGGCTTTAAAAGCAAATCCATATTTTTTTATCAGTCCAATAAAACCTGCATCGTTATCTTGCTTTTGTTGTTATTAAGATCTGTTCTCATATTTAAATGGAAATTGGTAGATAAGATGACCTGAATTTCCACAAAGATAAGGCTGACAAAACATAAAAGGCTAAAAGGATGATCTGGGGACCTTCAGGATGGTCAGACTCACTTTGGTCCCTGGGAAAATCATAGTGTGATTCTTCTTGTAACATATTTCTGGGGGCAGGAAGGAGAATAAAGTAATCGGGAAAGGTTAGCGTGGATTTACCAAGCGTAAATCATGTCTGACCAATTTAACCAGGTTCTTCCTGGTGGTGTATTGTAGGAGGACAGGAGACATTGGACGTTGAAGCAGGGAGAGGTTCAGACTGCAAATAAGGAAAAACTTTGTCATGATGG
>NW_009655944.1:0-458 GCF_000708025.1 Charadrius vociferus
ATACTTCACTCATTATCAAACAGCTGTCTCCCAAAACATGTACAGATCGGGAAGACAATATATTATTTTCTCTTAGGCAAGCCACATAAAGGTGTCTTCTTTGAAAAACTAAGGACAAGGTACTCTAAGTGTACAACATGGTTATGTAGCAAACATATGTCAATCCATCACATTATAAGCAGCCAACACTGCAAACTTGCTTCTTCAGTCATTTCTTCCGTGTGTTAAATCTAAATAAAATTCAGAAAGCTGTCTGAAAGAGTAAAGTCTCATCTCAGTGGATGCAATCCACATTCGACCTGCACATACACGCAGAGCAGTAACTGGGATGGCTGCTCTTCTATGTCAAAATTGCTGCCTCCTACTTGCAATACAGCAGGCTGTGGAATATGCATTACCACAACATATGAAGGCAACAACAGCAGAGCTAGAAAGGAATAGTAAAAAGAAAAAAAAAA
>NW_009655945.1:0-458 GCF_000708025.1 Charadrius vociferus
ATGGATGGAGATGCACTCACGCTGCAGGGGCAGGACATGCGGCCGTGTCACCCCTGGGCTCCCCCCTTTGTCTGTGTCATCCCCACCCAGGACCCTGCGGGAGACACTGCCCCCAGGACAGGCTGGCACCGAGCTGGGAAGGGCCAGTCCCCAGGGCTGGATGGGGCCAGATCCTGCCCAGATGCACCCTATTGTTCTGGGGCCTGGCAGGCACCGAGTGCTGCAGGGGGTGTGCTCAGCTCTGGGGATCCCATCCTGACACCCCCTGAGGCAGCTGGGACCCTGCCCATTGTGGGATGGGGAGCTCAGCACTGGGAGCTCATCCTGCCCCAAGGGACTGGGACCACACCCAGGGCAAAACAGGGAGACCCGAGGGTCCCGTCCTGCCCTACCCCCCTGTTGAGACCCAGAAATGCCCAGTGGGAGGGGGGGCTCAGGGCCGGGGGCTCATCCTGCCC
>NW_009655946.1:0-458 GCF_000708025.1 Charadrius vociferus
TGAAGATTCTGTGATTCTGTGAAAATGAGATTATTTTAATTTACCATCAATAAGGTATAAGGTCAGTCAATAAAATAATATTGCAGTTGCAATGACAGTGAAGGAATGCCCCTGCAATAATTGGAGTTCAAGAGGGGTCGGCTGTAGTGGAGAGAGAGCATGATAGAGGTATACGGAATAGAAGCAAACTGGAAAGGTAAACTCCTGTTTAGCCCTTAACACTACAAAAAAATAAAAAATAAATCCGTTAAAATATTGACAAACTGACTTCATGGTACAACATATAATTAATTTTTAGAAATGAATGTTCTGGAATTACCAAGGCCAAAAGCTTCAAAACCCATTCAAAGACATGGTCAAGTACAGAGGTGGTTTCCTACTTCTCTGCTGCAGGAGTCTTTTTCTCTGCTGTTGCGTATTGTGCTCAGATTTTTCTCACTCATCTTCCCACCATTTCT
>NW_009655947.1:0-456 GCF_000708025.1 Charadrius vociferus
GCTCTGCTGGGAGCATGGGGAGGGAGACAGGGAAGTCCGGCCCCGTCAAAGGAGGGATGGGAAGACATCAGGTGGGAGCTGACCTGAGCTAGAAATTGCCTCACAGAGGACAATGCCGGTGTTCAGCTCATCCAATACAATGCCCAGGTTGTGGGTACCCTAAAGCATTCTCAACGTGTGAAGTCCTGTCTCTCCTGGTGCCCCACAAGGTGGGGAAGTGGCTGAAGAAGGACCAGCGCTCCCCACTCCCCATCCCCTAGTGCCATCATCTCTCCTGAAGGGAGGCTGGGACCCTGGGCCAGGGCTTGCACTGGAAGAAGCATGACCCAGGAGCCATGTGGGTATGTTGCTGTCCCTCAGGCCCCATGCCCAGCACATGGCCACAGTATCCCCCACCCCCTGCGCTGCACCTTTCCCCAAAAGTCACCCTGTATTGGGTTTGTGTGGCAAGGGTTT
>NW_009655948.1:0-459 GCF_000708025.1 Charadrius vociferus
AAAAGGGCTGCAAACAAGAATCACTTCAGAAACTGCTTTCTAATTCAAATGAATATTCAGGGTCCTCTCCTGTCTCAACCAGATTTTTCTGCAAAAAATATTTTTGTTTATGAAAGATTTAATATAAAACTCAGCACATTTTCTTATTTCTTCTCCCTTTCCAGATTTTTGTATAATAAACAAAAACTCCCAAATAAATAATTAACAAAAAATGACTTATTTATAATTAGAAATGTTTGGCTACCAGATGGTCCAGAGTATATCTTCATATAATAGGATCTCAAGTATGGTTTTAACAATGTGGGAACAAACAGCAGAATATTAATAAAATGTCAATTAGTTTAACTTAGTCTCATATCTATTGAATATATGTATTGGCACCTACATGGTTTTAATTTCATTTTGGGATTCCAGCTGCTATTGAAGGCAGAAAACTTTTAAACAAGTAAATTAAAAAAA
>NW_009655949.1:0-458 GCF_000708025.1 Charadrius vociferus
CAAGAAATGGATGTGGGCACTCTTCCACGTTCCTCATCTCAACCCCTTCCCCTCACCCATGCATTTTTCTTGCATTTTGCAAGAATCTGCTTTTCGGATTTCTCCGTGAATTTGGCTCTTGATGCTACAGTGAAATCTGTGTGGGCAGACCCTGCCCATGCAAGAAGTCCCTTTAAAATCAACAAGGCTGGATGTGAAAACACGAACACATCTGTGCAGACTCACATGCAAGGTGGGGACCTCCCTTACTTTCATATCTAACAGGTCGGTGGGCAAGATTTCCTGTAATCAGTTGCATCTGCTTGTGTTACATCTGCTCGAGACAACTTATTTTTATAAGAAACGGTACAATAGTCTCGTTACAAAAAGGCGGATGGGCTTAGTCTGTTCATGTCAAGGTATGTTTTGTAGGGAGAAGTCAATGGAATGGTGAAGGATAAGGATAAGGATAAGGATAA
>NW_009655950.1:0-458 GCF_000708025.1 Charadrius vociferus
CCATTACCCCTCATCTTTTCCATGTGGAAAACCCATATCCTTTACTTTGAGTCAAATATTTTCCTTTTAATGCAATTCAGAACACCTCGTTGGAATTATGCGTGGAGAAATGGGCCAGCTAAATCCCTGCCACCCTTTTGCAGACATTGGTCTTTTTGAGCCCTGTAACATTTCAGATCCCCCTTCCAGTGGACCTTACAGACTATCATCTCCCTCATTACAATATTGAGCTACTTCTCTCTTTCTCTTATTTTCAGACTCCACCCTGTAGCATGACCTTCCTGAGAACATCCCTGCACTGCTATGCAAATGAGAAGGTTGTCACTGAGAACTGGCTCATACGAAGGCTATGTATTTATTTTCAGATGTGCATTATAGCCTGAGTGTTTTATTTTTCAGATCCAGTAGTTGCATTTTGAACATGATGCTGCATTGTAGTCAAAATGGGGAAAAAAAAA
>NW_009655951.1:0-459 GCF_000708025.1 Charadrius vociferus
ATCTCCAAGGGGGATCTTACAGTAGGCTTCTGCTACCAATCTCCAAACCAAGATGAAAAGTTAAAAATGAAATACAGTAAAAATACTTACACTTTATATTCCTAAATATTATTACTGGAAAAAGATTTCATTATATCATCTGTGTCAGTGCTCTGCTAATATAGAACCAAATATAAGTAAGAAGATAAGGCATTTTTTAAAAATACAGTAAAAAACCCAAAATGTGTCCCAATTAAGCAATGATATTACAAGTCCAGACATCACCTGCTCATTTTCATATAAAACCCAGCTAAAAGGTTTTGCTGAAGAGTCAAGGGAAAAGCAGCTTGAGGAAAGAGCAGCACATAAGTGGTATTTTGTTAGGTTCCATAAAGCGGCAGGGTCCAGCTGGTAGTCTCTAACAAATATCGTCCATTTGGTCTTCCACCTTTTTCTAAGAGGCAGCTACAGCTTGGGCCA
>NW_009655952.1:0-459 GCF_000708025.1 Charadrius vociferus
TTCTGTGATTCCTGGCAGTGGTCAGCTCTGGTCTGCAGCTGGGAACCCTGCTGATCTCCACACTTGCTGCAGAGCAGGTATCTACCCACGGGTCAACTTGGGGGAGGAAGTAAGGTGAGGACAGGTAGCAAAAAGCTGATGTTGAGGACTATAATTCATCCCAGGAGGTGGGGTACCCCTGGGGGGACACCAGGATGTTTCCCTGGCTTGGCCACTACCTGCCTGGGTGACAGCGAGAAGTCACTCCAGGTTTTGTGTTGTCACTGCCTTGCCTGTGGAGCTTCTCTTTGCTTTTCCAGGGCAGGGACTGTCTTTGATGTCACAAGTAAAACATCAGTAGCTTGCTTAGCATGATAACATGCCCTCTTGGCTGGGTCTCTGGACCTCTCTGGAATATGAGCAGTGAATTGTAATGATACAAGATTCAGCTGATGCCCAAAGCCAGCAGGCTGCAAGTTG
>NW_009655953.1:0-459 GCF_000708025.1 Charadrius vociferus
TTTTTTTTTTTTTTTTTGATGAAAAGAGGTGTGTTTGGAGAATGGGAAAAACTGAGACTTAATTCATGTTCCTTGAGTGAGTCTTCCATATTTTTAGTAAGACTGATAAGATTCCATTATGCCTGCTTTTGAGAAAGAAGAATGCTGGCGTGTTTTACTTAAGACTTTAATATAACCTTTGCTTATCATAGGTCCATTTCAAATTCAAACATTCTATGAGGAACATTGAGTTCAACTCCCATAGATTCACCACTAAATATGGAGAAGGTAGCTTATCTAAACCCAGCTGTGGATTTTATTTTATTTTTTACCATTGAAAAACAACTTCATCCAAACTATACTGACAGCTCAATCTCAGAAGTCTGTTTGCATACAGGCACAGTTAGTTATTTTTTCGTTTTTAAATAAGTAGACTTCTGTAGTTTGTGCTAGTGTCAGTTTCCACGTCAGATTCAGCAA
>NW_009655954.1:0-459 GCF_000708025.1 Charadrius vociferus
TTTTTTTTTTTTTGTTAGGAAGCCTGGTAAACATTTTTTCTGGTTGCTACTTCTGCGTTCTTTTCCCACGAGATGTTTTGAATTAATCTTCAAGATTTCAAACGGAAATTTTGTGGAGTTTGCTTCAGCTCTTCAATTTATGAAGAAGAGTCTTTTTATCTTATTCCAATTATTTTAGTATTTTCCTTTACAGCGTTATTAGTGTAGAAATAGTTGCATTAGACATAATTTAGCCCTTTCTGCAGCACATATTTGTTTGTGGGGCCTGTTGCTCTTGCCTGTTTTGTAATCCTTTACAGAACCTTAAAGCAAGAAACTATTAAAAAAATCAATTGTACTTTGTGCCTTTGTATAGTGACCATGCTTTGCCTGCTTTTGTCACTTTGCCGCAGTTTTATTTAGCTTTCAAAATCTGTTCAGGAGACTTCTTATATGAAAAAGAAACCTAGCATAAAAAAA
>NW_009655955.1:0-459 GCF_000708025.1 Charadrius vociferus
AGTCTTCCACTTACGCATTTTGTGAGGCTCCTTTTGGTAGAACCTTCAATGTCCAGACTGGAAATGAAACTGGCCAGTTCTGGTATTGATACACTTTGATATGTTTGAGTTCCTGTTTCCTTTGTAAACACTGATACAGAACCATTTGCTATTGAAGTGACCTTTGTGTTGCATTGTCGGGTGTTGCCTATTGACTGAAACGCTACATTACATTGTTGGTTACGGTTCTTGAGGTCACGTCTGACAATTTGCTACTTGAAATACTGACAAAAAACACAAGCCACAGTCACAGGAGCTTTTAAGTCAACATTCACGCCATCATACCTGGTGATCTGCTAGAGCTACTAATGTAAAAACCTCCCAGCTAGCTAGGACTACGTCCCTCCTCATATATTCATTGGCTCACGATCATGCTTTAACCTGTCCATAATTCAGCTCCACACAGTCGCTTGCCCGTGG
>NW_009655956.1:0-459 GCF_000708025.1 Charadrius vociferus
GACTCACACCATGACTTCTCATCTGATAGAAACCCCAAGCTCAAGGATGTGACATCTGCTACTGTGCAGCAATGGTGACACGGTGCAAGTATTTACTGTAGATCATTATTCATTGCTGTGCTTCAGAGGGAGGAAAAGGAGTGGCAGGTGTCCAGCTGATGGCCAGTCCTCTTCATTGCCAAGTCGCAGTCAGCTCCTGGATGGGATCTTCCATGCATAGCGCATGCCAATTCCTTTGCTGTGACCTCTTCATGCAGCTACAGAATTTGAGATGATGCTAAAGAATAGGATCCTCATTTTTGATCTCTCATTGTACGGACAGCTGGGTTTTTTTGGCCTGTGAAAGCACACTCCACCAACAGCACATATCCCTCCTCCAGCACAAAGGGAGAGGATGCTTGTACCCGCGGATGAAGTAGCCTGTGTCAGGGAAAGACAAGGAAGACGTAGTACGCTGCT
>NW_009655957.1:0-459 GCF_000708025.1 Charadrius vociferus
ACTCGAGGTGGGGCCTCACCAGTGCCTGACTGGCTGGAGGCAAAATGTCTGAAAAGGGATCTAGGCTTTCAATCAAGAGTTGTCAGACAAATTTGAGGAATTTAGGGGAATGCCTGAAGCTGTTCACAGGACCTTATCCTTAGGGACTTGAGGATTTTTTTCAGTTAGAATTTTCCTGTGTTTTTTCTCTGTTGGCTCATCAGGTTTTTTTTCAGTATCAATATCGAAAGACATGTATCCGCTTTAGAATGTAGCAAAAAGAATTTAATGGATCTTGTTCTCTCTAATCCCTTGTACTCTGGAACTCTGTAATCCTTAGAGCTCTGCATAAGGTGCTTTTTGTGATGTGTAATAATTACTATTACTACCTCTTAATTTAGATAGTCGAAGTCAGTGTTTCTGGTTGTTTCGGTTAGGCAAACCATCGATACTGTAAAGAATAAAGTGGTTATTTAGCCT
>NW_009655958.1:0-459 GCF_000708025.1 Charadrius vociferus
TTTTTTCCCTGTAGGTTCAGATATTTTATTCTTTTCTGCACATTTTGCTCGCAAGCAGGTATTCCAGAGACAAGAGTGGAGAAGTAATTTGGATTAAAAATAAGCTGTAAGTGTCATATTCACAGAACTCAGTTGTGCATAATCAGTGGGCCAACAAGTGAATGTGTGTCTGTGTTTGGATGTCTTTCTTAGAGATAATGCTTACAGCAATAACTGTACTCCTAAAATAAATAAAGCCCACCTCTGAGATCAATTGGCAAGACCAGACAGACCTACTTAATCTTTGACCTTCACTTACATCTGTGCTGCAGGTCAAGTTTCTTCTATGTATATATTGTTAAATAAAACGGACCAGGGAACCTATTCTTTGGTCCTGAGAGAAAGCTTCACAGCACAATTCATGTGTACATAGTTTAACTTTTCCCTTACTCCTTTAAAACAAAGCAAAGCAAAACAAAA
>NW_009655959.1:0-460 GCF_000708025.1 Charadrius vociferus
TCCACTCAGGTTTCACAGCTCCAAGTCAGGGAAGATTTACCTTCACGACAACATCCGGCTGCTTTTCTCACGCAAGTCGATCGAGGTCGACTCAGGGATCCCCTATGAACTGAAATCCTTTACAGAGATGCCGAGGAACCCCTGCTACTCACCCCTCGCCTGACCTTCTCCATCCCCCGAGGCCACCGGGGAGCCTCCAGCCCAGCACCTCAGGGAGAGATGAGTAAAAGGCCAGTGAGCAAGCACCACCTTGAAGTATCATCCTCCCTGTGTGCCCCCATCCTCCTGAGCAGCACAGATGCTGTGCCCATGCCCTGCGGCAGGGCTGAGATCACTGAGGGGGCTTCACCAGGAGAGGCAGGGGCTGGGGAGCAGCCCCAACGCTTCCAGGGACATGCCCAAGCCTTCTTGCCAATGCTGCTCCCAGCTCAGAGATGTGACTGGAGCTGGGGGGGGGGAA
>NW_009655960.1:0-460 GCF_000708025.1 Charadrius vociferus
GCTTTGTCTAATAAATTCATCTTATCAGCTTCAAGTTCTGCTTCAGGACTCGCTCATGGTGCAGAGCCTCCAAGGGACTGACACTGGCTAATGGCTGATGACAGAGCCACACTGGGCCACTGACCAATGCTCTCCTATGCCATGGAAGTCCCAGCGCACGATTTAGCACTGTTCTTCAGTAAGCAGTACCAACCTACAGCAACCACTCACCCTGATGCCCCTCGCATCTTGTTTATGATCCTGCATTTGGTTCCTAAATTAAATTTTAAGTTCTGCAAAGCAAAGCCTGTATCTTCTTATATGCTTCTATGGTGTTAAGCACAGCAGGACCCTGACTGGGACATCTGGGTACTATTACAAAACAAAAAATGAATCATGCCAATAATAGTTAGGACTTAAAAAAAGCAGCAAAACTTATGGTCAGATTTTGGCGTTTGCAGCATGGGAATGTAAGAAGTGC
>NW_009655961.1:0-460 GCF_000708025.1 Charadrius vociferus
GTTTTTTTTTTTTCGGCTGGGATACAGCTTCGCACCAACGCAAGACGGGGTGGGGGGGATGCCCACACAACACACCGCCCAGTCACAGCACCCCCAAACCCTCCCTTCCCTGTTCCCCTTTTTCTTTTCCCCCAAACGTCCTCCACACACACACACCCAAAAAATAAATAAATAGCTCCACACACCGAAACTTGGCTCCGGCAGCCCCTTACCTCGGGCACCGGGCAGGGCAGGGCAGTCGGTCCGACCGGCCCGGGGGCTATAAACCCCGGGGGTGGCTTTTGTGAGTTTGCCGGAGTTTCCCCGGGCTGTCCCCTTTTGTGTCCCATTGCCATCTAGAGGCCCTGATTAATTAATTTCACACCGCAGCTCGGGAGAAAATTTTCCCACAAAACAAGTGGCCGAGGAAGATGTGAAAACCCCAAAAGAAAAAGGAGTCAACATCAAGTTCAACAGCATG
>NW_009655962.1:0-460 GCF_000708025.1 Charadrius vociferus
CAAAAGAACGTTGTTTTGTCTCAGCACCATCGTAATTTCTTCTTGTCTTTAATCTGTATCGTCGCCACTGTGAACATTCCTTGCTCTTGAGACAGAATGTCCATAGTCACTACAACACGCACTGGAGCTACAGGCACCGCACACCAGACCTACTGCACCTACAGCCTTCCAGCGAGTTACCTGCTGGCTGCATCGGAGCCTAAACCAGGCTCTTATTCCGAGAACGCTGTGCTAGCTTTGCATTTTTCCTACATTCCGTATCATAATTTTTAACACACTATTCCCAAGTAAGTTTATATTACTCAATGTCGTAATCCTTTCCTCCCTCAAACTCGGCTCCAGAAGAATTTCTCCATCACCATTAACAAGGATTCCGCGAGCCAAGCCAGGCCTCTGGTGTCACCTGTGCCAGCCTCCTAGCCCCAAATAGAGACACACACGGAAATCTATTTCTTCTGTT
>NW_009655963.1:0-459 GCF_000708025.1 Charadrius vociferus
TGTGCTTTTTATAAAAAGGAGTGTAGCTAAGTGTCTTCTTATTCAGCCAAGCAGCTGGTAAATTTTTGAATGTCTTGCATTTGTTTACAGGATATGGTTGTAGCAGTTAGCCTCAAGTGTTTGGTCATTATTGTCATTAAAGCTAACTGAAATCAGTCTTATTTTACAGTATGGTGTATGTAGTCACCAACAAGCTGCTGTCTAGTAATTTGGGGGAAAACAGAAACAGAATTTTTCTGTAGCTTAATATTCTTCTCCGTAATATGTACAGACCTATCTGTAGAGAGAGATTACTATGTGGGAGGGTTCTGGGCGTTCTTTTTTCTGGACCATGATGTGAATCAATATAGTATTAAGAATTTCTTCATCAACAGCAGTATAGAAATTATATAGAATAAAATCCATAATTTTTATTTTATTCACATTCATGCTGTTGAATTCTTAAGAAAAATAAAATAA
>NW_009655964.1:0-460 GCF_000708025.1 Charadrius vociferus
AACACTAACAGTTTTATATAACTGGTTATTTTAATTAGAATTTAAAACAGGAGAGAGAATTGCAAAGCCAACACCAGATCAATGAGCTGGGTGCTTGAAAAGTGTATTTCCTTTCCACTAATATCACAGGACTCAGCATGTGGCCCATACCCCTGCTGCAGTTACTCTCAAGTTCACAGATCCTTATGTATCTGCATAAACACAAATCACCAAAAAATGTTATTTGCTTTTTCATTCAACTCTTTATGCAAAGGAAAAGTTTAACAACATGGCTAGCAGATGACAAATTTCTATGGTGTAAGAAAGTAACAAGTAGAGACATGGTTACATGAAAGGGTGGCAGAAGGAAAATAAAATGCAATGTTGAGGAGTTGTCATCACTCACCAGAGCTCTCTATGAAAAAACAGAGCAAAATGCATCCCAGTGAACTTTACCTCTCAAGCATCATTATTAGATAAA
>NW_009655965.1:0-459 GCF_000708025.1 Charadrius vociferus
TGTCATTTGTAAACTGATCAAAACGGAATCATTTACCGGTCTATAATGTTCATGCCTGTACTGCTTGACAAAAACCCACAAAGATATGTAATAAATAAATAAAAGATACCATTTTGGCTTTAATTCTCAGCATCCAAGGAATATACTGCTTTTCAGTAGTGAGATAATTTCCAGCTATTCAGAGCTAAGCAGAAATATCAGACCACATCACTAAACATCCGTGGTTTATATAAAAATATAGATTTCCTTTAAGTGCTTTACTTAAGTCTTTGGTAAGTCGTATTTACGTTATTATTGTTTATGTTCCGAGAAGTCAGTAGAAGGACAGCATTGTTGCAGTTTATGCGGTTCCATGATTCACACTTGATGAGGTCGCTATCAAATGAGGGAGAAGGAACCACTGACAAGTTTATAGTTAGAAGAGGCGTAGCAGCAAAGTAAAATTACTGAACAGAAAAT
>NW_009655966.1:0-459 GCF_000708025.1 Charadrius vociferus
AAATGATGAATTCTGCAGACTGGATTCGGAGCACACAGCACCAGTCTCTCTGGTCATGCAGCTTCAGAGCTCTACTGTCCCCTTGCACAGGGAGATGGCACCACATTCCTCTCTTCCCACTCTGTAGGGGAACATAAGCTTTCTCCACTCCTTTATGGTAGAAGGCATGTTACCTTTCATCGCCCACCTTCCCCTGATGGCAACACCTCTTACCTTCAGCAAGCAGGAGGAACCATCGGTGATAGCCAGGATCTGTCTTGGGGCTCTGGCAGGACGCAGGGTAGCGTAAGCCAATGTACAAGATTTCCTTACATTTCTTTTGCTATACTAACTGCTGTGGGTTAGCAGCTGTACCGCACATTGAATGCGATAAGTAAATTACTTAAGCTGGCCCTGCAAGGGCAGCTTGCAGCCTCCTCTCTGGTGAGGCTTCTGTAATAAAATTACAACAAAAAAAAA
>NW_009655967.1:0-460 GCF_000708025.1 Charadrius vociferus
AAAAAAAAAGGAAAAAGAAAAAGCTATGATGCTTCACTTTTGTATGCAGATAATGGTGTTATTTAACCATGTGATCAGATGAATGTCCTTTCTGAACTGTCAGTGTCAAGGTAAATTGATTCATTACTCATGGTGTGCACTGTCAGCATCTATTGTTATCTTTTCTTTTCTTACTTGTCATTCAGATTAATAATGTTAGTTGTGCTATATGCTCGCAGCTTTCTTCCCCATGTCAGCCACTTAGGAAGTTGTTCTGCACAGCTGATTTATCTGGATTTCTTTGTAGTACTTCTCTGATCAGTTTAAACTGGCAGCAAGAGCACATTGTATCTCCTTCTGACTACTCACATGTGTTAAATATTTCTAAAAGTTCGATGGTTTGATTGATCTCCATGATCAATCAAAAAGTTTCATTGCTTTCATTCTTACTACTTTTTGTTTGTGTGTTTGTTTTTTTTTT
>NW_009655968.1:0-461 GCF_000708025.1 Charadrius vociferus
ACACACAGTGCTGCCGAGAGAAAGACAGCCCCAGCTGCGTCCCCACGGCACCCCAGGGGGAAGGACGACCACCTGAGGAAAAGACCACACGACGGTCAACCGGCGGCAGGGGCTGCAGGGAAGGAGAACGACACCCGGCCATCTGCAACCACCAGCTCCACACCGACCGGGCCACGGGCTGACACGACTGCCCAGATGGGCAGTGCCGGTCCAGCCCCACCAAAACGGCACTGCAGCCACAGCCCCGAGGGCATCTGGGAGGCGGCTCCTGCTCCATCCACGGCCTCACCACACCAGGACACACCTCCTGCCCCAAAGAGGCGCTTCACACCAGCCCTGGGACACCCCGCACTTCCATCTGGGCAGCCACGTTCCACTGCTATGCGGGTCCCCGGGGCTGGCCTGCCTCCATTCCGCACCTCATGGTTGGCCATGGGCACGATGGCAGCACCTTCTGCCGT
>NW_009655969.1:0-461 GCF_000708025.1 Charadrius vociferus
CAGTTTGTTGATGGCCACCTAATCAAACAGCTCAGTTGGTTTCATCTCCACTCTCTCTAACTAGAAGTGGCAGTTTCAAATCTTCAAACTGACTCATTCTTAGCTGCTCAATATTATACAACAGATACAGCTGAGAAAGTGCTTTGTGCATGGTAGAATTTTAACATAAGCCAATAAAGAGTCACATTCAAGGCGCTACCATCAGGTCAGTAGTTGTCTGGCTTTTTTCTCCTTTGGAACCATTCTAAAAGCATTGTGAGATATGAGCTTTTAAAGATACAGATATGCACATGGAGCATACTTTAGGTATACAGACTATATACATTTACATGAATCCAAATGAGAAATGGTTCAAAAATCAAATTTAAAAAAAAAGTGTATATTTACTCCTTAAAATGAATAAACACGCAACTGTTACCTTCCACATCCTCCCATTCATCTTCACTTTCATCATCATCATC
>NW_009655970.1:0-461 GCF_000708025.1 Charadrius vociferus
AGACTCCTCCCGTTGTGTCCTTTCAGGCAGTTGCCAGCCATCCCACGGGACTACTCTGGACAAAAGCAGCCTGTGACCAACCAACCCAATGGCACATCTAAGCTAAAAAGCAAAGCATCAAGGCAGAGTCAAGTGCAGGCAGCAAAATCTCACAGGTGCAGAGGAGAAGGACATAGAGAAAAGAAAGTTCCCGTCCAAAGCAAATTACTGTCAACGAGTTCTGAGGCTACGCTGCCTCATGGGCCCACCTACAAGGTCTTCATTCCACAACCACCAAGACCCGAGACAGAACAGTTAATAATATCAAGGCCTGAGATGTTCTGGTCAGTGCTGAAAGAACCACAGAAGACCATATTAGCAGGATACAGCTTTGAGCCCTCCCTTTTGGTGCCAACAGTGTACAAGGGGTCCATGTCTACGCAATGCCAGCCACTGAAGAGAAGACCAGGGCTGCCCAGGTC
>NW_009655971.1:0-461 GCF_000708025.1 Charadrius vociferus
AGACAAGCTGAGGAGGCTGTAAGTATTCCTTGGAGAATGGGCAAGTATTGCTTTCTGTGAGTGTCACACAGGTGCTGAGGAGTTGATTATCAGAATTTTGGAAAATGCCAGTGATCAACAGTCAAGGGTTTTATTGGTTTTGTCACCCAGATACACTCCGCTGATACCTGAGCACCAAACAAGTGGGAGAATAAGTACACAGGTGATAAATCCAAGTGACAAAATACCTCCTCAAGAATGACACAGTAGTGGGGATGCTTGCCATAGTGGGGTCCTGAATAAGGGAGGATGAGGAGGTCTGTGTGAGGCTTCTATATAAGCAGTGGTGGGTGAGAGATGGGGGTCCGGCTGTTGCCCCAGGGAAGAGGCGCAGCCCCACAAGGCTGAGGCGCAGGAGGAGTGAAACCCCTACCCTGGGCTCATCACCACTGACCCCCTCTCCCCACACAGGAGGAGCTGTC
>NW_009655972.1:0-460 GCF_000708025.1 Charadrius vociferus
AAAAAAAATAATCATGTAATGAGAGGTGGAAAGGGAAAGCATGCCAGAGAACAGAGAGACAAACAAGCAAAAGGAAGCAGCATCCCCCAGACAAGAGCAATCCCTCACCTGGGGTCCCAGAAGGTTAGAATGGAAGCTCCACCAGCACCGTGCCCACGCTGGTTGTCATGATTATCCACAAAGACCACGGCTCTGTCAGAAGGCACAAAGCCCCAGCCTTCTCCCCAGTTCCTAGACAAAAACACAAAGACTTGTAGCTACCCTGCCAACTGATATATCCAGTGTATCCCAGGTAAGTCGCAGCATCTTCATTCTTACTTCAAGTAGGCCATCTTTTCTCCATTCCACTTGCGGATCACTGTCCCCAGTTTTGCACCATATTTGAATTCTGTCACTCGTCCATTTCCAAAGTAGTCACTGCTTTTGATCGGCTCTCCGCCCAAGTCAATTACCTGGTACA
>NW_009655973.1:0-462 GCF_000708025.1 Charadrius vociferus
CCATTCTATGATTCTATGATGTCCTTCCATCCTCTCCTGTCCCTGATTCTGCACCTGTATTTCGGACTTGGTGGCAAATGCTCCTGGACCCAGCAGGGCGCACACAGCCCTGCCCCCAGGGTCAGTTTTTCACCTGGAAAGAGATCTGTCTCCCCTGCCAAAATTGGTCCCTTTCACCCTTTCAGGTGAAGTCTGCACCTCAACTGCCGAGGGCAGGTGAAGGTCTGGAGTTGCGGTGATGGGAGGAAGGTGTTTAGCCCAGCTGAACTGGGCTGGTTGGGGAGCAACGTTGCTTTTCTCTCCCTTCCCCCCGCCCCGGCATGAGCGGATCATGGCATTAATTCATAGAATGAAGCAAATAAATGCATAACTCTGCCTACATGCAGATCCACAACTCACCGTGAATACTGGTGTGCTGAGCTCAGGTAATTACAAACACAGAATTTAATTTTTTTTTTTTTT
>NW_009655974.1:0-461 GCF_000708025.1 Charadrius vociferus
TTTTTTTTGTAAATTACATAATAATGTGCCTCCTTATGTAGTGCAGTCATCAGCCTTCAGCTGCTCTCTAAACAAGTGGCGTTTCTGTGTCGCAGCCAAAGCCCTGCCTTCCTGAAATCCAGCAAGCGGGAAGACCCACCTCCCACTAATCCATGTGAAACCTTTGATTCCACCTTCTTCTTTGCAGACTAAGACAACTGCAGAAGCTCAGGGCTTTCTGTCCTTCTCTCCAGAGCACTTGCCACAGTTTTGTGGACTTTCTGCCATGTTTTTGCTGTTGTTTGGCACAGGTTGGATCTTCGGAAATGATTTATGGGCTGTGCTTATGGTCAGGCCTGCTTTGTTGGAAGCTGGAAAAACACTTGTTAAGACTTCATAGCAGAGCCATAATCTGTGTAATCTGTGGTTTCTCAGTGACACTTGGCGCTGCAGTGCTTGCTTTAACAGCTGCTGTATTATGA
>NW_009655975.1:0-461 GCF_000708025.1 Charadrius vociferus
TTTTTTTCCCTTGTCCTGCCCTATCATTTCCTCCCATTCTCTCCAACTTCCATCCTTCTATCTTCTGTTCATTTTTTCATTATCAGAAAGTTTTTAAAATCTCTACACCACGCTCGCCAGGAAGCACAGACACACCCATTGGCACGAGCTTTCATTCCTCCACTCCTGCCTTCTACCCTTCCCAGCAGGCAACAACCTTCCTGCTTTCCTCCAGTCTATCATTCTGCACCTGCCCTTATCTGCTGGAAGAACGCACTCTTCAGCATAGCAGCCACCTCCAGGACCCAGCAAATAACAGAGGAAGGCAATCATATAGTGAAAAACACCCCTGCTACGTGACAAAAGAATCCACCGCGCTCTGAAACACAAGCCCATGCCCCAACATACTGGACGTATGATAAAAAAAGGGCCCATAGAGTCCAAACAACGCAGGAGAGTCTCTCCTTCAGAAACTCAAACCA
>NW_009655976.1:0-461 GCF_000708025.1 Charadrius vociferus
AAAAAAAAAAAAGAGAGAAGAATGGCTGTTACAGTCCTTCTCGCGTTAAGAATGTAGGGTATGAGAGTGGACAAAAAAGCATGCCCCATGGAATTATGCATCTGTACAACTTGCTGAAAGACCTACGTGGGTCAGAAATCTTTTCTGCTCCGATTCCTCCTAAGGGCCAAAAGGAAAGAGATCTTATCTGTAAAGTCCAGAATTTCTTACTAGTATGTCTGAAATGTGAAGTCTAATGGAAGAATTCTTATTAGTCCACGTCTAGTTAGTAAAGAAAGATAAAATACATTAGCATCGCTATTATAGGAAGGGTCTCAGCAACACAGTTTCAAAACACATCTCCCGTTACTGTCCCTGTCCCACTGTCCCCCTAGTCCTAAGGGCAGCAAAGACAGTTTTCCACAAGCAGAAAGCGGGGAGCTGCAGCCCCTTGGCAGTGTCCCAGGTTCTTTGCTGGGAAG
>NW_009655977.1:0-462 GCF_000708025.1 Charadrius vociferus
TTTTTTTTTTTTTTCAGTTAAAAGCCACTGGTCATTGGGTCATTGATTCCCCTCCTTCTCCTTCCACTCCTGACGTTCCTTAAATGGACTAAAAGGGACTAGAGTTTGGTGTTCTGATGTAAAATGCTCTTCAGTTGAAATCAAATTGCTTGCTTTAATATTGAAGGGCTTCAAAATAAGAGATAACAGAAAAAGGAAAAAAAAATCCCCCAAAGAAAAAGATAGGTATGTGAATAGGTTGCAGGAATGGCTGTGGGATACTAAAGTTGAAAACAACAAATCATCAAAATAACATCAGGTGTTGCATTTCCAGTAAGGACAGGTAAGTATTGAAAGCATTGATCACCCCTATTCAAGAACGATAAATTCCGTGTAGGATGTGTGAGAGGTCTTCTGGAGTGCTTAGGGCATTGGGGAGCCTATTTTATGACAAACAACACAAAGCAAAAAGTTACGGAAGCT
>NW_009655978.1:0-462 GCF_000708025.1 Charadrius vociferus
ACGGCCCTTGCACACTCACTCCCCATTCCCATTGTCCAGCCGCCCTCTTCTTGCACACTCATCCTCCATTCCCACTCTGCCATCGCCCCTGTCCTTGCACACTCGCCCCCTCTTCCCACTCCCCCATCACCTCTACCCTTGCACACTCATCTCCCACCTCATCCTCACTTGTCTGCCCCCCCTTGCACACCCATCCCTCATTCCCATTCCTCTACCATCCCTGCCCTTGCACACTCACCCTCCCGCTTCTCCCCTGCCCTCGCACACTCACCCCTTCCCTTCTCCCCTACCCCTGCCCTTGCACACTCACCCTCCCAATTCTCTCCCGCCCTTGCACACTCACCCCGTCCCCATTCCTCCTCCACCACTGCCCTTGCACACTTACCCCTATCCCCGCTCCTCCATGACCCCTTCCTTGCACACTCACCTCCTACCCTTCTCCCCCACCCCTACCCTTGCACA
>NW_009655979.1:0-461 GCF_000708025.1 Charadrius vociferus
GGTCTAGGAAACAAGTCTTATGAGAGGTGGCCCATCTGGGCCCATCTGCCTTTCTGGACACCCAGCACACACACTGGGTCTCTTTCCATCACGGGTCAGGAAGGCATGTTGGGGCCACCAAACACTGTAGAGAATCCCGCAGGGAATGTGTGGCCCAGCTCCGTCCCCGAGGCAATGGGAGATCCTGGTTCCCTGCTGTCCCTCAGCCTCTGTGGGTGTGCCCTGGTGTCCAGGAGTGAGGTTCGGCACCAGCGGCAGTTGGTACCTCCCCAAAAAGGCACAGGCAGGGCTGCTCCTTCTAGCCCGGAGGCCTGCTCCGAGGAGTCCTGGGGGTGTGGGGGGCTGGAAGTGGCCAACAGGGCCAGACCTTCTTAGGGGAGGAGGAGGGCTGGGGAAAGAGAGGGGCACGCGATGGCAGCGCTGTCATTGGATGGTTATGGCCTCCCCTTGGGAGAGAGCTC
>NW_009655980.1:0-462 GCF_000708025.1 Charadrius vociferus
TGAAAACTATTTTAAGATCTTCAACGCTGAACAATGTTTCAAAGGATTATTGTATTCTAAAGCTGTTGATGTTAATATACATGCAGATAGGGTTTCCAAAACTTTTTATTCCTTCTCAAGTTTTGAGCTGAAGTACCTTTATTTTTAAGGGAAGTTGTACACGAAGACATTCCCAGTAAAAAAATTGATAGATCCATAGTGCTTGAGTCTAGTTGCTGGAGCAGAAGCAATGCAGTGTAAGTTAGAGAGGCTTTGAAACTCTTTTATTGTTTGTGGTAATATGTAACCTGCTTCTTCTGTGTTCTCTGCTGCTGACTTAAACTCACTGGAACATAAGATTTAGTCCTTGAGTAACACAAGTTAAAAGTCTCTAAATTAAAATAAGAGCATGCTCACCAAAGCAAGCTGTGAAACAGATGAAAACAGAAAGAGAGGGAAAATAGTAGGAAAGAAAACATGGAG
>NW_009655981.1:0-462 GCF_000708025.1 Charadrius vociferus
TCAGCAGAGTAAAAAATACCCAAGTAAGGGCTGTAGCTGTGGACTACCACAGTGCTGATGATTTTGCTTGTCTGAAACCACTTGCCAAGAATGAACTGTAGGGCAAAATAGGTGGGGAATAATGGAGGCGATAGAAGAGCAGGGGGAGTGGTGCGGTGCAGTGGGGACTAGAGGACACGGCAGAGAACTGGAGGCACTTATGTCATGTAGGACAGAGGCAGGGCTGTTCTTGGAGCTGGGCTTAATGTGATGAAGAGGAGTAAGGACATTGGACATGGGAAATTAGGCTCCATCATTTCCACTCCTTGTGGAAGAGTCTGTTTCTCCCTCACTTGAGAAATTATATTTTCTTGTAAAAAATATTAGCTTGGGATAAACAAAACATGAAGCAAAATGAGTTTATGCTCTTAGTGACGTTCCTAGGGAAAAGCTGATGAAACACCCTAGGGAAACATCATAGAA
>NW_009655982.1:0-462 GCF_000708025.1 Charadrius vociferus
TACAGCTTACCCAGTTGGCCCTTTTTACATCTGTTCACAGAGACAATACTGCTCAGGTTTTGTTTCATAAATGTTAATACAGAAATATAGTTATTTATTAACAGGAAAGCCAGGAATAGATGCAGAAAGGCGGGTTTTATTTAACCTACAGAAAATTGTCCTTTAGAAAGAAAATGCCCAGTATTTTCCTTGCTCTTACAAGGTACTGTGGGCATTGAAAACAAGAACGAGCAACATAATGTTGAGGGGAGGGTACAAATAAAAATAGAGATGTGTATGTGTATATATGTACACATATAAATATATTTCAGACAGGAATAGACTTTACAAATATATGATATAAATATATATGCTTGTAAATGCCATTCCTGTCCAATTTGTAAGCCTGTAAGCTGTAATGTATCATTCTGATCCCAGAGAACAGACAGGTACTCTGGCTCAGACATAAAACTCGTGTGCAAG
>NW_009655983.1:0-462 GCF_000708025.1 Charadrius vociferus
TTCAAAATGGGAATAAGAGCAAAGAATGATACAGAACTTTATTCATTTCTTTTTCATAGCAGAGTTTTTTTTTGTTCTTAAAATTTTTGAATAGCAGAAATAGCATGTTTTTTTTTAAATATCTATGGTGGGAAACAGAATTTGGATTTGAATGTTGGTCAGGTTAGAGTAGCGTGTGTAACGATTCATATCTGTTAGACATTTTTCCTTCATTTTGGGGTTCCTCTCTTCCTCTTGAATTGCTCACAGTTGGCCACAGGTCAACCAGGCCAAGGCACTATACCACTTTTGTTTTTCCAAACTCAATGTTTGCAGTTAGTAACCCTTTATGGTTTTTGCTATGATTGGTTGGGACGCTTCTGAAACACCTTTACTGTGATTATATAGCTGCTTTGTCCGCTTGAGTAGCTGTGAAAGCCTCCTGGTGAACACGGATCTGCAGAACTGGCTGGCAAGTTGTGA
>NW_009655984.1:0-464 GCF_000708025.1 Charadrius vociferus
TGGGGACATAGTTGGGAGGGCATGGGGACATGGCATGGGGTCCCAGAGGTGGTGGGGAGGGTGTAGAGACTTGGTGGGGGGACAGAAGGACGTGGTGGGGACATAGCAGGTGGACATGGGGACATGGTGCCGCAGGCATGGGGACATGGACATAGTAAGGGACAGTGGGGAGGAGATGGGGACATGGAAGTTGGTGGTGACATGGCGGAGGGGCCATGGTGGGGCCATGGCACGTGGACGTGGTGGGGGGACTGTGGGGACATAGTGGGGGCACACAGGAATGCGGTAGAAAGGGATGGGGACGTGGGACAAGGTGGGGAGGGCACGAGGACCTGGGGAGGTGGTGGCCCCTCGGGGGTGGAGAAGAGCACCCTGGTGTCCCTGGTCCTGCACCCGCTGGGGACCAAGCGAGTGCCACCGGACAGTCACCCCAGCTCCCCCACCAGCACCACTGCCATGTGCCA
>NW_009655985.1:0-462 GCF_000708025.1 Charadrius vociferus
GGCCTGCCCTCGACTTGGGGACCTACCTGGGACATCCTCGGGCACGTCCCTGCAGCTGCAGGAGGGCAGTGCGTCGCCTCGATGCTCGGAGGGGACCTGCAGGGGAAGAGCAAGAGCAGAGGTAGGGGAGGGAGGGGATGTGAGCGGGAGACACGGAGAGCACGAGGCATCTCCCTGCCGCCAACAGCCTGGGCGCTGCCCCTGCCTTCAGCAACTTGGGATGCCCGATGCCAGCCACGTGCGCCTGGCTCACCTGGTGCTGAGGTTCTCGAGCCATGGGAGAAGCTGCTGCGTCTCCTTGGCAGTCTGCTGCTGGGGCGAGCGGGGCTGTGCTGGCCTCTCCATGAGGCTCTGCAGGCAAGGGACACTCAGTGTCTTGACGTGCTGCAGGTGTTCTTGCAGCCATCCCTGCATCCGCGCTCTGTGGCTGGTCCCGCTGGATCACAAGCACAGCGCTGGCCA
>NW_009655986.1:0-462 GCF_000708025.1 Charadrius vociferus
CAGGAGCTCCTTGTTCATCCATGCAGCGCTCCTGGTATTTTTGCCTGACCTTATGCTTGAAGGGATGGACTGACAGCAAGAAAATATAAAACTGTTAAAGTATTTATCAAATGGTTTTCTCAGCAGTGTAACCCATGGGAAACAAATTCATGAATCTATGCATGCAAAGAGTGCATTTAATAATATTTAAGTAAAACTTGTAGGGAATCAACACAGGCAGGAGGTAGACTCTACAATGACAGTACAGTTCTCATTTTATTCTGAAGTCAGTGTCAGTAAAAAAACAGTGTAGCTGCTAAACAGATTAGGGGAATATCAAGAATCTCTGAAATGGTGTTAAGTATTGCCTCTTCCATCTTCCAAAAGCCTTTATTATGGTATTTCTCTGAGTCACTTATTTCTGAGTAGTGTTAAAAAAGATCTCTCTGAGGATGGGTAAACTTCAACATGTTAAGCTTCAAC
>NW_009655987.1:0-463 GCF_000708025.1 Charadrius vociferus
TTTAACTAATATGAGGTTTTATTTAGAGAATTTTCTCTTGCTGAGCAAAATTGTTACCTCCTCTCTAATTATAATAATAAATACACTGTAGATAAAATATGCAAATAGTATTTTTGGAAATATGATTGGAAGTTCCGTTTCCTTTTGCAGTTCTACAATTCTCTATTGTAACCTTTGAAGGAGCTGTTAGCACTATCTGCCTGTGTAAAAACAACAAGCATTTATGAAAAATACACTTGGAAGATACATGAAAATTATTTCAAATTGCTCTATGAAAAGATACTGTCAGTTTGTTACCTAATTTTGCATCTCTGTTTTATTTATTTGAGCAGGACTGACTGTATGTTCTGAATCTAAAAGATAATAAATTATCAGTTCATGCAAATCTACCTTTGTTCTTATGAATATCAGCTTTGTTTGTCCTCTCTATTTTTTATCCAAGTTATTTTTGCCTAGATATGTT
>NW_009655988.1:0-464 GCF_000708025.1 Charadrius vociferus
TTTTTCTACAAAAGAAGCTAAAAAGAAGAACTGAAGGTTTCTTTGCCCAGATGGCTAGACTTTGAACCAGACAGATGGAAGACAGCAAAGCCTGCCTGGATTTCTGGCAGATTTCTGGGGTCCGCAGGCTGGGGAAAGCTGTGCCAGACAGGCTGTGCTCCCCCATCATGTTTCTCCAGGGCAAGCAGACACCATGGCTTTTCTATGTTCAATACGAACGTCAAGGATTTCAGGGATCCTCATGCTAACCAGAATTCAGCTGTCACCTCCACAGCCCAAATCACTACAGGAAGCCGAGGACCTGGGATGTGTTCCTGGGGCCCATGATTCTTAGGTAACTCTGCCTTATGGAAAACTTGAGTGCTTTGAACATCCCAGTGGCCTTCCTAGTGAAGTTGTCCTGCAGTTATTGGCCCTGATAGTACCACTCAGCATCTGCAAGGACCTTGTGAATATATTTTGTT
>NW_009655989.1:0-463 GCF_000708025.1 Charadrius vociferus
TCTGTGCAAAGCTGATCCCCGCATCCAGCTTAACTGTTTCATGAGGATCATCCCAACACAAGGTACCACAAAGTACGTACAAAACATACTTTAACTCACTTTTTATGAAATAGTATCTCAATGTAGCAACAAAACCTCAACATCTGACTCGACGAAGATTTTCACAAACAATAAAAGTACATCACATAGCCAGGTAGGCCAAGTGACACAAAAGACACCTTACAATCTCTCCAAACAGTTCTGTACCAACAGAAATGTAGACAGAGACCGTTGTTCTATTGCTGGACAGAAAGAGGACAAAAATAAGCACTACTTACTTTATATTACTTTTTCTATTGACCAATCCATTAAACATTGAATTAAATACTGAATTTAAAGAAAAAAAGGTGCATATTAACTCAGAGAAATAAAGTATCAAGCATCAAGTTGTGCTTGTGACAGAGAGAGCTTACAATAACTCAGT
>NW_009655990.1:0-463 GCF_000708025.1 Charadrius vociferus
AAAAAACCCAAATCCTTCCATTTTTGTCTTCCCTGAACCTCTCTCTCGCTTTCCTCTCCCTGGATCTGCTGGAGTCAGGCAGATATTAGGATGTACTTGTACATCCAGTCGTATCTTCTTTGCTTTTTTTGGAGCTGAGTAGTTTGACAGATTATTATACATCTTTGTCCTAGAACGCAATGTGCAATCTAGCACGTCTATTTTAATGCAAATAGGCATTCTAGCTCCATCAAACGTGGATGCTAAATGTGCAGATTTTGAGGTTTTCTACACGGAAACTATACTCCTGCCTAATCTAGGCCACAAGGAATGGCCGTGACCCCTGCCCTGTGCTACTGGAAGATCCCTTTCACGGCTCTCATGTTAGTTCAGCACTAGATACAGGAGCTTTTGTCTTATGCTAACAAACAGGAATCCATTTTTGCCACATTCTCATTATTCAATATGTAATGCTGCTTTGCCA
>NW_009655991.1:0-464 GCF_000708025.1 Charadrius vociferus
GCCTGTTGTAAGAGCCTCAAAGCCTGTTGAATTAATAGACATTTGCCCCTGCAGTTCCGTGCCCAGTAACCCCAGCCATAGAGCTCTTTCCCACCTAGTGTCACGGTAGCATGTCAATAATTGTCACTTGTTATTTACGGATAAAGAGGTGGCATTTCAGGGGACACTGGGTCTCCTGCATTTAATAGGCTTAAGCTCGAGGATCAGTTCTTTGCCAAGTTCTTTCTTGCTGTACCGCTTGATGGCACACTTGCATTAGCACACTGCAGGATGAAGGTAGGACAAATCATCAAGCAAATCCTGTCCAAAGTTGTTCCACTTAATTTGTTTTGCATCATGAATGTACCTGTTTAATTGATTAAAGGAATCTAACACTGTAGTATTGAGTAGGAATAAGCAGGGCATACAAAATAATTACACCAAGAAAACCCTTTATTTTGCAATTTTAATCCCAGATATTGCCT
>NW_009655992.1:0-463 GCF_000708025.1 Charadrius vociferus
ACTCTTCCCATAGCCCATATCTATCTCGCCTTTACAGGCAGAACAGCTCAGCCTACAGCTCTGGAGTTGTAGACCAGCCTAGACTTACCTCCTGTGTCTGCCTACTCAATGGTCTGTCCAGAAAGTCAAATCATAATCACCTTTGAGAGGATGGCACTGGGGGAATAAGAGGGGAGAAAGAAAGAAAGAAATTGCTAGAAAAAGGGGAAGCGTAGGCACACAATTAAAACCAAAAGGAGCCATGGTATCCCGAAGGCCAGTGCAGCCCAACTCACTCCTGCTGGCGAAAAGCTGTGCAGCTTGGAGGAAAAAAAGCTGACTTTGGTGCCAGAATACGTACAAATGTTGGAGTTCAGATGTGAAACAGCAAAAAAGTCTCGACGGGGATCCTTTCTTTTCCCTGTCCTCATACCTGTGTGCGTGCTGTGACTTCCTCGTTTCTCTGCAGTCCTCCCAGAGTAAC
>NW_009655993.1:0-463 GCF_000708025.1 Charadrius vociferus
TCACAGCATGTGAATGCAGTGATGATGCTAGGAGTTCTGTGTCAGAGCAGAGAAACCCCCGGACTGCTGATCTGAGTGCAGAGAAATTTCTGAGTGCGACACTGAGGAGGCGTCCACCCTCTGCGAAGTCAAAGAGCTGAGACACCAACACTATGCTGCAGCTAAGGTTACTGAAGGATTTGCTTTTGAGTAGCACAGTAAAAAAGAAATGTTATTTTTAGCTTGATTTCAAAATCAATGAAAATAATAACAATAATAAAACCCTTTGAGGACAGTAATTTTTACACTGGAAGTCCTGGTAAGGAAGCACACACTGCTACAGCATGGTTAGGAGTGGTGTTTCAGCTGGGGAACTTCCAACAGCACTAGGAGAATGCTAGCAAAACGCTGTGCTGTTGGGCACACCTTGAGAACTTGTGCACCTCTCCTTGCTTTGGGCAGTTCAACAGCTTTGAGCAGCTCT
>NW_009655994.1:0-464 GCF_000708025.1 Charadrius vociferus
TTTTTTTTTTTGGTGCTCCAGTGTAAAATGACTACTCTCATCTTGTTGGTATTATCTTCATGAGTAATCTATATTGTTATTCTTGCACAGTGTTGCTCTCTTTTAAGCCTCTGTTGCTTTATGCCACCTCTACATATTTATATTAAGAAAGAATGTCAACCAAGTATTTTAACAAAGTTTATAAAATCCTGGTGTGAATGGACCTCACTGTCCCCAAGGTGAGAGTTTCCACTTTTGCCAGTAACAACACCAAGAAGAGCTATGTTTCTTTAATTTAGTTCTGGCAAAGCATTTACAAAGAGCTTAAACCTACTGATGTTTGTATTAGTGTAGAACTTAGTATAGAAACTAGTAACATTGCTTCTTCATCTCCCCTGGGCTTTGACATGAAACAGTTCCTGAATAAAAGAACCTTGTGAAGCTGAGAGGTTTCTGCATATTTGCCACCCATGAGGATTTTTTTT
>NW_009655995.1:0-464 GCF_000708025.1 Charadrius vociferus
TAATAGGAAGAAGTCAGAACACCTTGGGTTTGGTTTTTTTTTCCCCTCTCAAATAAAAAGGCAGATTTCCCGAAGACCACTGAAATTATAACGACAGCGATTGATCGGAGGGCTTGCAAAGGAAAAGGAAAAAAAAAATCATCACCATTGGTCCTAAAAACGCAACCGTTCCCCCTTGCTCACTTGGCACAATAGAAATTGACTGTCTCTCAGAGCCATGCGCCTAGTGCTATTTATAGCCAGGGGCTGTGTTGGAAGATACCATTAAGCTTCTCCCGGGCAGACAGACAGGGGGGTGGTTGGATGGGAGGAGGGGGTTTAGCCAGAGTAGAGGCAAAAGCAATCCCCCACCCCCAGCCTCCCTTCCCCGCACACACACACATCCACACACTCACACCCCACCCCCTAGTCTGGCTGGGAATTTGAACCGATCCAGCCTGTTTAAACGGAAAGGACACAGATCT
>NW_009655996.1:0-464 GCF_000708025.1 Charadrius vociferus
GTTGTTTTCACAAAAAATTGTAGATGCATTGGCTGATGCTGAGCTTTACTAAATGAAAGTTTCTGCACCTACGAATACATGTCCTGCCTAGAATTACTCTGCATCAAACCTGTGCTCTTTCACTATTAACTACTGATATCCAACGTGACACTCCTGACTTGCCGATAGCACGGCGTGTCTGGGTACATGCCAACCAGTTCAGTGGTACACGTTAGCTCTCATTCTTCTCTTTTTCCGTCTTGCCATCAGGAGGTAACCAATCTGCCTAATTCAATCAACATGCACATATCTCATCCAAACCTGATAGCAGACGTAATGCTTCTGACATTGGGCACGTTCAGAATGAGCCCACATTCACCAGAGTTCGGTGCTGCATGAAATCGCTGATTTGGGTTAAACCTGAAATTCTCCAGGACTTCAGATGGCTCATGTGCATACAAAAGTAGAGTATTATTAGTTCTGTT
>NW_009655997.1:0-464 GCF_000708025.1 Charadrius vociferus
GGTTATTGTCTTAAATAGCACATCCAGCTCGCAATTCCCTTTGATCCTCTGAAACTTCAGCTCAGCCACCTGATATAATTTTCATCCCCCTCTCCAACTCCTTATAATCCCTCCTCCCCATCCGCCTCCCCCCAAACATTCAAAGACATTATAGCAGGAACTAATTTTGTCTGGACTATTATTAGATCATGAGATCAGGGCAACATAGAGGTCGTAAAATGTTTCATTCTCTCTGAATGGCCATCGTGCCCCTATCAGGTACCATAACGTTAGGTTTGCTTATTGTGCAGATTGCTTGAGTTGCAAATTGCACATTATCCAGCTTAAACACCTGGCATTTACATTCATTATAACCCTGACACCCCCCCTTTATGGCCTCCCGTGAGGGCCTTCCAATTGGTCAGAAGCGCAAATGAATGTTTTATGATTATGATGAATAATGTGAGGGGCTGTGGAGGGAAGAA
>NW_009655998.1:0-464 GCF_000708025.1 Charadrius vociferus
TCTGTTTAAAACTCATTTTCCATTGGTGTATTTGCAAGTATATGCATGCCAACCCTGAATTACTCCAGTTTGAACCAGGCAGTACTAAACCAGTGTAACTAAATGGTATAAGGGCGAAAGTGTTTTCTTTTAGTTTGCTGTGAATTGCAGCTTAGTCTATACTCAGTGAGGTTCAGCTTACTTATATTACTTGGCATTAGTCCCAGGCTAATGAGGTAGTATGTTGGGATACTCTCATAACTCAACCTAGACCTTGTTCTTCTGATTCAGTGGTTTAGCTGTAGATGATTCTTAAATTGCTCTTCTGTATTTTTGCTAGCCTGTTTCTTTAAACATCTAATTCTCTAAAGCATGCTGTCTTCAGTTAGGGATCTGGACATACAACTACTTTTATATATACATACATATATAAAACTATATACAGAATGTATACAACTTTTATATATATAAAAATCATAGGGTTT
>NW_009655999.1:0-465 GCF_000708025.1 Charadrius vociferus
GAAAGTAGGGCACCGCCACATACAGATGGAACCAACACACAGAATTAAACCTTCTCTCCTAAACCAGCTGGGATTAAAACACAGACCTCCCAGCTCCCAGTTCTCAACTAAAAGCATCCCTTCTTTTTATATATATATATATACATTTTTCTGGGAAAAGCGGCAGCTCTGCTAAGTTCAGACGCTTTGTCTGATATTAAAAACAATGTTGAGCTCATCGGGACAAACGTGACGCCGGTAATTTTCAAGGAACGCATTCATAAATGAATAAACTGTTTACCGCAACACATTAAATTATGGAGAAATATATTTAGGAACAGATTTGCACTGCTTTGGTTGTTCTGATTATAAATTATTTTGTCAGTCTCACTGCCTAATTGCAAAAGGATAAGGATCTCTTAAGGGAGCAAAAGTAAATATTAGAACAGCTGAATGATGTGCAGCATCCAAAAGCATCTCCTGGCG
>NW_009656000.1:0-465 GCF_000708025.1 Charadrius vociferus
TGTGGATTTTTGCCTATGGGATTATGGAAACAGAAGTCCAGGTATGTCGCAGCTGAAGCAGCCTATGCTGTGGAAACTCTGCAAAGATGGGAGCTGGTGGAGCTTCTCTTTGTGCATATTTGCGTGACTCAGAACACTACAGATCATACTTGCAAAGCCTTTCTCCCCCCGCAAAAAAACCCCGTATCTGTCCTTGTCTTTATCTTCTACATCAATCTCTCCCTATACTGAGACAGTAAAGTTAAGACACAGGATGGCTTTGTTTGCAGGAGTACGCTCAGACTAGTCTTCCAGACTAATTTTCTGCTTGGGTTACTTTCCTAATTATAATTTGTGTTCTCATCATGTCGTGGAAGAGTACATTTTAAATGAGCTTGCAATACACAGTGTAGAATACCAGCTTTATAGCACTGTTTGTAACCTAGAATACGAGTTTTTAATTTGTCATAATGCAAATGCCATAAT
>NW_009656001.1:0-464 GCF_000708025.1 Charadrius vociferus
AACCTAAATGATTCTATGATTCTACAGATCGACAGATAGATAAAGGCACACTGACATTTCAGCAAAAGCTTGTTTAAAATTATGTCTGTGGCTGAAGGAAGTGGCATGACTGAAATGAAATACTTTTCTAACCCTTTCTTTTGTCCGTGTAGAGACAGACATTGACTGAAATGTGCATAGCCACTTGTTCTGAAAACACAGGAGAACCATCTGCTCCCAGTGACACTGGGGCATAGACTGCTGTTTCTAACACTAACAGAGCAGGAAATTAATATGACATCAAGTGAGTACTCCACATACATGAACACGTCTTCCTGTTGATGCCTTAGGGTCTGCTGTCACATTCTTTCAATCAGCTGTTCACCTGCAAAGTGCTGTGCACAGAGTCCCAGCTTTTCCAGACACTAATATTTTTGAGAGACTGAAAAAATAATGTTGGGATTGAGACTCAGATTAGACACAAT
>NW_009656002.1:0-464 GCF_000708025.1 Charadrius vociferus
TGTCAGATTTTTTTTGCCAGATATTCCGAGAAAATTCAAGACTTAACACTGCCAGAATTTACTCAGGAACAGTGTTTCATATGCTTTCAAATGCTTTTTAAGGAAAAAGTATTTTCATTCTATGATTCAAAATTAAAGAAGTCAAGCTAAAAGAAAGGCTTTTTCAGAAGACAAGGAATAGCTCTGCTGAATGGGAATTATCAGTCACAATGGTTTTTCAAGCAAGAAAAATATGGACAAAAGTAAGTTGAGAGAAATTGTATTTAAGTATGATTGGAGACTATTAGCTTATACAGAAGAAATTAATTCAAGAAAACAAATACCGTTGCATACTCTTCATTAGCATAATACCCTTTTTAATTCACTTAACAAGTACAGTATGTTTTCTATTGCTGGGAACATCAGTAACAAAAACAGAAAACACTACTTAAAACCAAATTGGTATCCCTCTAGAAAATTACTCA
>NW_009656003.1:0-465 GCF_000708025.1 Charadrius vociferus
GGACTTGGTCTGCAAAACGGCGGTGAGTAGCTTGGGTAGCCCCTGCTTCTCCAAGGTGACTCCTGAGTTCACTGCTGATGCAGGGCTTGAGAGACCCACAAACCTTTCTCTCTGGAGCCTTGGTGGAGAAAGACTTTCTGTGGAAGCCACAACTAGAGATTGCCCTGGATAGATCCCTTCACTCTTCATCCCCCAGGTTAAAAGAGGGAGATCAGACCTTGGACCTGGGTCCAGATAATGCAAAGGCCTGGCGTGAACCAGGCCAGACTTTGGGGGGAACACCCTTTAACAGCTGACCCCACCACTAAAGGGCCTAGGGAGGGAGGGGAGGGCTGAGAGGCTGTCTACACAGAAGTGAGCCCTTTCCTGCTTTTCTTTCAGACTGCGTGCCCCCGCCTCAGCCCAATCCTCCCATCACTGAAGCTCCTAACCAGGGAAGTGGCAGTGGGAGCGGGGGCTCAGGTG
>NW_009656004.1:0-466 GCF_000708025.1 Charadrius vociferus
GTCCACCAGAGAGGTGAAGAAACCTCCAGTCTCCACCTGCTCCATCAGGTTGTAAACTGTCAGCTTATGTCCAAACAGTGCCATCGTGTCTCTAATCCTGGGACTGAAGCGACTTCAAAAGTTTTCAAAAACTTTTCCAGCACCTTTGGTCAAGTAATTGCCCATTTTTCAGACCCAACACGCAATCTCTCAAAGGGAGGAAGAGAACCGCTTAGAGGATGAAAAATGAGACTACAGACATCGCATCTTCAGTCTCATGCTACTCCTTTGCGTTACCTCCTGTGTTCCCCAGTACATATCACAAAACAATTACTTTTGGCTCTAGAAACATTTATTTTTAATCATTCCTTATCAAGCCAGATGAGAAAAGACACCTATCCTTGGGGACACACAATAATTTAATTCAATGTATTAAACAAATCTTTCCCTTATACTGTGATCTTAGGACAAATCCAGTAAAGGAAAA
>NW_009656005.1:0-465 GCF_000708025.1 Charadrius vociferus
ATCCACGCTAAAAGAATTGTTATGCCTACTTCCCAGCATGATGCAAAGCCTTACCTGCTTCTGTTGTTACTTTTAAACTTCCTAATTGTATAAAACATGACAATTCAAGGCCATTTTTATCATATGCCTGGGACTGAAAATGCACAGGCATCACTTTGCCTTTGAATGCAGTATGGTTTAAAGCACACGTTCTAAAAATAATTTAACTTTGCCCTCTGAAAGTCGTTGATGACCTTCAATTCCAGATGAGTGATTCAGTTAGCAATGTTGGAGACCGCAGGTATGAAAGCAAAATGGAGTAGGAATCCAGCGGGTGCTGCCCTATCTGTTGACACTGCCTCATAACAGTGCCTTTTGTAGGGCTAACACATGTTTTTCCCTCAGTGCTAAAACATTTTTTCTTCTGATTTTAAACAAAAGCATGATCTCAATTATTTGGCAAGTCCTTAAAGATGTTTGCACTTA
>NW_009656006.1:0-465 GCF_000708025.1 Charadrius vociferus
GTTAGGGTTAAACCATGACAATTAAGATGCCATGGGACTCCCATTCCATAAGCAGCTATGACTTTGCGTTTATTTGCTTTCCTTTAAGACCAGGACTCTAGATGCAAGATTTGTCACCCAAGACTTCAATGTCTCAACTGGAAGCCAACGTGTTTCCATTGGTTTGGTACAGAAATAAGATATGCCTTCAAAGCAGTCCCTTTGGCAAAAGCATCTGGCTCTCAAAATATTTCAGAAACGATCATCTGCTCTACGAGGTGCAAAGCATCTGGCTTCTAAGTCAGCAGGTTCTGTGGCAACAAATTGACAAAACAAGTCATCTCCAGGGTCAGCAGTGCTGGTGCCTTTCTGCAGAGATTAGCTGTGCATGCCTGACAGTGTCATAACTAAGGACAATTAGTGAGTTTACAGCAGCCTTAAGGGTGTTAGCCTAAAGATACAGACAGATGCATGAGTCATAAACAG
>NW_009656007.1:0-465 GCF_000708025.1 Charadrius vociferus
ACCCTATTTTTGAATAATTCTTTCATTAATAATTGTGGGTTATGGAATAAATGTCCCTATAAAGCTTCAATGTGTAAAAATAAATGCAAAAAAGTATTCTTTTAAAAGCAAACGTGGAAATACTATTTTGATGTGCAGTCTTTTAGACAATGGATTATTTTTATGTATGTTAATTTATATATGGATGCAACTTTGAAGACTACAGAATGGTGGAACCTGACATTAAACTTCTGAATTAGTAAAAACTACTACATTTACTCTAGGAAATAATTTATTGGTTAACTAATAGCTTATACATAAGGGATGAATGCATTAATAACAGACTAAACTTGTAAAAGAAGTTTCTTCTAGGGCCATGATTTTTCTATCTCAGAACAGGTCATTCTAGAGAAGCAGTTGAATGCACTTGGATATTTTTCTGTTTGGGAGTATTCATGATTGAATGTAAGCTTCAAAAAAAACAAA
>NW_009656008.1:0-465 GCF_000708025.1 Charadrius vociferus
TTGGCCTTGAACACTTCCAGGGATGCGTCCTCCACAGCTTCCCTGGGTAACTTGCATCTATTTGCAACAAAAAATAGAACAAGTGAAATTCCTATCAAAGATTAAGATATTTGGAAAAATGGAGGACACCACCCCGCCCACACCCCCCATATTTCTGTATCTACTGTTAAAGAGAAACAATTTAAAACATTCCTGAAACATTTAACGGTGATTCAGAATTTTCATTTCTATCACACAGAAGGCAACTTCTCTTAAAACATTTCAGTTCTTCCTGAAATCACTGAAGCTTCTACATGAAGAATATTTGCAAGCTTAAGTTAGTTTAAATCTATCTTTTATGCATAAGCAGCTACGTATTCAGCTGTATTCGGCACTGGTTCAGCCTCATCTCGAATACTGTGTGGACTTCTCAACATTTAAGAAGGATGTCAAGATCCTTGAATGTGTCCAGAGGAGAGCAACAAA
>NW_009656009.1:0-466 GCF_000708025.1 Charadrius vociferus
AAAAAAAAACAGTTTTTAACTACTTTTTCCAACAAAACCATTGTATTGCATTAGAAGTGTCAGCCTTAAAACACATCGTTATCGGTTAATAAAATAGCAAATGTTAGGATAGCACAATGCCAGCTCTGCTGTAGTTTAATGGTAAAGCAGAGCCACACTCAGCATTGAGCTGAGTGGCACTACTGCCATTTTGGGGAAGCAATGCTCAAAACAGTTCAAGAGTTTGGCTCGGTGGAATGATACATTCCCAAACACACAGGCCAAAATTACTGAAATGTGTATATCCCCCAGCATTAGGATGAGAATGTTTCCAGTCTGTTGTCATTGCAGCTGAGAGACTTGTATTTCAACCACAGCCACCTCCACAGTGATAGTTTAAACCCTGCTTTTGGGATAATGCAAAAACAATCTGGAGGAATATTGTTACTACTGCTGAGCAGCAGGGGTTGGACTAGATGATCTCCAA
>NW_009656010.1:0-466 GCF_000708025.1 Charadrius vociferus
CAATAAGATCCTCGAGCTGCTGAAGAAGTTGGGTCTCTTTGTAGCTTGGGTATATAGTTAAGCAAGTTCATTGTAGTTCTTACATAGACACTATGTATTTGCTCTGCATTTGCGTGGCTGTTGTAGGTTGTGACTGAAGGATGTGACTGAAAAAACGTGTGAGGTGAATCGTCCTATGACATCTCAGAGCACTAGTTTATATTCATGAAAATAAGATCTGCACAGCTTTGAGCACAGTAATCTTCTGTAGGACTGATGACAATGACAACAAAACCGGATTGAGAGGGGAGGGACTGTTTGTCTGAATGCTAACAATGGTGATGTTTGTTTTCTGAGATGATGAGCTCACGTGGTATGTTCGCATCATTTGCATGCCATGGTGTGATGATTCATGTCAATGAGAAACAAGTATCGAGTTATCAAATGGTTTTCAGGTTTTGATGGCTGTCCTGTGTAATTAAAAGTC
>NW_009656011.1:0-466 GCF_000708025.1 Charadrius vociferus
ACAGGAGCAGGAGCAGGAGCAGGGCTGCTGCCCCAAGAGCGGTGGCCCAGAACCACCATTGCTGGAAGGCGGCCAGGAGCAGGACTTTCCCAGCCACCCAGTTCTGATCCTGGATCTGCTCTAGATCCTGCAGCAGCTGAGTCATCTTCCAGCTCAGCTGCTGTGCGAGGTGCTGCACGAGCCTGTGCATGGCTGTATGCGGCTCTTCACCCGTCCGCAGCGCGTTGTGGACAATGCCCAGCGCAACTCAGGCGAGGGAGACAATGACAGCTGAGACCTGCAGGAGAGGTAAGAGAAGGGCTCTCAGTGGGGCTGCGCCGGAGGGAGCTGGCGGTGGTGGGGGGAGCGTGGGTGGGAGCTGCAGGGACCTGGGGCCAGGTGGGAGAGGGGCCAGGGAGCTGGGAGGCCCCCAACCACAGCGGTGGCAGAGTGCCCTGCCCAAGGTGCTCCCCCGAGTGTCTGGACC
>NW_009656012.1:0-466 GCF_000708025.1 Charadrius vociferus
TAAAGCATTCTATGATTCTATGATAATCACCTTATCTACTTTTCAAACAGTTCCTCCTTTCATTTGAATAGAAACAAGCTTATAGTGACCCAGTACAGCTGGTAATGCAATAGCAGTATAGTTCTGACCTGGGTGGGAGTTGTACACTTCAAAGGATAACTGAACCAGGGTGTTCTACTCCTCGGGAAACAAAGTTATTGTATGAGCGGTGCTCGTACATCTGTACCACTTATAGTTTGCTTAAAAAAGCAAATGCAATGGATATGATGCTCAAATTGTTACAAATCCTTTTAATGGAGAACAGTTCTGTAGCACTTCATCATGGAGGCTGTCCCTTGATTTGTATGGCTCTTCTGGGCATCTGAGGATGCTTTAGAGAACTGTTCAAGGTATCTGCACATAACAGGCTTATTGCCAGTGAGCGTTTGAGGGTAATATGTTGAGGGTGATGGAGCACTGGAACAGG
>NW_009656013.1:0-466 GCF_000708025.1 Charadrius vociferus
ATCCTTGCCCAAAAGAGTTTGCAAACCGCGTGTTCCTTTACACAGTCCCTGTATTTCAACCCTTCCCCCTGCGACCACCTCCTCTCGGGGCAGATTTGTCTGCTCTCATCAAAGGTTCCCTCAGTAGAGTCAATCCTGAACCGATATAAAAACGGAGCCCAACCTCCGCGTTCACACTTGGGATACAAGACCCATATCACAGGGTTCTCACTGCAGTCCCACCTGAGGTGGGTATCTGTAATTTCATTCCCCACTGGTCAAATATTCCTCTCCAGAGCTCTCTTTAAATGGAGGGCTGCCGGTAAGAGAGAGCAGAGAGTTCCTTCCCTCTTGCGCAGTCAGGGCACTTTCCCCTGCTCAAAGCAGCATACTTGGGCCTCCCATTCGGGTGGGATCTGTAAAAAGAGTAACATTGACTCTGACGTTTATTCATTTCACCGAATCACAGAATGGTCGGGGTTAGAAG
>NW_009656014.1:0-466 GCF_000708025.1 Charadrius vociferus
GAGGTCTCCCACAGCTGTGTGCCCTGGCAGCAAGGGAGGCCAGAGGCGCCCCGGGCTGTGTGACCAGAGTATGGCCGCGAAATGAAGGGAAGGAATTGTCCAGGCTGCTCTGTCCAGATTTCAGATCCCCGACTCAGAAAGGTGTCAACGACCTGGAGAGGGTTTAGTGAAGGGCCCCCAGGATGGCTGGAGCTGGAGCGCTTTGCCTGTGAGGAGAGGCTGAGGGAACCGGGCTTGTCCAGCCTGCAGAAGGGCAGGCTGAGGGGGACCTCACTACAGCCACCAGTACCTGCCAGGTTATGAAGAATACAGAGCCAGGCTCTTCAGCATGGTGCATGTTGAGACGACAAAAGACCATGGGCGTAAAGTGAAAGAGAAGAGGTTCAGAGGAAAAAAGGAAAAAACCTTTCCCCTGTGAGGTCAGGCAAGCACGCGAACAGGTCACCCCGAGAGCTTGTGCAGTCTT
>NW_009656015.1:0-467 GCF_000708025.1 Charadrius vociferus
AAGACAGAAGTTGTTGTTAAATTTCAAGTTGGTTATTATGGGACAGTGACGAACTTGTATTTGACATTTCATGATTCCTAGTATGTACAGGACCAAACTCTAGGGGTCTTATTTCCCTCATTACTATGGTAATGCAGTATCCAATAGTTGCACTTTTTATAGATCATCAGGTTTTTATTATCAAAAAAATTATTATTAGTTATTAACTCTAAGCCCAATTGGAGAGGCTATATACGCATATAGACTAAAGATGACCACAATTTGAAAGTATTTATAATGTAAATAAATAGCAGCTGAATAAAAAACAACAAAGAAAGGAGGGGGTGTAGCTACACCCGTTCAGTCACTGTAGATTGTTCCATATGTATGACACTGATGTTAATCTGAAGGATCTTATGGGAAGATCTTCTATCATATACTTGATGTGAGAGAAACACTAAGAATAAAAGACATCTAAAAGCTGATGT
>NW_009656016.1:0-467 GCF_000708025.1 Charadrius vociferus
CAAAATAGAAGCTCAAAGGCTTTCATTCTTACCCAAAAATCCGTCTGCCAAACAAGGCAGATGCTGGCAACTCACCGCCCCAAGGACTCGGATGCGGTCGGGGAAGACAGAAGGGCACACTGCTCTTTCAAGCAAATGGAAATGTTTTTACCTGTCAGAACCTGAGCTCAGGCCCGAAGCATTTTGCTTCTTCTCCAGGCAGGAGCATCAACAGCGACTGCACCGGATCAAGGAGCCGCATTCTTTATCCTGCTTCAAGCGCTAACGATGTTATCAACTGCAGCAGGAGAAACAAACTTGGGAGTCTAAACAAACTGACAGGTAAGTGAGGGAAGAACCAGCTCTTAAATATCTCCGTGCTGCTAAAGATATTTGTCATTTTAGATCTGTGTTGCCGTTAGGAACCAAGTTCTGCTAAAAATGCAGTTTAAAGGCAGTTTCTGTTTCCCTGAATACGCAGAGGACAT
>NW_009656017.1:0-466 GCF_000708025.1 Charadrius vociferus
CAGAGCTGGATGCAGTACTCCACCTGGCCTTGCAGAATAAGGCTGAACAGTTTGGGATTGTAACTTCCAACAGCACCACTCATGCCAGTAAACTCATGGATTTCTCCTGGGACCAAATCTTCCCCAAAGTCATGAACCCTTGCTGTATGCTGTAGTGACTAAGTAAAACTTTACCTATGCCTGTGATTTGATCATTTATGTCAAGTTTTTTTTACCGTACGCATTTTTTCCTCAAGACACGCAGTTTTGTTAGTGGAACTAGTGTAAATAATTCATAGGATGATAGTAGGAAAACTGAATGGCAAACACCTTTACTGCTCTTGGACTTGCTGACTGGGCATCATAGTGAAAGACATCCTGGAACCTCGTGAATGGATGACTAGTCACTGTTTTCTGTGAAGCACTATGTTGGTACTCAGGTCCTGGGCCTGAAGTGCTCGTTCAGATGAAACGCTGCTCATTGGAA
>NW_009656018.1:0-467 GCF_000708025.1 Charadrius vociferus
TTATCAAAAGGATTTAAAATCTTGCCCACCCCTAATCTCTATTTGAAGGGGCTATGCACACAGAGAGGGAGCCGGTGCCACTGCCCAAAAATATCCCAAACCCCCCCAACTCTGGTTCTGCATGGACCTCCCCACTTCCCCGTGGCCGTTTGCCGAGCTCGCTGCTGCCACCCGGCCACCAGGAGGCGGTTGTGCAGCTCGGGTGCACGCGCGTCCTCTCAGAGGCCGGGCCGGCACCGAGACAGCGGCATCCGAGGGCGAAGCGGCAGTGACGGGGCTCCAGCGGGCTCCCCGCCGCCTGGAGCGGGGTCTGTGCTACCCGCCCGCAGCGACGCCCGTCCCCGAGAGCAGCCATCAGCAAGCCGGTAGTGGCTCTAACCGCGCTCCGGAGC
Organism: Charadrius vociferus; assembly: GCF_000708025.1. Lineage (NCBI taxonomy): Eukaryota > Metazoa > Chordata > Aves > Charadriiformes > Charadriidae > Charadrius > Charadrius vociferus. Next base: position 393 of record NW_009656018.1, read on the forward strand.
CGTACAGAAGTGCCCTTCACTCCCCCGGAAGTCCATCTCTATATAGTTCCGCGGTCCTCCAGGACACCGGATCTG
>NW_009656019.1:0-467 GCF_000708025.1 Charadrius vociferus
TATGCTGCCGTCACTTTTAGGTCATCTCCTTGAGTCACAATGAATAACTGGTCGTAATTATTCATGGCAGAGCAAAAAATAAAGGAAATCAGCTGCTCTGAAGAAGATCAGGATGGAAGTATAAGAGAGCGATATTATGTTCTAACTCGGGACGACATTTTCAGGAAGGAAGAATTTGTGTTGGAGTAATAATACGTAACCAGAAAGAGAAGGAAGCAAAAGTCAGGGCAATCCTTTCATGATGGCCAGCAAAAGGTTTCCATCTTCCCTGCATTTTCTTCTTTTTGCTCATGGAAGTCTCTGATGTTTGTTCCACTGTTGATTTTTCTTGTTGGGAGGAGAGGAATTACAGTGAGAAATGTTTCACCCTAAATATAGTGTGTATAGCTCTATGCAAAGATAGCAGAACTACATTTACCATTTTGTTTATGATTCACAGAAGTTCCTTCTTTTAGGTCTCCATGCTT
>NW_009656020.1:0-467 GCF_000708025.1 Charadrius vociferus
TGATGAACACATGGGGAAAGAAGAGTTTTTGCAAACCACGGTGTTCCCTCCTTATGGTCATGGGGGAGAAGGACATACGGGTTAGGATCTGGTCTTGTCCTGTTTCTTACAACCCAGAGAGGGTGGCCAGGAGAAGGCAAAGCAAGGCAAGGTGTAGGAAGGAGAGGAGAGTAGTATATGGTTTCCAGGTAGAAAAAAACAACACATGGGATCTTGACATTTGCTTTGACTTGTGCCTGAATGTACATATCAGGGCCAAAGACTAAATAGACCTGTTTGGTATTCAGGAGGCTTTCAGTGTCCAAAATATCCATCATATTTTTCCTATTCTGGTTACTCATTTCTGATGAATAGATACATAACACAAATTTGTGACGAACTGGAATAAATGTATTGGTAAGAGAGGACAGCCTTCTCTGTCACAGTAGGACATGATAGGTCAATAATCACAGAATCACAGAATGGTC
>NW_009656021.1:0-468 GCF_000708025.1 Charadrius vociferus
CACACCACGCAAGCTCAGCCCCTTCCGATCCTTTGCCAGCATTGAGCTCTTCCACTTCCACATCCCCGAGGACACAGTCATCGCCGTCTGGAACCTTATCACCTTCAAGGAGCAGGGTGGCACATTTGGGGACCAATGCCCAGACCGCAGCATCACCGTGTGAGTAAGCAGCCTGCCCTATCTGTTTCCTTCCTGCCTGCCCCTGCCTGCCCCAGCTGCCCCCTGCTCAGACTTGCCCTGGAGCCGGCTTGCTCTTGTCTGCTTCTTGTTTGCATGTGCGCATCTGCATATATGTACACGTGTGAGCACATACAGAGGAGCACTCATGCATGCACATGCACACAAGCATTCATATGCAGGCACACACAGGTGCATAAATGCATGCACACACATGCATACATGCACATACATGCACACAGACACACATACATGCTCACTCCACATGATTCATCTTCCCAGGACCGTTGC
>NW_009656022.1:0-467 GCF_000708025.1 Charadrius vociferus
GTCTCTAGCCCAGGCACTCATCCTTCTCCAGCGCAATTCAGCCCTCCTCAGGGGATAACCTCAGAGGATTTCTGCACCATCTACTGTTCTACCATCAGCCACGTCTGCAAATCCAGCGGTGCCTTGGCATCCACCTCTGTGCGGGAAATCTGTCTTCTGTTCAATTTACATGTTCAGCTGCAACTTACTATTTGAATTTGGGATTGATACGATGCAGCTTCCAACCAATTTCAACTCACCTACTCTCCAAACACTAGATTAATACTTGATTTGGAGGGAAAACATCTTTGCTGAGGCTTGATTTGGAAAGGGGTTCCTCCAAATCCTCCTCAAAGCTTATCTGCATGTTCAGTACTGAGTTTTATTGTCTTGCTCTCGTGCAGACCAAAAAGGCAAAGTGTTCTGATGCAGCCCTGAGGCTGGAGGAAGAGGAGACACCACTGATAAATCATAGAATCATAGAATGG
>NW_009656023.1:0-467 GCF_000708025.1 Charadrius vociferus
TTTTCTGCCTATAATAAGTGTGCTGCATGGATCAGGGATGCTCACAGCTCTGCATCACAGCCTAGACATCTCTGGAGGGGAATCTTGCGAGATGGAAAAAAACAGGGGAGGCTTCACCTGCAAGGGAGAGAGCTTGTGCTTTCAGTTTTCTACTCTTGGTCGGCTGGGTGGGGAGTGAGCGATGGGAATTACTCTCACTGGTCTGGAGAAGGTTCCAAATGTGTTTCACTGGGAGCTGAATGAGTCTGGGAGCATCAGATCAGTCCCCCATGGCTTACAAGTCACCAGCATCACCTGTGCAGGCTCATCAGGGTTTGTCTGATGGTACCATCTGAACTTTGAAGCACAGAGATGCCCCTGGGCAGTGTCCTGCCCCTGGGGGTGTCTGCAGGGCAGAGGTGAGCACACAGTGGCTGGGATGGGGTCTGTGAGCAATGACGGGGCACAGAGGTGGGGACAGAGAAGCA
>NW_009656024.1:0-468 GCF_000708025.1 Charadrius vociferus
CTTCTCCAGAAGGTCTAAATAATAATAGGTGTGGTGTTGATAAGGCATAAGCCTTTGAAGGTGGATGAGGAAGAAGGAATGAGGACATCCCTGTGCTAGAGAAGTTATCAGGCTAATGGGATCTTATGTGGTGCCATCAGTGTTCAGCTGTCCTGTAGCGCTTCAGTGCAACCCTATTCTGCTGCGTTTGTATAACAAGGTGCAGTGCAACATACATACATTTTACTGTATGTAAACATGTTTAGTAATGTTAGTAAGGGAAAAGAATCTAAGAGCAGGCCAATATAATTTGTCATATATGGTGAAAGAAAAATTATATTTTAAGCCTAAAGTCTATAGAATAGGGAAATAAATTATAACCAGTAAGAGCATATGTACACGTAATTACATATGGATTAATCAATAAATAAGACAGCTACCTATGGCCAAGGTAGAGTTATCAATGTTAAAGAAAGGGGAAAAAAAAAA
>NW_009656025.1:0-468 GCF_000708025.1 Charadrius vociferus
AGTTTGTTAACTTACCTTCGCTTCCAACTGGTTAGCAAAAAAGGGGGGGTTACACATGCAGAAATCATAAATGATCTCAGATTCTTCTTTCAGTGCATCCATTAGAAGAGTCTTCTGTGGTACCTTAACCACTAATAGAAAACAGGAATTTGGTCAGTAAGGAACTTCAGATTTTATCTGGCATGCCATTTATGTTTCGGTGTTTATTGAAACAATACATTGTATAAAAAACGTACTTTCTAAACAATATTTTCTACAAAAAAAATATAACAAATATCAGCATCCAAATAAAGACTTCAGGTTAAGGATTAGCATACAAACAGCTCCTATGTTTATACACAGTAGTAGAATTAAATGAGTCAGTTTAAAACAATAGGAACTGCTTGATACTGAGCTCTCTGATGCAACTACAAATACACTTTAAGCCCTTCCAAAAATTAACACAAGTGTCAGCTAATTACCCCACAG
>NW_009656026.1:0-468 GCF_000708025.1 Charadrius vociferus
TAATGGGTGCATCTGGTCGTGATGGCTGCATCCAGCTCAACAGTGACAGCTTGTGCCCATGACAGTATCTTACTGCAATTTCTCGTGATACAACTTCTGACAGTTGGTCCTTGTCCTTTCCCAGGACAAGGACATTTGCACTTTCAAATTCTCAGAGCTTATACGCTTATAAACTCTGAGATGGCTTATTTCTGCCCCTCTCTTTGGAACTCCAGGGCAGAGGGGCATTTCCGTGTCCAGGCCGCCCATGGAAAGTGCTTTGCCAATTGTGTGAGATGCACTGGACCTAGCAATAAAAAAAGTGACATCAGGAGGTCTTTTATGCCATTCCTTCCACCATAATGCAACATCAGGTATGCCTTTGCCATTTCTGTGGGAAATGTGACTAACCTGTTCTTTACAGTGCCCACCATACTACCCAACAATGACAGGGAAGTTGTCTCCTATCCTGTCCTGTCTCCTGTCCTG
>NW_009656027.1:0-468 GCF_000708025.1 Charadrius vociferus
AAAATAACACTCTAGTTAAAATATATGGCAAAGGGGGACACTGGAAATTTATACAGATGACCTGTGTTCTCCCTCTGCAACTAGTATGCACATTTGAAAAATAAACCACTTGTTATTCTCTCGAACTTTCATTCTGTAGCCCACGATCTCCACAGTTCTAAGCCGTTAGTATTGAACACATCTCTGCTGGAACAGCAACAGTCCAGCTCACAGATAAGTTTATTATCAGCTTGATCAGAGACTCAAAAACCCTACACACACAGCATGTTTATTGTCCATTCTCCTGCCTGATGCCCTGCTGATGTAAGCTCAGCAGCTGACAACATTACACACAACATTAAGTTTATAAAAGCCAGAAACCCTTAAGAACCAGAGAGGACTATTAGAAACTGTGGCTGAATCGGCCCAAAGAAACGGGAATTTCTTTGTGCAGAGAAGGGAACTAAGCAGCCTGCACAAGACATACGA
>NW_009656028.1:0-468 GCF_000708025.1 Charadrius vociferus
CCCATCCTGTACTCATGATTAACTTGATTGACCTTGATTCACATGAGGCAGGTGATGTTGAAGAACACGTACCTCTTTTCAACAAAGGAGTGAGGGTGATCATAGTTTGTTTTAGGTCTTGTAGGTGAAGCAGCTGAGTTCAGAGAGTAAAGCAGCTTCTTCCAGTGAGAATTAATAAAAGGGCGAGTGTGTGCAAGCACACATTCTCAAAGGAGACGAGTTGTTGTTCAGTCTTTCAGAAACTCAGTCCCTCCTCCAGCTGGCGGTCCTGATGATTTGTCCCCTGCCTCTTTGTCCCCCACATCATGTATGCTGTCCCTGCATAGTTACAACTGCTTCAGTATCTCTCAAACTGCTAAATGTTGCACTTTTCAGGAACTCTTCTTCAGTGGGTAGTGGGCTATGGCTCCTTAAGTTACTGCCACCTTTGTCTCAGCCTGTCTGAATGTGAACCAGCAGTGTGCCCAG
>NW_009656029.1:0-468 GCF_000708025.1 Charadrius vociferus
TTTTTTTTTAAAGAACACTTACAAATATATCAAAATATGAAGAAGAGTAGTCATATTGTAGGACTTCTTTCTCTAAGGTAGTCTCAATGCCTCCTTTTACCTACGAAGAAACAACAATACACACAGCTTTAGAACAGAAGTTACTGAAGCCAAAATACACACACATCGGAAGGGTGAAATCAATAGTTCCCCACTGATATACAAAAAGATCATTAAACTAAGTACAGAGGACATACATGCTAAGAATGTCAATTTTAAGATTAGTGTCCTTATTTGTTTTTCATGATTAATTACAATTTTCAAAATGAAAACACTTAGGATTATCACCTGCCTTACGCAAGCTACATTTCAGATTGTCCCAAAAGAAAAGCAAACAAATTGCTGAGGGAAGAAGAAATGATTAAGTGTAAGGACTGTTACGTAAATTCACAGAGCATTTTATGTCTCATAGGAGGATCAAAAAAACCC
>NW_009656030.1:0-469 GCF_000708025.1 Charadrius vociferus
ATCCCCCCTGATCCTACTGCATCCCCCAGCCCATGCATGCTGACAGGGTCTCCTGCCCTGCAGCATCCTAAAGGGCTCAGCACCCCAGCACGGTGCTGCCCGCTGCCTCGGGGACCCCAACGCAGGTTCTGGGGTTTGCAGCAGCTGGACAAGCAGCACAGGGAGCGCCCGCTCCATGCCGGGGGGAGCACAACCCACTGGAGCCCCACAAACACTCAGGCTGTGCCTCCACCTTCTCCAGAGCTCACCGGGAGCTGAGAGCCAGGGCTGCATCCCACGGGGTCAGGGACATGGCCAGGTGAAGGAACATCACCGGGGAAGGGAGCACATGGGTCCCACCACCAGCGCACCGGCTGCGGCGTTCCTGCATCCCCCTGCCCCTCAGGGTGCCCGGTTGGAGCTGGGAGCGCACCCAGGACACGCAGCCCTGGGGCTGGAAGCTGCGCGGAGGGCAGGGGCGGGGGGGGGA
>NW_009656031.1:0-468 GCF_000708025.1 Charadrius vociferus
AAAAACCCCCAACACAATGGGTTGGCTTGGAAGACCCCAGTTCCTGTGTTCTTCCCATTACCTAGAAGTTTAAAAGGATTATTTTACAACTGAATTGGAACAAATCTCATTAAAGACTGTTTGTAACATTAAGTTGAAGAAGGATTCACCAACATGCCAGCTTAAAAAAAACAGTGAGTCTGTACTATGATCCCTATTCTGTTTCCTCTTCACCACCAACAGGAATGTAAAACTCTTTGTTGGAGAAGTGTTGGCACATTGTTTCCAACTTTGTGGAAGGCCGTATTAATCAGGCTACTAGATCCCATGATTTGTAGTTGCTTGGAGTCTTGAAATGCTTGGGAGCTGGAGTCTGGAGCTAATATTACAGAGGAGGAAAAGCAAGGGTCACTTGTAAATGCTAAGTGTGCCCCTTAAGGCTGGGAACTATATGTTCTTATCTTGATAGAGTGTTATGGTTTGAGAAAC
>NW_009656032.1:0-469 GCF_000708025.1 Charadrius vociferus
CGGCGTCGGCAGCGCCGCGCATGGGTGCCAGCCCACCCCGTTTGATCTCCCCGCAAGCAGACAGCTCTCAGAAGTCGCGAGCTCCCCGCCGGGGTGGGCTTTAAAAGTATATTAAAAAAAGGGGGGTGGGAAAAGAGGGATTTTTGCCGCAAAGATTGATGCTGACAGCGAGCCGCGAGAAGGCAAGGGCGAGCCACCCCGCGCAAGGCTGTCATTTCAAATCAGAACGCGTCGTCAACCTCGAGGGACCGGTTTGATCATTAACGGAAAGGATTTTTTCATCGCTTTCCTCAATCAAATTAATCTGAAGTGAAAAACGTGGAGCTGACAAAGGAAATATTTATAAAGCAAACGAGGCAACTTCAAAGGCAAGCGGGCGCCCGGCTCCCAAGGCTACCGAAACGGCGAAGGCGGCAGCCCGGCGTGCGCGCGCCGCAAGGTTACGGGGAGCTTTGGCCACGGAGGTTGG
>NW_009656033.1:0-469 GCF_000708025.1 Charadrius vociferus
CATGAGTGTTTTCTTTCATACAGGACATCATGGCAGCCCATCAGGAGAAGAAACTTTCTGAAGAAAGAAACCGCAAAAGCACCCAAAATGACACTCAAACATCTCAAGTCCAGTGGGGAAGAGCATGGTGAGAGAAGCTGATGACCCTAATGAGTCATCGTATTTCAGATTGATTCATACTTACTCTTACAGATGCTACATTCCTTTAAAACTTCTCTCTATTAATAACAGATTGTTGCTTTGCCCTTCCATTGAAAGTTTGTGGATAATCAGCCGTAGTAACAGATGCCAAAGAAGAGTTCTTCAAGATTTTTAAGACAGAGAGCTTGCCAGATGGCTTGGGTTAAAACACAGCCTTCTTTGCAAAAAAGGAAAACAAATAATAAAAAGCCAGTAAAATTTGTAGTTTGTTCAAGGGCTGAACAAAATATTTCCTGAGATTTGGAAAACAGGCATCCATTTTGGTATT
>NW_009656034.1:0-468 GCF_000708025.1 Charadrius vociferus
CCTGCCCCTCAGCCTGGGGTGGACACTGTCCCATTTTTGGGAAGGGAGGCAAGAATTGACTGGGAAATCACTTCAGGTCCACTGTCGGTAGCAATAGCCACCTTTATCAGTCCAGACTGACTTGGAGCCCAGAATTCCTTCAGGCCTTTCCAGCTAAGGCCAAAACTTTGCTGCACTTAGCATTTGCCATCAGGGTCAAGATATTGGCCCTGATGTCTCTGCTGGGTTTCTCATACCTTAGCTGTCAGCTCTTGCTCCCAGATCACCTTGACAGCAGGTCCCAGTTGTCAGGCTACCAACGGTGCTGTTAACATAGCATCCCACTCCATTTTATGCATCAAAACACTGCCTTCTATTTAGCTGCGTTGGCACCTTTCAAAAACCACTGCACATCTGCACATCTTCCACTCCTCTGGGATCTCCATCTCTTTGGCCTCTGAGTGGTTTCCAAATGCTGGGCATCTTTTT
>NW_009656035.1:0-468 GCF_000708025.1 Charadrius vociferus
AAGTAGCAAATACCTTGAAGTTAGATTTTATTGCTTTCAAACTTTGGAGCTTTAGAATACACGATATGATGTTATCCCTCATATTCCTGAGCAGCTGAGAAACAGACAAGTTTATCAGTATGCAAAATTGCCGTGTCAAGACAGAAACGGTAAATTCATTACACAACATAATTCTGAAGTTACGAAGCTTTTGTATGATGTACTGAAAGGATCTTGTGGAAATAATTAGCGGCGTATCTAGTCAGCTCCTGCATTGTCTAGCATATGCAATTGGGAGGTAGGAGATTTGTTCAATTCCGAGCAGGAATTAGAAGCTCAGTAGATGAGAAGCTCGTGCTAGTGGCCAATAGAGAATTGAATCTTTGACTAATTTCCAGTCTGAACAAAGTAAATTATAAGCAACTTACAGGAGATTTTAGTATAAGGTAGAAGATGCTTCGGTATGACAAATATCTGAGTAATTAGCCC
>NW_009656036.1:0-469 GCF_000708025.1 Charadrius vociferus
CCAAGTGACCAAAGAATAGAAGAGTTTAAGAACCTGAGGGAAGTGAGGAAGACAAGTAGCTGACTAAATACCAAGGAATTGAGGAAAGTAAACTTCAGCTTGCTAAGTGAATGAGTAGACGGGTTCCTTAGAGAAGCTGTTCTGAAGGACTACAGGACTCAGTCCTGATTGTCAGGACAAGTACTTCAAAGCCCAAGAACTACCTATTTTGATTTGCAGGCAAACAGGCATGACAAGAAACCAGCTCATTTGAACAGGGAATTCCAGAATGATGTCTAACACAAAAAAAGAAGCACATAGGAAGTGGAAATAGGGAAAAACAACCAAAGGGGAATACAGGAGTGTCACCTAGACATGTTAGGATGCAATTAAGGAAAATCAAAGCTACATGGGAGTTGATGAATAAGGGCACGGAAGACAAAAATAAAAGTCCTTGACATGGTTGAGGTACTCAGTGACTTCTTTGCCT
>NW_009656037.1:0-469 GCF_000708025.1 Charadrius vociferus
AAAAAAAATCTATGGCCAAATGACACAAAGTGCAAACTCATATAAATTTCCCTTTCAGTTGAAATGCATTTAAAGCAATGTATAAATAAGATGGCTGTTTGAGATGCTTAAGGTTTAGTAGTATTAGTACTGCTGAGCATAAGCATCTGGCAACACCTCATTTCAGAGGAAATGTATAATTCCGGTTCTTCCTCCTTAATCTGTCTTGATTAGTGCCTCAAGTGCCCAACTGATAGAAGGGGACATATTCACACTTCACACTAAGGTTAGAGGAACCAGTGAAAGGAAAGCCATACATCTTTAATATTGACCAGGAGCTGGGGGGTCTGTGGTCTTCTTCCCCCTTCAGAGAAACTCTGTTCAATATAATGCATTGAGAGGAGGGTCACTGGGGGCCATTTTTTGTACACTTAGAAGAAGAAAACAGCATGAACCTTTTAGATTCATAGAATCATAGAATAGTCTGGGT
>NW_009656038.1:0-469 GCF_000708025.1 Charadrius vociferus
GGAAAGCCAGGGTAGATGCAACTCTGAGACCTTGCTGACCTGCATCTGTCATCCTGTAAGCAGGTAATGCTCTACCAAGGCAAAACAGCGCAGAAGACAACCCTGCAGCATAGGGCAACAGCAATCTGGTCTTGACTGTCTTTGGTTTTCCCAACTCTCACTTTTGGTTAACTGGAATAGAAGGCTGTATGAACAGCATTTCACTGTCTCTTCTCCTGATCTTAAACAGAAATTTTAAGTAGCATGCGGCAACCAATTCACTTCCTGACCTGAAATGCCATATGAATTAGCACTATGGAACAGTGAGATTTAAAGTAGTTCAATTTCAAGCTCGGGCTTTCTTATCCAAAGCTTTTGGGAGTGAGACGCGCCTGCCTCTCCAGACAGCAAAGCCTGGAGGGACCCAAAGGGATCAGGAGCCACTGCAGCTTTGCTCCTGTTCTCCCTCAGCTTAGTTCCCTGCTCATGG
>NW_009656039.1:0-469 GCF_000708025.1 Charadrius vociferus
ATTCCAATTCTTAATAATTCTATAAAAACCTACTAGGAGAATTTGTTATTGTCCTGGGTATTGTCCAGCTGAATGCAATGACTTTGACCCCAATATTATTTTGTAAAAGGTTACCAGGTTCAGCATGAATGTTTCAGAGGGAAAGGAGGACAGTTCAGGCATCTGTGTCTATTAACAGTTCCATTTGCATCTTCTTTCTTTTTTACTTGGCTTGTCTGGTTTGTGTTGCCACCGTTTATGGTATAACAGAATACAAACTTTCTGCAACATTAACTGTCATTTAGCATGCATCTCTTTAATAATACATAGATATGTTTCACTGACATTACAAAATAATGCCAGCACAAGACCAGCTCTTACAGCGTATCACCAGATGGGATTTGTATTCTCCACACCTTGTACCTGCCCATGTACTGGAGAAGTCATCTACTGTCTGCTATTTCCTCGGTTCTCGAGCTGTGGAAAGTTA
>NW_009656040.1:0-469 GCF_000708025.1 Charadrius vociferus
TTTACCTCAAACCAGGACACACTGAAAACAATAAAATAAGTAGTTGGCTCCAAAGTATTTGTTTCTTAGACATATGCTTTTAGAAGAGTGTGAATTATTTGATTTTTCAATTAGGGGGCTAAACCAAAAGAATTTGGGAGAAAATATTTTGGGTCTACCTTGAAAAAAGTGGTAAAAAAATGTGGTGAAATTAAATATTTTATCAGATCCATAAATCAATCATTTATTTCATTTTCAGCAGTGCTGGGAAGCAAGCACAGTGAAACAGAGTTTGCTTGCTTATAGGCATGAGGATGTTGAAGCATTTCTCCTAAATAGCATGCAGATGAGTTTGCCCACTATCACAACAGCACTGATTTCTTCTTTGTCAGGGGTAGCAGGGAGAAGAGGCATCTTTTAAACTTTTCTAATTATATTAAGCTGATCTTAATCTTAAGCATGCCTTTTAGCTTTGGTTTTTAATCATAAC
>NW_009656041.1:0-469 GCF_000708025.1 Charadrius vociferus
AAAAAAAAAAAAAAATAGAAAAGGTTGTAAAGATTGCATATCCCAGGTCAGGAAAGCTCTAATTACAGGTGTATTGAACTGAAAGCTTTCCAGAAGAAAAGTGTACTTAAAGGATGCCTGTTCAATCAGAAAAATAAATGATCATCAAATTTCAAGATTTTCATGGGCAAAATTAATTTTGACACAGTTTTGCCTTCTACAGTTTGGGTTTTTTTTAAAGAATAAACTGGCACAAATGTTTTGGGAATTTTGGCAATTTTTCCTTTTGAAACTGAGTTTTTCAGGCCGGTTTTAAACTTTGGCTAGTTGGAGCCCAATAATCAACCTCAGCAAATCCAGCTCTCTAAGAGCCAGAGGAAGATATTTTTCTCAACAAGATTTACTGCACCAGTCACATTTTTCAAAGGAAAATAATTTTCTTCCTCAAACATCCCTATTTCACTGCCAAAACCTGTTGGTAAAAAAAAAA
>NW_009656042.1:0-470 GCF_000708025.1 Charadrius vociferus
GTGCCATGGGCATCACTAATAGCAGAGCTGGATGATCTTGCAGAGCAGGGTTGGAGGCTGCAAATGTCACCGTAAAACTGGTGACTTACACCAAGGGCTAGTTCTGCCCCAAATCCCCCATTTCACCCCTCCTTATCCATGTTCCTGTAGGGATGTTGAAGGACACGGGTCTGGGGATGTGCTATGGTCAAAAAACCCACATGTTTTATTGCCTGACAGCCTGGCTACTTCTGCCACATAACAAATGTTTGCGGCGGGAACTGTCTTTAAAATCTCCTGCTGAGTAACTGCACGTATTTAGGTCTGATTATGAACTGTAAACCTGCATTTGCAGGAGGTTAATGGGAAAATGTTTCTGACTTCTTTCCAAAAGTACTTTGGGACTTGGCAAAGATGAGTCACTAAATTATTCAGGAGAAGAATTTATTTTTAGCCATGTGAGGAATGGGTCATATCACTGATGCTTTGGG
>NW_009656043.1:0-470 GCF_000708025.1 Charadrius vociferus
TCTGAGAGCTGGGTTTAGTAGCCAGTAGTTTCCAATTTCTTAGATAATGTGTAGGACCGTGGTGCTGATTAGCCCTTAAATCACACTCTCCCTGGAAAAATAAAGTCTTTAATTTCTTTAATGGTTAAAAACATGTCTCTGCTTATCTCTTTTTCACCTTCAGAAGCTCCTGGTTAATTGTGATCTGGCCTCAATATTTATTTTTTGGGTGCTGGGGATAAGCAAGGGTAGCCCTGCTGAAGGAAAATGCAAAGGGGAATTGCTTTCTCTAGTGGAGAAATGATACATCATTTAAATTCCTGCATTTTTCAAGTGATGCCTGGGGTTTTTAATCTGGAGTCTTCATTTGATATTAATGGGAGTCATGTTGCTGAAATGAGCACGTGATGCTTTGATGATTGAATGGGACCATGTGTGATAGAATCATACGCATTGGAGAGGTAAAATACCTGTTCCACTAGGAGATCCTG
>NW_009656044.1:0-467 GCF_000708025.1 Charadrius vociferus
GTGACTGGCAGCTCTCCGAAGACCCGTGGTTGTTACAGATCTGTATGTGTTGAATGCTTTTGATGTGATCCTGCAGTGGGGCTTCCGCTTTGTTTCCTCCAAAAGAAATGTAGTTCACGAGCACTAAAGCTGTTCTACAAATGAACTAACGCCCAAGAAGAAGGCATGGCTGTAGGAGTGACTTCAAAACTGCAGCGTTGCTCAAAACCAAAATGTGAATGTAGGGCATAGCAATGTCATCTGGCTGTGGAGCCTGTTGTAAAAATACATCCTCTTCTCCTCTGATGGTGAAGCAGAGGTCCTTCTCCCTTAAAGTAGAATTTATCAAAATGAACTGTATTGGGTTAAATCCATTTTCTTTGAAGTTGATGGTAAAGCTTCAACTGATGTAAATGGGAAGTGAATTAGGCCAACACCGATCACTTAAGGGAAATCAGAATCTAGGCTAGAGAGAGGCAAAGATCAAC
>NW_009656045.1:0-470 GCF_000708025.1 Charadrius vociferus
ACCAAGATATTCTTCTGGCAATGGGAATAAAAGCAAAACCACTCCTCCTCATGCTAAAGCGAGCGCTGCTTTTCCATTTCACAATGTGAAGAGCCGAGCCATAGAGAGAGACTGCGTTTCATCCAAACACGTGTGGGGCTGACTTCAGTGCTTCTCAGGGCACTAGTCCAGACTTCATAAAGTCCTACCTTCACTGAGGAATCTTAATTCAGTTGAAAATACGGATATTGGAAAGAAGTTCTGGCCTCAAAACCTGATAACTTTCTGGGAAGAGAACCAGAATGGTTGCTGTTCATGGTGGGCCACTCTGGGTGTCAGTACGTGCACAGGAAGGACTTGGTTCCAACACGTGTGTCTCCATACAGTAAAATAAGTTATCTGTATGTTTCTTCAATGATCCGGTTGTTCAGTCTCGAGAAAACAAATGAAGAGCAACAAATCTGGAGTAGTTATTTTGGAATTAAAAAAAA
>NW_009656046.1:0-470 GCF_000708025.1 Charadrius vociferus
AATACTTCTGCTCATGTAAAGTTAAACAACAGGATTATCTAGTTATAAATCCAGAGTCATCTGCTCTCCTAATCATTCTTACAGCTTACTATTTTTGTTTATGCATGACTATTTAGTTGCAACATGCAAAATACTAGGAAGATTTAAATCTTCATCAAAGGTACTATAAATAGTGACAGATTTTTTCTAACAAGTTTCTGAGCTTCAAATAAGCAATACAGTAAGAATCTTGTTTTTTCTTTTTTTTTTCTTGCCACTGCATTGCATATTCTTATTTATAGACATATGTGATTATTCCCTACCCGTTCAAATTGCTCATTTTCTTATTTATACTCTCTTGTGATTATTCTCTACCTGTTCAAATTGCTCATTCTCATCTTTGCTTTAATCAGTGCTTCCAGAAATTGTCTTCTGTTAAAGCAGACGGCCTAAAAAGAGAAACTGCAGAAGAACTAAGGAAAAAAAAAAAA
>NW_009656047.1:0-470 GCF_000708025.1 Charadrius vociferus
AAAAAAAGTTGGTAACTGTTGTGATAAAGCTTTTCCCACTTCTGAGTGATATCACAAGTGAGTATGAAGTTTGGGAGAAGGCATAAGAGAAAATACTTATAGGAAAATAGCTTACACTTTGAAACCCCAAATACCATATCAGCTTATTGCAGTGACACCCTGATTTCCAATGATGAGAATCACTTTGAGAACTCCTCTCTGAATCCTCAGAACCATTAAGAATTAGCAGATTACTTCCTTCTGTAATTACTTTTAATCATATTGGCTCTGTGGTTATCTGTTGTTAATAGAGCTCTTTGATCTGCTTAACTGCCTCCCATGCAATTAACCAGTGGTGGAAAACACATGGATAATACTTTGCTAACGATGCACTATTTCCATACACGAAGATGTAAGAGCAAATGGTAACTCTCTATGAGGTTTTGACTCAAAATGTTGTGGTCATATTTTATCATGTTTATTTTGCTGTT
>NW_009656048.1:0-470 GCF_000708025.1 Charadrius vociferus
AGCACAGGTAGGTAGGTGCCACACAGTAGGTATTCCTTCCTGTAACACAGCCATTAAGGAAAATAGAGCTGAGGAGCGGACAGAATCTCCATCCATTCGCCATTAATTGTGGCACTCCTTTGATTTTTTCCTAACAATGCAGATTTTTTTATTATACGTCCTGCAAGACATGCTGCTATTACCTCTTTGGCCCTCAAAAAGATTCTTAACCCATCTTGAGATGTCACTTTCCCTCTCAAGTCCTCTTGCAGAGAATGAAAGCCCTGCATACTCTGCTGGAAGACCAGGTGAGAAGAAAAGGAATTGACTGTCACAAAACTGAATGGGAAAGGAGGCCTTCTATGTGGGCCTCCACCACTTCTCTCTTCACCCTTCAGGAAGTGCTGCCTAGGCCACAGGGACAGGAATTACTTGTAGTTCCACAGAAAGCATTTAGTTCTACTGAAATACAGACTTGATGGCAAACAGCT
>NW_009656049.1:0-469 GCF_000708025.1 Charadrius vociferus
TTGTTATGGTTCTCTCAAACCATAACACATACTTCACAGTTCGGAAAAAGCTATGTGGAGAACTCATACTTGTTTAACAAAAATACCTAAGAACATTTTAAATTTGTTTAGCTTTACATATACAAAACAAGGAGTTTATATGTTGCTATGAAATTTAGAATGCCATGCCAGATTTAATTATGAAAGAGCAATTAATTCAAACAAAATAATTAGCATTATATATACTAAGAACAGTTTCAGTCCCCACAGCCAAATGTGCATAGTGTTCTTCCTCCAAGTAGCCTTCCACCTTTCCAGACAGAAAACCAAACAGTTACATTAAATGCATCAGTAAATATAGCTGCCATTGTAAACATGTCCAACTTATGGGGAAACAATTTACAGAAAATAATTAGAGCAGAAAAAAAAAGTCAGTACTGATATTTTTTCTAAAGTCACAGAATCAGAGCACAAATGGAGAAAAAAAAAA
>NW_009656050.1:0-471 GCF_000708025.1 Charadrius vociferus
ACAATTTACAAGAATAAACAAAGAATAAACACGTGGTATGTTTTCAGGAACCCAGTGTTACAGCAAACTGACTTTTTCCACCTAATTCTCCAAGACTTTACATACGTAGGAGTTTCCAGGAGAGAAATGCTCTTCCTCCAGGAAGCACGGTGGGAAGCGTGGCTCCACGGGTGGGCTCCTGGAGGCCACTTCCAGTTTGGCTAAAGGTTCTTCTGTACTTTCGGGTAGATCATTACCTCCGTGCCTTGGGTTTCCCATTGCTGAGGAGCACACAGGGTGACTCTAATTGCAATTAGAACGCAAAACCCTCCAAGCTCCCCAACTGCAACGTATCACGTATGACTTCAGCCTCTAAGGCTGTAACCACAAGACCTGCACACATAGACCTTATTGCCCATCCATGGAGACACCTCCTCCTCCTGGAAATTATGGGCTGGACCGTATTGTTTCCACAAAAGCTCTTTTTTTTTT
>NW_009656051.1:0-470 GCF_000708025.1 Charadrius vociferus
TTTTTTTTTTTTTAAACTTGTTACCATTTGCAATTTTGTTTCCTACTTTTGCATCAAAATATACTGAAAGATCTGTAGAGCACTATATTTTGGAGTGATAGTTGTTTTCTCACTGTGCTCTGTTCAGAAGCATCTAGTGGAGATATATGTCAAAAAGATGGTTGCAATACCTATATTATGATAGGGACTATTGTTCTCTCATACAGGAGAGGTCATCCAGCTTGCTTAAACAGTGTCTAATGTTAGTGAGAACTTAAGACCTGAATAGACAAATAATGCAAAGGAAACAATTTTTTTGTTTGAGGTGATAAGGCATAACTAATTCTAGGATTTACAAGAAAAATTGCTTTATAAGTTGTGTGCACTGTCAAAGTTTTGGTGGACCTGGCCTTGTTGTGAGCTGAGAAAGAACATTAGAATATGCAGCAAGGCTTCCAACACCCTCTCCTACATCATCCTCACAGGCAAGC
>NW_009656052.1:0-471 GCF_000708025.1 Charadrius vociferus
TGAGGTCCATTCCAACCTGGGATTCTATGTTTCTATGACGTTTTCCAAATGAGCACAGAGCGCGTGCCTGCCAAATTCACAGCTGAAATGCCAGCTGCGAGGGACTGCGGCAGCCATTCTGCAGGAGAACAAGTTCACAAACAGTGGCTGGTGAGCACCCTGTGAGGTGACGGCCGAGCTTTGAACACCACTGCTATATTTGCCGTTCCCGCACCTACATGCCACAGTCTGTGGGTGGGCAGGGCTGGGTGCCCCGGGAAGACTGCCAGCCTACCCAGGGTGTGATGGGGCTGTGACTCAGCTAAAGCACAGAGGTGGACTGAGGTGAACATTTAGGGACCTGAGCATCTCTCAGGTTAGGGGAGGCTGAGAGAGCCGGGGCTGTTTAGCCGGAAGAGAAGGTAAGGCTCCGGGGAGATCTTGTCATGGACATATACATTTGAGGGGAAGATGCAAAGAGGACAGAGCCAG
>NW_009656053.1:0-471 GCF_000708025.1 Charadrius vociferus
GCACTGGAGCTGGTCTCCTCGGTGAGTCTCTTAAGTCCATCTGTTTCTCACAAGTGCACAAGCAGGAAAACAAGGACCCAGCATCCATCAGTATTAGTAAAGGAGATAAGTTGTACCGTGCTAAAGAAATTAGAATATTGCAGGCTTTTGCTGAGGAACGGATTTTCCAGTCTTTCTGTCTCTTTAGCATGCAGCCATCATTTTTAATGTCATGTCAGATTGCCACATCCAGTCACATCAGATTGCCTTCCCTCTCCACCCTTAGATGCACCTTTAGGATGAAAAACAACACAGCAAATGTTCTGCCCAACACTGCCCGATCCCTTCCTCATTGCTTTTTATCTGCCAGAGTGTCTTCTGTTTATTTATTCATTTAATTGTCTCCTGAGCCCCTTTGGAGATTTGTGGGTGATGATGATTTGATTGATGCAAAAAGTCTTTGCAATGGGATTCTGGAGCAAATTTCATGTC
>NW_009656054.1:0-471 GCF_000708025.1 Charadrius vociferus
TTTTTTTTAATATATTTTTGTTTTTTTAACAGATGTGCAAGTTCAGAAAGTTTTAGTTAGACTTGGGAAATGCTTTCTAAACACATTTGTAAATCTGTGGATATTGTGATAAATCTGATTTGGTAGAACTTTACTATGACTAGGAATACATCCCTGAGGTGTTCTGAATTATGTTTGGAGGTGCTTCTGTTGACAATATTTAAGGAACTTTGACTCCTAAACATACACTCAAATGCTAGGATGCCTGTTTGAAACTGAATGCCAAAAGCTTGGTGAAGGTCCTTGACAGTTAGGTAGCTTGAGTTAGAACAAGTACAGGATTTTGGCAGAAATGTGACTTGATCTGATGACATATATGAAATGTCAAAGTCTGCATAATTCCAAAGTTTTCTGCAACTCAGAAAACATTAAACATGGTGATTACAGGTAAAGTTAATAACAAACCCATAGAATTGTTTAGATTGGAAAAGA
>NW_009656055.1:0-471 GCF_000708025.1 Charadrius vociferus
GGGTTTTTTTTTTTTTTACTTAATGAGTTGTCTTTATTACCCAAGCCATTCAGTCTTTCCTCAGTGGTACATATACTGCAAGTACAATGCCACCTGTTGGCTGTGGCTGTTGACCCAGGGTAATAGGCTGCACCTGATTTTAGCAACCAAAACCTAAAATCCTCAGAATGTTAAGTCACCAGCTCCTTTTATGAGAAAACACTCCAAAAAATCCCAGTCAACACAACTAATTTTTACAAATAATAATTAAGTATTCACATGTGAGGGCACTTCATATTATCATGACTTTATTTCAGGTCTGTCTTGAAGTAAGACAGCAAGTGTCTGTTACACAAGCAGTCCTAGGATGGCTCATTCTTGAGAATAATTTATCCCATGGTGATGAACTGTGGATGTGTTCAGAAGTTTACCATGATATCCCAGCTGAAGCAACAAAGAAATTTGCACCCCTTGCCTCCCTCCCCCCCCCCC
>NW_009656056.1:0-471 GCF_000708025.1 Charadrius vociferus
GAAAAGAAATTAGTCCTGTGTCACTCACAGAAGGACAAATATAGAGAAGGTTGACACAGGTTGTTTTTTTCCTCTTAGTTCCCTGTTGAGGAATCATATCTTAATGAAGGCAGTACAAAATTACCCTTCAAAGGCTGGCTTATTTTGCGTGAGGTGTATTCATATGTTTACGGTGTAGCAGAGCTCAGTTTCTGTCCATTCAGTGAAAACTGGTTAAGATTTGCATGTGTATAAGGTAGTGTGTCTTTATTTAAGTGTACAGGAAGTACATGTGAAAGCTGTAAAGAATCCTCTGCATGGAAATTGCCTTTCAAGATAGCTAGATAAGTACTTAGAAATCTTCTTACGGTAGAAAACTGCTCTAGCAAAACCAATGTTGAATTATTGGTTCATATTTTTTATCACATAGAGCCTGGTAATAAAGTTCTCTAGAAAATGTTTAAATCCAAGTTCTCCTAGAAAAAAAAAAAA
>NW_009656057.1:0-470 GCF_000708025.1 Charadrius vociferus
CTCTGTCCCCTCTGGGCTCCCTCCAGGAGTCCCTGGGGCTCCGGAAGAACCGCCTGTGGAACAGGATGAAGGAGTCACTGATGGAGTCACTCTCTCAGCATGGCAGAAACGCTCATTTCAGGCTGTGTCCCTTCTTCTGTCAGGAAGATTTGGGCATGAGAATCCCCTTTCCTTACCCTGTCATTAGGCAGCACACCAGGAAGGGGACAGGGAAGGATCTAGTTTCTCCAGGCTGGGGGGATGTCTTCGCTTGAGTGAATTGTGGCATTTTGGTCTGTGTTGGTGGTCGTAGGGCAAGACAGACATTCAGCTTCCTTTTGTCCAGGCTGTGGCTCCGCTCTGAAGCAAAGCCTTTGCACACATCGGGTCTTGAATTTCCTTACGGCAAGTCAGAGCTTGCCTGCTGCCACAGCTGGGGTGCTCCAGCCCCAAAGTGCAGCAACGATCTCAGCCAGGGGCACAGACAGGAC
>NW_009656058.1:0-472 GCF_000708025.1 Charadrius vociferus
GCTGATGGGGCTGGGGGTGACGGAGCTCGGGGCCCAGGCAGAGGGACTGGGGGTGATGCAGCTGAGGGATGCAGTGATGTGGCTGGGGGTGATGGAGCTGAGGGTGATGAAGGTCAGGGATGGGGACGATGTGTCTAGGGGTGATGGAGCTGGCAATGATGGGGCTGAGGGATGCGGGGACCGGTCTGGGGGACATGGGGATGGAGCTCAGGGATGGGTGGGATGGAGCTCGGGGACCAGGCAGAGGTGCTGAGGGATGCAGTGATGGGGCTGGGGGTGACAGAACTGGGGGACACAGGGATGGGGATGATGGGATGATGGGGCTGAGGGGTGATGGAGGTCGGGGACCAAGCAGAGGGACTGGGGGGTGATGGAGCTGGTGATGATGGGGCTGAGGATGGTGGGGCTGGGGGTGATGGAGCTGGGGGACAGGACGATGGGGCTGAGGGCCGGTGATGATGGGGGAGATGGG
>NW_009656059.1:0-472 GCF_000708025.1 Charadrius vociferus
TTTTTTGATGTATGCATGTAGAGGTGCACTTGCCTTCAAAGTTGTCAGTGATTAATAGCGATAAACTAAATTGTCATTCTGGTTGTTAGGTATTAACAGGAGATTTGCGAGAAGATGCAGAGTGCCATGCAGCCAAACTCCTAGAAGTAATTGTTCTTCAATGCAAAGGACGGGGTATTGACCAGGTGATATATATTGAACAGGTTTTCTCTTTTACTGGCTTCCAACAATACACATATGACTCCTGAGAAAAGCAGTTGGAATTGGAGAATTTGAGGGGAAACGTGAAAAGTAAAAATGGGGAGAAATACAGAAAGTAGTAAATGGGCACAAGGGAGTTTGTAAGGTAGGGTGTGTGTTTGGTTTTTGCTGGTTGGTTGGTTTGGGTTTTTGAGATGAGATATTAGTGGGCATGACCAGAAAATGAATATAGACTGAATGGTAAGGATGTACAGGACTGCCTTTTTTTTTT
>NW_009656060.1:0-472 GCF_000708025.1 Charadrius vociferus
GGAGCTGCTGAAACCAGGGCTGGGCCATCATCTGGGGCATGTGGCAGCCCCCAAGAAGCTCAGAAGGCTCTCCTTACTAGTCTAGATGTAATGATCAGACAGAGAAAATAAAGGCATGAAAGCTCCAGAAAAAGTCTCCGTGTTCCTAACAATGCAGGTGGCACTGCTATCCTCACCTGTGCTGTCTTTTCCTGGTACTATACCCACTGTTTCCCCTCTGCGTTCTTAGAAGAGCACCACGGGGCTTCTCCCTCTGGCCTGGCACAACCTCGTTACCCTGCTTTGACTATCGCAGGGCTGGACCTGTTACTCTCGGGGTGCATCTCTCCCCGGAGCACAGCCCCGGGGGTCTTGGCCCTCTGCTCTTGCAAGGCCCATTTCCCTCGAGCAAGGTGCCATGGCCCCCGGCCCCGTGCTCTTGCAGTGGCCCTACTTGAATTACATGGTATGGATTTTTTTATTTTTTTTTTTT
>NW_009656061.1:0-472 GCF_000708025.1 Charadrius vociferus
CAGTCTCATTTCTCTCCTTCCTCAAGGAGAAAAGCCACCAGACCTACAATGCACTCATTTGAGCTGCCTGGTCCCAGAAACTACTTGAAGATCACCTGAGAACAGGTTCCAAGCATTAACATTTTCTGTATTGGTAAAACGAACTCTGGCTGAGATTAATTTGCTTAGAAATCCCAGCCACATTCGGTCCATAAAGACAGAACAAGAAGCTTAAAGGCTGCCCAAGTTGTAGATGATCAGGGTAACAGATGCTCACGTGAAAACCTTGTGACCCTGCCGCAAGACCACACGTTTCTTCAGGATAAGTTCTTCTGGAGTCCTATTCCCATACAGTACAGGCATAACCAACTTAAACAGCCGAGCTGTCTCCACAGCGTGTAGACACACCAGCACGAACCCAATAGGGGATAATGGAAGATGGCTGCAAGGAGCTGTCAAGCACCAAGCAGAAGTCTTTCATACAAAAAAAAAA
>NW_009656062.1:0-472 GCF_000708025.1 Charadrius vociferus
CCTATATGAGTTTGTTCCTGTCTCAAGGGATTGCAAGACTTATGGTCCTATACAAATACAAATTCTCATCACAGACTCAGTAGTCCATGATTCACAAATCCTATGGGATTATTGCAAAGCATTAAAACTTATACACAGAAGCATACTTTTCATCAGTAAAAACAGTGTGAGAGGAAACTACATAGAACAGAGATCAGTCTATAGAAGGATGCAACTCCAAACTGTGTGGCTTCATAGAATAAAGCAGAATCCACAGAGAAATAAAGAAGTGATTTATTTTCTTAATTTGTTTTTATTCCCAGGAAAATACTTGCTGAACAATTAAACAAACCCCAAAACAGCAGGACAATCCACTCACTATGGCTCTAAACCACAAAAGAAATGGAGGGACAATCTTTCAACTTAAGACATGTTCCAAGATTATGATGCCACTGTAAGCACTTGAGAAGGTGGAGAAGTTTATTCCCCTTCT
>NW_009656063.1:0-472 GCF_000708025.1 Charadrius vociferus
AACAACCCAACCCTAACATTAAGAACAACCCACCACGCAGCTTTGCAAGTTTGGGTAGCTTATCTCAGGTAGGACTCAGGATTGGAAGAACACTGATGCTATAGGACAGAAATAACTGAAGTGGGAAAATGTATAGCCAATGACCAGCTTCAGAGTGATGTGATACGTTCCCAGAGAATGGCTAATAATAAAACTATACAACCTGGTTTTGACTTCCACCTCAGAAAGCCAGAGCATGGCAATAATTTCCCAGTGGAGACCTGCGAGGGATATGTTGCAAAGAGAAATTCTGAATGATAAAATGTGTGGGAGACTACAGAAGGATATCAGGACAGTTATCCTCAAGTAACTTGCTTTGTCAGGGATTATTGGATAAAAATGAGCACTTTTAAAGAATGCTGTTACTGGAGCAAATACAGCTGAGGTCAAAAGGTCAAAAGACAATGCAGTCAACATTAAAAAAAAAAAAATT
>NW_009656064.1:0-471 GCF_000708025.1 Charadrius vociferus
CATGAACATTCGGTAGTGCTAAAAGAAACAAGAAAATGAAGATATTAGCATTGACAAGATCCATGTATCCAGCAAGGAAGACTCTGTTAAATGCACAAATTGCAGCTTCGGTTACTGTGTAAAACTCTTATGGTGTAGCTCGAAGGGAGCAATTGTCTGCTCAGCTTTCAATCACATTTGTGCTCCTCCTTTCCCTTAGGTACAGCAGGTAGCATGCTGGCATACAGTACCTGCCTTGTGGGACCATAGTATCATTGGGGCATAAGTTGGGTCCAGCTGCTACACAATGGTTCCTCCGACACCAGGCAAACCACTTAGGAACAGCTCTCCCAGATATTTACATGCCTAACAACGAAAAGCAGTGCTCCACCAGCTTTGCCAAAGCAACCCAAAGAGCTTTACCCTTTCCTTCCTGCTAGGTAGTTTACTCCTCTCTCAAACAGGGAAAGATGTTCCTGCCTCAAAGTTGTC
>NW_009656065.1:0-469 GCF_000708025.1 Charadrius vociferus
ACTCTTTCCAATGCGTAACTGTATTTTACCCACAATTTTGTGGAGTATGCACCAATTGACAGGAAGTTTTTAATCCGCATTCCCTTCGTATTAGGAAAACGTTTATTCCTTATAAGAATACATTATTGGATTAACTTCCATGATTTCTTGCTTAAAATACTTGGATGCAATACTTTCCAATGTGCATGGAAAGTGAAGCTGCGTGTAATGCTGCTGCTTTCATTTTTATATAAAGAAGAAACTTTTCCCATGGTGATATCTGTGCGATCAGGCCTGAAACAGCAGCTCCAAAAAGCTGTTACGCGTTGGTGATAATGTCACAGCACTATAGGAGAAGGTCTTCTGTTGGGGTTCAGTGGATACCCGATAGGCTGAGTTTCTAGAAACGGTCTGGTGGAGTGCGGGAACATTTCAGGTGTGACATTATTTTGTGAGCCAGTGGAACCTACTTTTAATAGGAAAAATCCAA
>NW_009656066.1:0-470 GCF_000708025.1 Charadrius vociferus
TGGCCAAAATTGCACATGGTATGATGCCCTTCACTTCTGTCCGTTGCCTTGCATGTAAGAAGACAGTGGCAAGCTGTTGTGGTTTTCACTGTAAATGTTCACTTGGCTGAGATTCTGAATGGTGAATTGCGGATAAGTGCACCTGAGAGGGCTGAGGTGACTGTTCCCAGAATTTTCTGATGAAAAAGATGCCTGAAGAAAATTGTGCCTTTAATAATTCAGGAGTCTGGGTTTGGTATGAGGTGTCCTTGACATGCATACCGTCAATACTATTGCTTTATGTCAGAGTATGTCTGTGACTATTTCAACTTGAATGTACCTGAGGAAGCTCCAATGCTCTTCTGGAAGAAGACAGAAATTGATTGTGTAGTCTTTTCAGAATATCCACCTCTGTTGGAGCTTATTGCTTCTTGAAACTGGAGAGAGATTACATAAGGTGTGTGATACAACAGGGATTGCTCTTGAATCAG
>NW_009656067.1:0-473 GCF_000708025.1 Charadrius vociferus
AAAAAAAAAATCCAAACGCTACTGGAGTGCTGCAATATTGATCCTTTTTTTTTCAAGCAGTCACAGATTCTTCATGTAAATACCTGCAGATCACATCAGAAGGGACTCACCAGGAGGATGTCCCAGAAACTGTTGTTAAAACGTATGTATTTAAGGATTTATATTGCTATTGTTAGCAACATGGGAGCTGTGTCTTCTTTGGAACAGCGAAGGAAGCAGTTTGAGAAGGAAATGTACTGTTTCAAGGCATGAAGATGCAACTTTTGCATCAAACTGATTTTGATGGTTTCAAAACTGGAATCCCTTGATAAGAAAAGGGCTGCAGGTGTCTGACTGGACTGAGGGGAAATCCTTGGGAATCTCACACACCTTTGGAAACTGTATGCAGACTGTAAGAGAAATACATTTCTCAAAGAAGTAAAGCCAAGAAGTAAGAATCTGGGTGGTATTTAACAGTATCACTGAAAAAAAAA
>NW_009656068.1:0-473 GCF_000708025.1 Charadrius vociferus
TGTATAAAATGTATGTGAAGTTAATATCTGTGAATGATTTACTTGGCTTACATTAAGCTACAACATGATACTATCACCTGCTAAATCCTTGACTTGTTTTATAATGCTGTAAAAATGCATTATTTAAACAAATGCTTCAAGGAAGAGACTTAATTTTCCCAATCCGTTAGGCCAATAAATACATTACATTGTAATATATAAACTATCATTAGAAGACGTATGTCTTAATGCCCTGTTGAAATATGTGGACTGGTTCAGTCAAAAATTAGGGGTAGTAATGAAGCTAACTTCTCAAATATCTCACTGCCTAATTTTCTGTAGCTTAGACATGTTTAATGCATTTTATGTGTTCATGTCATTTCAAGTGCATGGTACTACTGCCATTTGTCCTAAGTGATGTAAAGAATTTTAACATCTTTAGAGCATTTGTAACTTACTGGGTAGGAGTATGTTTTTGGTTTGTTTTTTTTTTT
>NW_009656069.1:0-473 GCF_000708025.1 Charadrius vociferus
AAAAAAAATGTTTTCCATGACTCTGAGCTTGTTACTGAAGTCAATCCATTACTTATCTCTAGAAAGCATTAATTTATGCCTCTCTGTTGAAAAGATGCTTAAACTTTAAACAAGCAAGCTTGTTCCCAGGATCATTCCTGTTTAGACACTTGGTAGTCATCACTTAGAAATGTGGTCCTTCAGAAACTTGAAACAGACACTCATACTTTATAAAGTATTATAAATACTGCAAAAGATGGAAGTTCTTAGTCTTAACAGATTAAAATCAATGGTTATGTATCCCTTTCAATAAGATATTATATTTAGAAACAGAACAGCATGACAAAAACTATGATTATACTACCACAGATCCTCCTCCCTAAGGCAGAACACCAGGATAAGAATTGGTTGCACAGCAGCATCAAAGAAAATCAGCCTCAGACACCTCTGAAGGAGATCATCTGGTCCACTTCTATGCCTAGTGGCACAAAAAA
>NW_009656070.1:0-473 GCF_000708025.1 Charadrius vociferus
GAGACCATTGGAAATAGGTGGATTTAAAAATAGTAGAGACAGAGGAGATGGGCTGGATGAGATTCAGGAGCTAACGGAGAGATGGGAGCACAGAGATCAAATTAGCGTGACACAGGATTAATTTAGACCCCATTCCCATTCCCGTGGAGAGACACCAGCCCTGGGCAGGGCCTTCCCCTGCAGGGACTCTCCCCATGCCCGGGGATCTGCTGCCTCTGCCCCAGGGGGTTCCCCACCGAGCAGTGTCCCAACACGGCTCCCACCCGGCTCCACGATGTCCCCTCTCTGTGGAGCACCAGGTCTTGGCTAAAGCCACCCAACGTCCCTCTCTGCAGGGCCCTAAGTCTTGTCCCCCAGGGAAAGTCTCCCCTGGCTGCCAGGAGCCTGGAGACCTGCTGCTGCCCTGGGCTGGGGGAACACACTCATCCCACTCATCCCGCTCCATGCAGAGGGGAGATTGAGATGAGATCTTA
>NW_009656071.1:0-471 GCF_000708025.1 Charadrius vociferus
TCCATCCTGCACCTTTTCTCTATTACTAGAATAATGAAAGTGAAACTGATCTGAATAAAAATATTTTTAAAGACAATTCAGGGAGACACATATTTGCATTTTTTCATATAAGGTACTTCCATAGATTTTGGGGAGGTTCTTTTTATGAGCGCTTAAATGGTAGCATGTCATTATAACATAATCACTTCACTGCAGGAAATCCCTTAGGCGTAACTGAGAGCTGGGATCCACACTGCATCTATAGTTAGAAAAGTGGCCAAAGAAAGTATAAAGAAGAAACTGAAGCCTTGTAACCCATAATAATGTTATGAATTTGTTCAGCATGCAAATATTATTCTGCTCAACATTTAGCAGACTTTTAAAGCTCCACACCAGTGAATACACAAGTTCAGATGACACTGTTAGGTGTATCTTCACAACAGCGTAAAAACCATTTGAGTTATGCACAAGACGTCTTACCTTGAGAAGTTC
>NW_009656072.1:0-472 GCF_000708025.1 Charadrius vociferus
GAGTTCCTGAAACCACGGTCAAGAGGTGGCTGCATGTGGGCAACTGGAATGAGCCTGAGGTGTCCTTGGCTGAGACCTGGACTGATGGACAGGCTGTCTGTCCTCACTCTGCAGCAAGGGGCAGTCCCTTCTGCCTCCCAGGACTCACAAGATTTGACTTGGAGTGCAGTACAAATTCCAGGGTTGTCTACCTTCAAAAAATGCTACTAAGTGTGACACACTAGCAGCTAGAACAGCAATAAAACCCCAACACCATTGGGGTTCTGCAGTCAAGTGAATTAAGAGTGAATGTGCCGAAAAGTCCATCTAAATTAGGAATGGACTGAATCACAGATCACTCCTGGTTCTTATTTACCTGTTTCCATAGAACAGGACTCACTCTTCCGTAGCCCACAGCAGAGCCTCCTGCTTCACATGGCACCCTCAGCCAGCACAGAGCAGAGCTCCAGAAATGGAGCAGCACCATGAACTC
>NW_009656073.1:0-473 GCF_000708025.1 Charadrius vociferus
AATTAAATCTACAAATAACGGAGAAATCGAAGGGGTGAGGAAAAAGTGAACTATCCAGTCACTCTTTAGCCTAGATCATGATAAATTTAACAGAGCCATATCATATAAAAACACTCAGGTTGTAACTGATGGTGGCTAAAATAGGAGGTGATAGCTCCAGGTCACTTAGAGATAGGAGAGAGCCCCTTTACTGCAGCTTTGCAGCAGGATAACACCATCCGTGTTGACGGACCTCCCCCTGATTCACGGTGCAGTAATTAAGTCTGAACGTAAAGCTGAAAATTGGTCCAACATGGGTGAAGTAAAACATAACACAGTAATAGCATTTGCTTTCACTGCCACACTTTTGTTGCGACCCATAAAAGTACTTTAAGGATACTGCATTTAATTAGAGTTTTATAGCACCTATGATAAAACATGCTCTAAACACATTTAACATTGACTTTTGCATTTCCCTCCCCTTAGTTCTTCCA
>NW_009656074.1:0-473 GCF_000708025.1 Charadrius vociferus
AGTAGTCCATCTACTAGTTCTGCTAGTGTTTCATGTCATACCAGGATTTTTCTTGGCATTTACACTGCTGCTTTTAGCATTACTGTCTCTGAGACGCGACACCTATGGCCGATGCACAATGATTCCTGTGGATTCACTGCTACCATCTTTTAACCTGGAAACACCTCAATGCCATTGTCATCTCAGTGGCCTCTCCGCTCTGACAGAAAGCGTTTGGTCCCATCCACCCCTCAAAGAGAGGGCAATTAAGCTTGTGCAGCCCAATGTGCGCATTTCTGCAGTCTGGTAACCAACTGCAGCATTCGTATGCAACTAACAGCACCTGCTTCCCATCCTTGTGTCCCTTGTCACTCTAACCGGTGACTTGTGGAGCCACAGGCTGAGAGGAACTGATGGCACAGCACGTACTGTGACCCAGGTACTCTCTGTCAAACACAGCAGAACTTAAAAAACAAAACAAACCAACCAACCAA
>NW_009656075.1:0-473 GCF_000708025.1 Charadrius vociferus
ACAGAGAGAATAATGGCAGAGCCTCACAGCACCGTTGGGGACCCTTGAAAACTGTCCCTTCCCCATGTAAGATGGAGAAACTGAGACAGCATTGTAAAGAAAGGAGTGTTCCGTGTCTTTCCACGGTGGGAACAGAAGGGGGAAGAACTGAACTGTTCACTTCTTGCCTTTGTATTTCTCATACCTTATTCTCTGGTCTTTTTAGTCATGAAATGTTTCTTATTTCCAGGTGGGTTTTTTTCCTGGCCCATAGTCCTTGCTTTTTCCCTCATTGCGCTGCCCAGTCACCACTAACTGGCTAATGCTTACCACCCAGAAAGTTGTCCCATTGTGGTTTAAGGACTGGGAGACAGCGAATTCCGGACTTCAAGTTTGTTTCAGTGCATAATCACCCTCACTTTTATGGCTGATGTGATGAAACCGTTGTGAATATTCTGCCTCACAGTGACTTGGGGTCTGGAGGACACGTCTGG
>NW_009656076.1:0-473 GCF_000708025.1 Charadrius vociferus
TAATCTTGTGTTCCTGCCCATGGCAGGCGGGTTTGCAACTAAACAATCTTTAAGGTCCCTTCCAGCTCAAAGTATTCTATGATTCTATGCGGCCTGTTGTAGCTGCTTACGGTATGGGAAACGTGCTGGTGACTGGAGTCTGCTAAGAGACTTCTCTCCCGAGTCCTGTGGGATGGCAAGAGAAGGTGGAAAGCAACGTACAGGAGGAGGTTGTTTAATATAGTATTTTGGCTGTGATGGCCTGTGCCGCTGTCAATGAAGAAAATGAAAGAATGTTGACTGTTGATCTCTCATGAGTGCTTCTATGTCCAGCAGAAAGAAGAGCATAGTCATAGAATCGCAGAGTATCTTGAGTTGGAAGGGACCCAACATGGATGGTGGCATCCAGGGAGTCGTGTTCAATGTCTCAATGTCCAGGCGGAGATCGGTGACAAATGGTGTCCACCAGGGGTCGGTATTGGGACCAGTACTGT
>NW_009656077.1:0-474 GCF_000708025.1 Charadrius vociferus
TACCGGCTCCCTCTGCCCCATAGCGGGCTCCTCCGCCCTGTATTGGGGTTGTGCAGCCCTATATTGGGCCGCTAAGCCCCATAGCAGGGTCTCCCTGCCCTATATCAGGCCGCTCAGCCCCATAGAAGGATCCCAGAGACCTATAGCAGGTCCCTGTGCCCCCCACTGGGGCTCTCCTGCCCCACCCGTCGATCTGTGCCCCACAGAGGCATCCGCCAACCCTATACCAGACCTCTCAACCCCATAGCGAGGTCTCTGTGCCCTACAGTGGGGTCCTCCGGCCCTATACCGGGCCCTTCTGCCCCACATCAGGGTCCTCCAGCCTGATAGCGGGTCCCTCTGCCCCACAATGGGCTCCTCCAGCCCTATACTGCGTCCTTCAGCCCCATAGCGGGGTCCCTGTGCCTTTTGCTGGGCCCCACAGCCCCACAGGAGGTCCCCGTGTCCCATAGCCGAATCCTCCCCATAACTAAT
>NW_009656078.1:0-474 GCF_000708025.1 Charadrius vociferus
CTAAATGCTCTTGGGTTCACCTAGTTTCTTTTCTCATCTGATTTCTTTTTTTGTTGTTCTGATGAGCGTGAAATATTTCTCTACTTTTGAAAGATTATGATTATGTTGATTTATTTGATATGTCAGGTGCTAATCAGCTTATTCAGCAATTTAATGAGCTTTAATAAACCTGCAGCGAGGTGTTACCCCACTATTCACTCATCAGGTGGATTTTTGCTTTCCTGTTGGGGAAAGACAACTCTATGGTGGGAGGAAGATGTGTCCTCTTTCTAAGAGGAGGTTTTTAATGACTGAGTTGTACCATTAAACACGCAAAACCAATGTGCTGAATGGGATGTTGTGTTCAGTGTGCAGCTATAGCAAGCAGACTAGCGGGCTTTAATTTCATTAATTACTGGGATTAGTGTAAACTGGAGTAGACAATTTAAGAAGTTGCAGGTTTGCGCTCTGCTCTTGGCAGCTATTTCTTAATTC
>NW_009656079.1:0-473 GCF_000708025.1 Charadrius vociferus
AAATACATTCATGTGAACCTAAGTGAGGAAGCACAGTCATCTGGAGGTTTGTTTAAGGCTTTGTTTGTTTAGGGCATACAGATTTCTGTATATTAGAGAAGGAAAAGCCAAAACCAAAACAAAGCATCCACAAAGTCTCACTATATTCTTACTCTCCTTCATATTTTTATTATCCATACTAATTATTTCGGCCACACACATTAAGGTATTTTCTATGCTCATGATTATCACTAATGCAGAAATTTATGCAAATTCCAATTTTTACTATACTTCATAGTCAACATGAGTCCATTTATCACTGTCCACAGTTTACTAAATAAGGTCAAAAGTCAGCAGTGTTAAGTTCCTCACTCTCCACCATGTATGTATTTCAATACACATCTTGAGCAACATTCGCTCTGACCACAAACATTTAACAAATGTGAAATGCTTAGCCCTGTTATTTGAAAGGCTGAATTAAAATCTGTCTCCTC
>NW_009656080.1:0-473 GCF_000708025.1 Charadrius vociferus
TCACCCTGATCAGCCAGAGAAGGGAACGGTATGAACCTGTTGGTGCTGTTTGGTTTTGTGTGAGCACTGAGTGGTTTTTTTGATCTGTATGGCCAGCTGTATGCATATGTGTACATGCATATAAAGGCATGCATGTGTACACCTTTTGGGAACACATGTTCAGCATCACTAGGGACACAGACCTGCAACAGCCTCAACTTTATCAGATTCAGCAGCCCCTAACAGTTGCAATTCTGCCTTCTGCCTCCCAAATATATGACTAATTGAGCCTAACTGAGAGTAATCGTTTGCCCCCTGCAATAATTAGTTGGCACAATTCACTGTCTTCCGCCAAAGGGAGATGTTATTGATAACAAGCAAGAGAGCAGACTAAGGCTAAAATTTCTTCTATCCTTCCAGTTGCAGACTTCCCTCTTTATGATACCCAAAATAAGGAGTAGACTTTGTAGGTATTCCAATACCAGTTTCTGACA
>NW_009656081.1:0-473 GCF_000708025.1 Charadrius vociferus
TTTTTTTTACTGTTTGTCTATTCTTAATATTATGATACACATTATGTGCTGCCTTCATTAAGTATTTAACGGTTGTCTCGAAAAACACTTTGTGGTTTCCACATAAAGAACCAAAATCCATAATAATTGGCTTGTCATCATCCAGGTAGGTAATTCAACATGAAAGAAGCAACGCTACGTGTGCCTTCTCATGTTTCAAAGTTTCAGAACATTAAGACGCACTGAGCAACTCAAGATACATGCTCATGTGAAATTGCTTATACTAAAATGACCACGATCCTCAATGAATCAAAATTCATAATGCTCCTCTGTCGCTGCTGGTTTGTTTCCCCTCACTTAAGGTGAAAGCCAGTTGCTGATGAACTCCATTCTGGATACAAAGTGTGAAGACTGAAATACCATTTGTTCTGAAAGTATGTACTTGACATAGAAGGATATACATGAAGGACCAAAATGAAAGATGTATATCTGTC
>NW_009656082.1:0-473 GCF_000708025.1 Charadrius vociferus
CCTTGCACAGCACAAGGGACGATAAATCAGAGGAGAGCTGCAAGTGCTGAGAGAGAAAATGAACATACAGGTCATTTCAGAGGCCACAGCATAAGCTCTGAGTCTTCCAGGAAATCACGTAATGGCTCGGCAGCATTCTGGTAAAGTCAGGCCGCACAGCGGCTTTGCCCAAGCATTAGGCAGCAGGGTTGTGAAGGAAGTATCCCCAGCACCTTTTGCCTTTTCCACCTGTGGGTGACTATCAAGCCCTGGTCACTTTCTGTGGGTCATTTTGCCTCACAGAGCTTGTCATTCCCCCAACCCGGCATCTCTACTCACTTGGAAAGGAGCGTCAGCCTGGTGCTCTGCTGGGGCTCAAGCCCATAAATGTCTCTGTCAACCTGGAGTCTAAGCCAAAGCGGTATCCAGGCCTGAGGACTGAGCCTCAGCAGTCTCAGACTAGTTGTAAACCTGCAGTGAGTGTAAACCTAACC
>NW_009656083.1:0-474 GCF_000708025.1 Charadrius vociferus
CCCTGATGCTGGTAGGGCATGAACAGCTGCGGTTGGTCCGGGGGGGCCCATTGGTCTGCCCAGGCCATGGGGAGCCCACAGGCCTGGAGTCCCCACAGGGCAGTGCCTGGCAGAGAAGCAATGGTGTGGCCTATCGCGAAGGTGGCTGATGGAGGCAGGTCGGTGCTCGTCCACTCAAAGCGGAAGACGTGGGTGTTGAAGAAGCTGCCACACAGAGCCATTTGCAGCCCTGCACAGGTGAGAAGGAGATGTGGTGTGCTGGAGTCCGGGGGGAGTCTCCTGGGCCACCCTCTGAGCTTGCTGCGAGCACGGATATGCCCCTGCTCTGCGCCAGGTGAGTGGGGAGCTTGAAGGAGGGACAATCCCTGTGGGGTGAGCTGCTGTGCCAGTGTGATGGGGTTTGAAAGCTGTGGGGGTGAAATGGGAGCGATGGTCCTAAGGTCCTGGGAAATGATCTGTAAATTATCTTTACTG
>NW_009656084.1:0-474 GCF_000708025.1 Charadrius vociferus
ACAAAGATGACTTTGCATCTTTGCATGCAAAGATGGTGGTTTTCCATTAAAGCTGGTCATACAGC
Organism: Charadrius vociferus; assembly: GCF_000708025.1. Taxonomy (NCBI): domain Eukaryota; kingdom Metazoa; phylum Chordata; class Aves; order Charadriiformes; family Charadriidae; genus Charadrius; species Charadrius vociferus. Next base: position 66 of record NW_009656084.1, read on the forward strand.
AGTGTATGGTGTCTCTGCTCTGTAAGCAGGACATACAGCTCTTGTGGAAGGGATGAGGGATCATTCTACATAAGGAGAGAACTTCCACCAACTTAGCTCAGACTTATTCTTAGAAAACGTCTTGAAAACATCATTAATGCTCTTGAACATAAGAAGCCGGAAAATAACTTCAAGATGACTGTTAGGCATGATCACTAGTCACAAGTTTCAGAACAGCAGAAACATCAGTTTCTATGTGATTCATATATACTAGTTTTCTGTACAAGAGTAGAAGGAGTATGCAAAGACTGACACTAGGACTACTTCTATATGTTATATAGAAATGTAACTGAATATGAGCTGGGAGCTTGCCCAGGTGGCCAAGGAGACCAAGAGCACCCTAGCTTGTATCAGAAACAGTGTGGCCAGC
>NW_009656085.1:0-473 GCF_000708025.1 Charadrius vociferus
TCTCCCTACATCCCCATCTCCTTCCTTCACACTGTGCCTCAGCGGCAAAGCCCCCTGCAGCCCCCAGCCCAGCAAGGTGACCAGCAGACAGTCCTTCACATCATTGTCAGCTGGGGGCTCTGCAGGGTCATTTCAGGGGGCCCGTCCTGAGCAGTCCCAGCGCCTCTTTCCCAGGGTAGGAGAGGGCGAGGAGCAGGCGAGGCAGTTCTGCTGCACAGCCCCCGTCTGCTGCAGAGGCGGGTGCCCAACTCGCAAGCCCGTGCTCGCAAAGGAGATGCCAGTATTCCTGGTGGAGCCCAAACTCTGCCCGCTCTGTACCTCTAGTGTGCCACCGGCGACAGAGGGGAGCTCCGTGCAGGAGAGCAGGAGCAAAAGAACTCATCAAGGCAGACAGCGGAGTGAAATCGCTGCTTGCAAAGGCCATCAGAGAGTGGGACAGGTACGTGATCTCTCCTGTGTCACCACTGTGTCGT
>NW_009656086.1:0-475 GCF_000708025.1 Charadrius vociferus
GCAAAGGCAGGGGTTGTTAGAAAGTCAAAGGCTATGGATGAGAAAAATCACAGTCTTATTCACAGCTCTAAGAGGAGAGTATTAGGACCATGGGCATCTCCCATCTTTTGGGTATCTACTTTAGGTGGAGAAAAGTCCATCTGAAGGTCCAACCAGCAGCTGTTGATCAGATCTGTGTTGCAGCCCCGTAAACATGCAGAGGGACCGAGCCGAACCTTGCTGAACGCTTTCCCTCCCTGACAAAGTTTTGACCAAATTCTGTTGGGAAATTGTCTCAAGAAGCTTTCCCCAAGACAAATCATCCAGGCAGACAGCTCCCACCCCCAGCAGTCACCTGCTTCTGCCAAACACCATATGGGTCCCTCTCTCCTTTTTCTTTCCCATTAAGCCATTTCTGATCTGATGTCAGGAGGTTGCCGCTGCATAATTTGCCCCTCTTCCCATCCTCCCCATCGTTACTCTTGCACTTTCCCTG
>NW_009656087.1:0-474 GCF_000708025.1 Charadrius vociferus
AAAAAATAACTTCCAGGTACTAGCTGAGGAAAACCTGTTTTTGTGAATCAAAGTGCTCCACAGTTTCAGGTGAAAAAAAGAAAAAAGGCTTAATGCTCTAATTCTTCCCTGAAAAACTGCCAAGTGGAATCTTATATAGCATGTAAGTTTCTGTAGAATCACAAAATGGGTCTATAGGCCTGTTATCTGGCTACTTGTCTATCGAGCTATTGCTTTTAGCCATGTTTTTCTCTAGTAAATGTGCTTAATTTCAATATGGGGGTAGTCGTCCCTAACATCGCTGCGTGGAGGAAGTGTCACTACTAGGACTGAACTTGCAAAATATACAGTTCTGAATGTGCAACTAAAAATGGACCGTAGAAGGTTGATTTCTTGTTTCTCTTAAAGAAAAAATAAAATCCTCAAAGCTGTAAATGTTTTGTACTATGAAAGGAGGGGTGACTTTTGACTGGTAACGTTTTTAGCAAGCTTCAG
>NW_009656088.1:0-475 GCF_000708025.1 Charadrius vociferus
GGAAGGGTGTGCACACGTGTGCATGCACACAGAGGGAAGGAAATGCACGTGTGTGTGCACACGCACAGGGGAAAGGCATGCACAAGTGTGCACATGTGCCAGGGAAGGGTGTACACATGCGTGTGCATGTACACAGGGGAAGGGCACACACATGTGCATGCACACACACGTGTGCGTCCTTCCAAGGGAAAGGCGTGCAGACACGTGCACGTACGACGGGGAGGGTGCACACGTGTGTGCACAGGGAATGGCACACGTGTGTGTGCATGTAGAAGGGAAAGGCGTGCAGGTTTATGCCTGCGTGCCAGGGAAGGGTGCGCATACGTGTGTGTACGCACGCAGGGGAAAGGTGTGCACACACGTGTGCATGCCCAGGCAACGGCACGCACGTGTGTGCGGACACCCAGAGGAAGGGCGTTCGCATGTGTGCCCCCATCCGGGCAGCCCGTACACGCGTGTGCACACGCGTGGCCCA
>NW_009656089.1:0-474 GCF_000708025.1 Charadrius vociferus
GATGCCTTCTTAAGCGGTAGTCCACTTTCCTTGTTAAATCACAAGATATTCCTTGAACAATTATCTTGACTTCATGCTTAATAGGAGACACCTCCAGAGGCTGCAATTCACTCCCTCCTTTGCAATTCCTCTCTCAACTCCCGGGTCACTAGCAAGGGATCACAGATGTTGGGCTTCCTTTCCTTCCAATTCCTGACTGATGGCCCCCCTCTCCCAGCATCGGAGCTGCCAGCATTACTTGAAGTTCTCTGGAGGTCACGGATCAGGTAATTTCCGGCTCCTGAGTGATTTCTCTCACTTCATCCTCCCATTCCTTCTGAAGGAACAGCTTCCCAATCAGACTCTTCCTGCTCCTCAACCCATTATTAAGCAATTCTATGGAAACATTCACCTTCTGGCCCGCTATTTCTTTTTCACTACTGGGGCGAGTACTGTAGCTGGTGTTTCGGTCCCTATCTCAACCAAGGTGCCCTC
>NW_009656090.1:0-475 GCF_000708025.1 Charadrius vociferus
AGGTTCCTTTCAACCCAAACCATTCTAGGGAAAAGGTAGTTTAAGGCTATGTAAATCTTTCCAGGAATTGCATAAAAGCCTAATTGTCTTCTTCTCCTTAAGAATTTTCTTCTAGTCATTTACCTGAAGTATTTATACAGTGTCTTATATAATGAAAATACACTGTGCCTAGGTAACCATTTGTAATACCAAGACACAAATAAAACCAAATATTTTCTGTTGCGTAAAGAACAGCAGACAAGCATGGGAATGTTTTCTTCCATGCATCAAAAGTGAGGGATTGGCAGCCGGCACCAAAACAGGCATTTTGTTAATTATGTCAAATATCGCAACCTTGCAAGATTAGGATTGTGATATCACCAGAACTCAGTTGCCTTCTCCAAAAGGAGAGATGGATAGCCTCATTTTTGACTCCTCCTCCTTTTTTGGGGATGATGAGAGTAGAGGAAAGGATATGTGTTCAGGTGGGGAAAAA
>NW_009656091.1:0-475 GCF_000708025.1 Charadrius vociferus
GTCATGAACAACACAACCCCACTGCTGCTCTCCTCATCACTTGTTTACAGCTAATAAAGTTGGTATTAATTGGTGCTAAGCAATATCTTTTTTTTTCTTTTAAAAGGGTGACTAAATGTTTCCTTCAAAATACAGTAACAAACAAGACTAACATTTATCTTTACATCCAATCTTATTAAAAGTGAGATTTTCATGACTTTCCTTTCCTGGTTTTCATGTTCTCAAGAAATACCATTATTGAGACAACAGCACTTCCAGATACTTTTCAGGTAGGGCAGTAGGGTATACACTGCAACTATCAGGGACGCATAAACCCTTTATATGTGGGGCTTTGCAGGCCATTTGGTCCAGTACTCTGTGGCCAACACTGACTGTTTCAAAGTAAGATGCAATAGGGACACTCCTATGACCAATATACCAACCCATTCCCAGGATTTATGAATTTTCTTACACTCTGTGACGAGATTAAAAAAAA
>NW_009656092.1:0-475 GCF_000708025.1 Charadrius vociferus
CCACCTATTCTGTGAGGCATCCTGACTACAAGGGTATTAAAGGCTATGATCATAAAGTGTGTCCCCTAATCCAAGGATTTTTTTTGTGAATTACTTGAAACACTGAAAACAATATAGGAATGGTTCTGAGAGCAGGGATAGGAATAAGAACTTGTCTTTTGTAAATTAGGTGCTCTAAAAAAAACGCTTGTTCAGCTATACTCACTTCAAAGCACTCTCTCCATCTCAGGAAGCTTAGTTTTGCTCTGGTTTTTCTGACCATTACTGATAGAATTTTGAAGATAAGAATGAAGTGTTCCCATTCAACTTACTGCCTTCAACTCCTCTCATCTCCTCTTCCCACCCCTGCATTATTTTTTTGGTTAAAGCATGAGATAAAGGATACAGATATGGTTCATTACATGCAATTCTCAGAAGTGGACACATGACCTGACCTTGCAGCCTGGCAAATTCTCTATTAGCTATTATTTTTATA
>NW_009656093.1:0-475 GCF_000708025.1 Charadrius vociferus
CTGCAAAACTCTCACTGGTGTTTTAAAATGTATTGACCACAGGGTCCATCCCTTAGGGAAGCCATCAGCAGCTCATCAGGGGTAGTTATGCTTGGGCTGCTGGCTCCCAGCACAGGGTTTGGTCTGGTATTTGGGCAATGAGAGACAGTGCACCCCATGAGCTGGGTAAGCCCAGTGTGAAATGGTATTTCAGGATATGGGGAAGTTATTACCCCCTCGTAGCTTGTGCTGCTGAGCATGGGTCCTGCCATGTGTCCACCCATAAAAGAAGCCAGAGGATGGATGAGATGGTGTGTTCCTCAAAAAAAACCGACACCCACATGACTCACCTGACAAGATAGAGGCGACAGCAGCGATGATGAAGGAAACGATGACCCCGGGTCCTGCCATCTCCTTGGCCACCAGGCCGGACACCACGTACATGCCGGTACCCACGCAGCTCCCGACGCCGAGGGAGATGAGGTCGAGGGTGGTG
>NW_009656094.1:0-476 GCF_000708025.1 Charadrius vociferus
TCGCGTGCATGGCACTCACCCTTCTCTGTCTATGTGAGGCAGCGGGTGTTTTGAGGTGTTTCGCAGCTTCCTGTGAAATTGGGTGAAATCTAGTTTTTCAGGCTGCAAGTCCCACGTCGCACCACTAGGAGAGAAAAAGAGGGGAAAGACAAAGAAAGAAAGTCCACTACTAATTAAAAAAACAACAAGCTGAAGAGCAGAGGGCACATGAGAACCTGCAGACAAGGAAAGTTGGTACTTCTGGAAGAACCACTCCCTGCTGCAGAGCACACGGATGGGGGCCTCCAACCTTCACGCTGCTGCATTGTGTTTCTTTTATTTCTTCTGTATTTTTGGAGATGCTGAGCTCCTGTTGTTTGCTCTAAACCCATAATTTTGATGTATGATGCAGCACGATGCAGCTCACACCCTGTTAGCTATACCTGCTCTCTGTATCAAGGGGGGACAGCAAGAGGTAGTGGTCTGGTCCATGCAAC
>NW_009656095.1:0-472 GCF_000708025.1 Charadrius vociferus
CATTCCTGGAGGAATCTGCTTGTCTCTGCTGGTCAGACGGACAGGGATGATGGGCAAGTGCTTTGTGAGCGGGCAAAACCTTGACCAGCTCACTCAAGGAGCCGTGGAGCTTTTTGTTTGAGAGGGGACTCGGAATCCTGGAGGCTGCGCTCGGAAATAATCACAGAAGTTTGAGGTGCTCTGGAAAAGGAAGCGGAGCTGCTGCGGGTTAAGGCCGGTATTCCAAAGCAGGTGCTTATAGATTGTGTCCTGCCGGAGGAGTGTTCTGTAGAGCTCCAACGCGGTCTGAACCTTTAGGAGTTGTTGCGGACTCAGCCTCTGATTAATAATTAAGAATAAAAGTATTGCTCAATCTTAATAAAGAGACCCCAACGCAGTGGCTCCCCGTGTGCCTCTTTCAAGGCAGCATCTCTTTCTGTGATCGTCAGCAGACAGCCGTTCAGGGTTGGTGCCCTCAGAGGCTTCTGGAAGG
>NW_009656096.1:0-475 GCF_000708025.1 Charadrius vociferus
CTCCTGGCACAGCCCTCAATGCCCAGCTGAGTAATCAAATCTCTCTAGAGAGCACTTGGGGAGGATGATACCCAGAGACACGTGGACAAGGATGCAGAGAGTGTCTTGGTCCCTTCCCGCCCTCCAGTTCCCCTCTGCACATTCCCCCTCACACACAACCTTGCTGCCTGATCTTACTGCTCACCAACGAGCCTCCATGCATATGGGTCTTCACTCCACAGAGCAAAGAGTGCCCCTGCTCTCTACATGCCTATAAATCGGGGAGACCCATATACAGACATCAAGTAGGGCCATGGAGATGGCCAAGGCTGAGGGATGCTCCTAACATGTTGCCCCAAAAGGCCCCAAGCCCCCATGGGCACCAGCAGGTGGTGGCCATTTCGTAGTCCCTCAGAGCACGTGGGATGGCTTCTCCATTGCCCAACGTCCTGTTGTTTCAATCTACCAGCTCATAAAAGGGAGGTAATGACAGGCG
>NW_009656097.1:0-476 GCF_000708025.1 Charadrius vociferus
GACCCCACTGACGGCTGTCACTCTGCTCCCTTCCAGGCTGGGGGATGGCCTGACCCTGGCTGGGCACCGAGGGGCTTCGGGAGCCCACCGGGACCCTCCGCCAGCTCCGGCAAGGTAAGCACAGCCCTGCCAAGCACACAGCTCCTTCCTGCCCTGGCCGATTCCAGCTTGGGTTGTAATTACAGGCACCGTATTCCTAATTGGCGCGTAGGAAGCGATAGCATCGCCTTCCTCCCCGTGGGGACGAGGTAATTAACTCCTGAGCCGTAAGTTCTGCCTCCTCACAGAAATCCCGTGTTCGCTGAGGGGCCGCTGCGTCCCCGGCCCACTCAAGAGTTCCCCACGGCATGGGGGCTGCCCCATGGGTGTCACCCTGTCCCCAGCTTTTGCAGGTTTAGTACCTTGGTGATAAAAGGAAGCGCCTGCAGTAAAGAAGTCTCCCTTCCTTCCAGCTCTTCATGCTGTTGGAGCAGCAG
>NW_009656098.1:0-476 GCF_000708025.1 Charadrius vociferus
TGCATTGACCAGCCCAAAGCTGCAATCCAGCCACTGCAGCACTAATGAAAAGGTCGTAGCTAGCACTCACTGCAAATGAATGTTCCTGTGGCACATCAGAAATGAAATCGATGAGCTCTAAGTTAACATCACAGCAGGTCAATTGTATTTATCAGTTTGGCTTGTGTATTTTTGTCTATACAGGTTTTCCCTAGAAAAAGATGTTTTTTTAGCTAAAAAACTCATTTGCAGAATTTTTTGCTGTACTGAAAGTGTGTGTTTTGAGGGTAATTTTAGGGTACAAAGAAGATTGTTTGCTTGTTCTGTTTTTGTACTTTTGTTTTCTTCTGTCTTGTTTTATGAAGGCGAGGAGAAAAGAGTGTTTTAAAGAGGTCTGCATTTAGTTTAGACAGATGTAACCTGGAATTGATTTAAACATATTTATATAGCTATATACCAAGTTCTTGAAAAAGTCAATCACAAATAGTTTTGGAAAA
>NW_009656099.1:0-476 GCF_000708025.1 Charadrius vociferus
TAAACCCACCAGGCAGTGATGGGGACCACATGCCATGGTGGGTGCAACACCCCCATCCCCACCCCCATTCAGGACTGGGATTTGGTGTCCAAGGAATCTTGGCTTTCCTGGAAATCTCTCCAGTGAGCCCAGAAATCCCAATGCCGGGAAGAGAAATGCAGAAACATTTCACTGCTGAGAAGGAAAAAGCTGGATGAAGCCTTGGAAACACTAGTGTGGGCATCCCACCACCTGTGGAAGAGTCCCGGAAAGTTTCCAGGAAGAAGAGACCTCACAGGCACCTCACACAGCCACAAGCCTGATCCTGGCCTAAAAAAGTATTCCAAAAGAAAGGACTTCACAAACACAGATCCCAGTCATGGGCCTTCTACTGGCCAATCAAGAGCCCAAGCAGCAGTGAGCTCATAAGCAGCCTCTTGCTGCTGGTGTGTTACACAGCAGGCAGAAGTGACCTCACAAGTACCAAGCCGCGTCAT
>NW_009656100.1:0-476 GCF_000708025.1 Charadrius vociferus
TTTTTTTTTTGCATGTGCGTGTAGAGAAATGTTAAAAGCTGGATGTTTTCTCTATGCTGAGATATGGGGATAATGATGAAGTTTCACACCTATGGACAAATTTTTAATGAGGTAGTACAGTGAACAGGAGAGGTTTAGCAGTTTAGCTTCCATATACTCTGTAAGCATAAAAGGGTTGAAGTTTCCTGCCTATATTTATTTTTCTGCTACTGTTTGTCTCTCTTGGCCAAACATTTTTGATTGTAAATTGCACAGGGCAGGCATGCCATAGGGAGGTACAATTTTCGGTCTGTCAGTATGTCCACAATAAATACAGTTACTGACAGCGGCACAAATGTTCAAAGACTTCAATATTTGTTTCAAATGAATATATGTAGTGAACATGAGTCATGCTCTTATCAAGGCTCTATGATTTTAAAATCTTAAATAAATGTTTACAAAATTAAGAAGCATCATTTTATAACCAGCTAGTGAGT
>NW_009656101.1:0-476 GCF_000708025.1 Charadrius vociferus
AAAAAAAAAAATAAAATTAAGTAGTTACATAATGAGTGAAACTTAATGAAAACTCTACAACTCTAGCTTCACTGATGATCCCAACTGTGCCCTAAACTATCACCCATCCACACAGACAAGTTCAGCTATAAGATCTTGTTATTCCACTTTTTAAATTAAGACACACCATACTAATATAATGGCTGAAATACAGATACTCTAATTAGTTTGACCTCTGACAGACTACTTTGAGAATCACAACTCGTTACAGGCTCATTTTCTCTGCTTCTCAGGTAAACTGTTTTCCACAAATAGCCAAGAGACCTGGTGCACTCACAGAAGTAGAAGCACAATAAGCAGGATTTGATTAGTATCACCTTCTTTTAAACCCAAACATAAGCACAATGATATAGCATAACTGGTAAACATATAAGCATTACTGTGCCCCGGGATGAACAGTATTGCATTGGTAGTAACAGACCACATGCCTTATGTTA
>NW_009656102.1:0-476 GCF_000708025.1 Charadrius vociferus
TGCCAAGGCCACCACTAAACCATGTCCACTTTGATGTTCCCACAGTTGAAATTTGGTGGTGAAAGGATCTGGTCCTTCCTGGGCACCACAGGCACCAGTACAGGACATCCCAGCAATCCTCTGATAAAGGTTAGTAGACTTGGGCCAATGTGGTGACCCATGTTCAGGTCTGAGTTTGGTTTTCCTGGGTAAGGGCTAAGTTTCTTTTCAGGCCTGCTGCCAAACAAATCAATGCAAGTCATTAGTGAGAACAAAAGCAGGAGCATACATGTCCTGCCAGATCTGCTTGTGCTCTGTCACCAGTAAGAGATGTAACAGACGTACCCCAACATCCCAATGCCCCATGTCAGCTTGCAAGCTCTAGCATCGTATATCTGCAGATGGTTGCCTTGCATTGTCCAAAGTGGTCTTTGTGTGTTTGGGGACCACAGTTTTAGCACAAAGCTTTCAGCACATTATAACTGAAAACATTTGAA
>NW_009656103.1:0-475 GCF_000708025.1 Charadrius vociferus
CCTTCCAGTAGTCAAGCACCCCACGCTGCAGCAGCACTCCTCTGCAGAGGAGAAAATGACTGTTCCACACCGGCCATGACCTGTTCTTGATTTCTAATGAGAGTTTTTCACCTCCCTTTGACTTACCTGATCATTTCCCACAAATACGCAGTCCCTCTCTATTTTTGACACTAAACGGTAAGAAAATACAAGACAATTCCTATTACGCTGCCGATGATCCCACAGCATTCTTTCTTCTGTTTTGGTCATGCCTCTAAATTTCAAAGGGAATTGTCAAAATAAATCATATAACTGCCTGACCCACCTCTTGAGATCAGGAAACTAAATGTATAAAAAGCGAGCCTATCCTGCCGTGTGCCTGGACATTACGTAGCGTGCCTAAACACACTCATATATGCCTCAGAATTCAAAGGCAGGCTGTGAAAGTATAACAAATTTTAAATCAAACTTTAAGAGGTTATAAATTACTGAAAAA
>NW_009656104.1:0-476 GCF_000708025.1 Charadrius vociferus
AAAAAAAAAAAAAAGTAGAAAACTAACCAGGAGCTATGCTCTTCATAAGGCCTCAAGGCAAGAGTTAGGTGATTTGGTGGTCACTGCTGGAGCATCCATCCTTCAGTCTGTCCTACGTTCATGGCCAGTCACAGCATTAGCGAACTCACTGTGGTTGCTTGGCAAGATAAGGATAGCATGGGTAATTTCCTTGCATATGATAGCTGACAGGGTCAAAGGAGCAAGTTGCAATCTACCTTCTGACCCTCAAATCCAAATAAGAAGGGTTGGAGGCCCATAGAGAAAGAGTCTAAACCCTACAGCTTGTGGTCAACTAGCACTCCCAAGATGTGAAGGGACCTCCACAAACCATGCACACACTGCTGTGTATTTTGTAAAAACTATGGACGTCTATGGTGGAAGGATTGGAGCTTAGCTGGAATGTGAACTCATATCTTTCTTTTGGCTTTAAGGCTTCATGTTTCCCTTAAAATGGA
>NW_009656105.1:0-476 GCF_000708025.1 Charadrius vociferus
TTTTTTTTAAAATGGATATTTGGCTGTCATCTCATGTGGAGATAAGCGCCAGTATGAGGTGAGGTCATATGGTTTGGGCAGTCACTTCAGCAAAGGGGTTACTGACCTTGGGGAGAAACAGTATCAGCATTATCTGGAATAAGCAAAACTATTGGACAAAGAAAAATAGCTAGTAAACTGTTCATTTAATCTGATAAAAGTTTCTCAGACTTGTAGACCATATTCCACAAAAATGATTAAAAGATCAGCTAGAGAGATAGATACGCACCTGTTCTTAGCATAACTAATAACATAGGCACAGATTTACCAGAAGGGCTAAAGGAACCATAGCCACCTGCTGCCTTCCCTGCCCTGTGTGGCACACTCTCCTCTGTCATATGGTTTGGTGCTCCCACACAGCTGTACAGCCACAGCTCTGTGTCCCTGTGCCTGCTAGACCATGCTGTACTTGGTGAAACACTGGAACAGGTTACCCA
>NW_009656106.1:0-477 GCF_000708025.1 Charadrius vociferus
AGCACTAGGAACTTAAGTGTATGGTCCCGACCAAACAGTATGCTGAATGTGAAGCTTGTAAACCGCACTATGATGAAGAGTTTGCCAATAAGAAAAGCTGAAGACAGTGGTATAAAACAATGTCTTTGAAAATATATACCTCCTTGCCCCCTCTTCCAAAGTTGGGGTTTTTTTCCTATCCTTTCTCAGAAAAGCTTAAGGAACACCTTTTCTGTGAATAATGGCTAGAAAAGGTGGTAATGCCCCTTTTTAAACCATAATTCACTCTGGGAGGAAAAGACCCAGGTACAATGCAGTCTTCAATATATGCAAACTTACAAGGTCATGCCTTAACTGCTGGACAGGATATTTTAAGTGAGGGAGAAGGGTATTCTCCTCATATTCTTTACTGCATTTCTGTCTAAAATTTTTACCTAAACATTTTATTCCCACAATAATTTCTCTGCTTTGCCTGTACCAGTAAGGGCACAAGCTTTC
>NW_009656107.1:0-477 GCF_000708025.1 Charadrius vociferus
TGGTTTGTTGGGCATCTAGATTTTTTGTGTGTTGGGTTTTCTTAAGCATATAACTGAATAATTTGTTTAGATATAGCTATTTTTTTAATCTCACTGATTTGACTTATAATTGTGTTCTTGAGCTTTGTGAAATTGGCCCTTTTCAAAGCTGCATGTGTGTGTGATTACAGTTTAAACTATCCTTTCCTTTCACATAATAAATGTAATCATGTCATGATCACTTGCACTCCAGAAACAGCCGATTTACAATTTTGTGGTCAATTCCTTCTTATTTACTAAGATGATGACCAACATGTGATCTGTCCTCTTTTCCATACCTCCATCATAGTTGCAATATTGGGTTAAGAAATGCAAATCTGTAACTTTTATGTCTTTGAACGCTCTTTTAATATTGTTACATGTACTTGAAGTTTTCTCCGAACTGAAGACTCTGCCGACAGTTGCACGGGCTGTGCTTTCTCTGTTAGGACACTGTTT
>NW_009656108.1:0-477 GCF_000708025.1 Charadrius vociferus
AAAAAAGCCATTATTTGAGAAAAAGCAGATGCCCTTTATTGTTCTTGCCAACATGATCTAGCGAGCAGCAGAATGATGTCCGTCCTAGTCAGTTAACTTTGTATGGTGAATATGACAGGGAGTTTATACACACAGAAAAATAGCATCAGATTCATACATCCTTTCTACTCACACGACTTAAGTGATTTTCATTATTTTCTGGGATCTTAGCAGGATAGATTTCACTCATGTATACAGGGACAGAGAATTCTAAAAAGAAGCTGTCTTTTGAGGAATAAAACCTATACGTGGACCTTGGAAGATGTCTCCTTGTTCCTTCACTTACAAACATTTCACATGAAGCAGACAATTTGCAAATAACAGGAATAACCCCTGCGCATACAGCTCCAAAGATCAAAGGTGAATTACACAGCTCCACTGGAAGTACAGTTAAGCCCCAGTTTCCTTGTTACAGAATCAGAATGGTTTGGGTTGGAA
>NW_009656109.1:0-477 GCF_000708025.1 Charadrius vociferus
GTCAACACACAAGGACTAGTGCATCTGCTCATGGCTTAACCTGATTTCTGTTTAAATCTGGAAAACCGTCCGTCTCAATCCTTACGGTGGGTTCAGACCCACCGGGTGATTTCCCCTGCTGGCATCAGCTACTGCAAAACCCGAACCCCTCTGAGGATGTTGTGCAGGGTCTCCGTGTGGAAGCTGAAGGGGGAGAGATGAGCCCAAGGCGGAAGCTGGTGGAAGATCTGCCGACGGCAGCAACAGGCGGGCGGCACGGCAAGGGCAGGGGGAGGTCAGAGCCTCCATCAGGCGACTGAGGGAGGAAGAGGCGATGTGGGGAGAGGTGTGTGTGGCCGTGGCGGTGTGGGGTTTGGAGGCGAGGGCCAGGTCAGTCCTGTGAAGTAAGCGAGGGACGAGGGGAGGGGGTGAAGGAGGGGACAGCAGAAGGCAGATGATGCTGCCACAGGCGTTTTGATGAACTGGGGAGGCAGAAGG
>NW_009656110.1:0-478 GCF_000708025.1 Charadrius vociferus
TCGCTGGGGAAGGGTCGCACGGCGCAGGTCCAGCGCGACGCCCGCGTGGGGGAGGCCGAGGCCAAGCGGGATGCCGGCATCCGCGTAAGCTGTCACCTTTTGTCACCTCCGGGGTCCCCGCGAGGTCACCCATGTCCCGCGTGTGCCCACATTCCCCCCGTTTGCTCACTGAGGTCTCTAGGTGCCCCCAGTGTGCCACTGTCCCCCCTGCGTGCTCCTGATGTCACCAAGTTGTCTCCAAGCTCCCTATATGTTTCCATGTTTCCCTCCAACGTCCCTGGGTCCCCCGGTCTCCCTGTGTCACCCCACACCACCCAAAGACCCAGTGTCCCCTTGTGTTCTCTTGTGTTCCCCCTCAATGTCCCCATTCCCACGGTTTCCCAGTATGTCGCCTGGTGTCCCCCTATCCTGCAGTGTTCCCCCACGTCCCTCTGCGTCCCCCAGTGTCCCCACACCTCTCCAGTCCCACAGCATCTCC
>NW_009656111.1:0-478 GCF_000708025.1 Charadrius vociferus
GACCATGGCTATGGAATGTGAGAGGAGGTTGGGCAGGGTCATATTTGCATGATTTACTTTGGATGGATGCATGGACGGACGAGCGGATAGAGGGGTGGATGGACGGATGGATGGAAGGATGGATGAACTGTTGGATGATCATGTGGACACATGGCTAAGGGGGTGGATGGTGATCTAATTGATTGGAAGTATTGATTGGAGGGATAAAGGAGCATCGTATTGGTTGGATGTTGGAATATAGGTGTGTATTTAAGGAATGCTGGATGTAAAAATACACGGAGAGATGCGGGATGTGACGGATGGAAGGTTGGACAGACAGACGGATGGACGGATGGATTGGTGGAGCGATGAATGGGACGGTTATGCCCTTTTTTGTTTTGAAGGATGGGAGATGAGGCTGAACGGATGGAGGGAGGGTGGATGGAAGGGTGTATGGATGGATTGGTAGATTGATTTAAGGACTCGTGGATGAATGTGG
>NW_009656112.1:0-477 GCF_000708025.1 Charadrius vociferus
AAAAAAAAAAATCACTTTCTGATAAAATCTCACTAATTTGTCAATGTTCTTAATGGTTTGCATGAAAAAAGAAAGAGGATAATCTCACAGGAGGATAAACTCTCCAAGTCTTCATCCTGAAGATAAAAGAAACACTCAAGTATGCTGATGTTGTGCTGTTTCATTGCAGATCAATATACTGATCACAGCAACGATGGTAATTACGGGGTCTGTCTTCTGGGAGCTAAGCATCCTCAGCTCCCATGAAATCAGCAGAAGTCAAAAGCGTTTGACATCTTCCATCAAGGGGCTTTAAAACAGTGAGCAGCAAGCAAACAAGTGAGCAAACCCACAAAATCCAGCCACGTGTTTCACTTGATTTCTCCTGTTTCCATATACTTACCTTTGCTAGAGCTGAAGTGCAGCATCGTGGACACAGTCTCCTTCTCTGAAGCTAATCAACGCAGAGACCTTTTTAAAAATATCCTCTTTTTTTTT
>NW_009656113.1:0-478 GCF_000708025.1 Charadrius vociferus
CGCTACCCACAGAGGACAAAAATAGCCGAGGTGGTTATTAATAGTGATCTTCATTACCTGGGCTGGAACAGCTCCCTTTGTGGCAGTTTCTGGCGATACCGAGGGTCTAATTAGCATTTCTTTTATTTCCCTATTTTATTCCATTTATTAGCTAATAGGCTTAAGTAACGTCTTCATCGGGCGCGCTTTGTGTGGGGGTCTGTCCCTTCTTTAAACAACCTCCAGGTTTTGACTTAAATCAGCAGCAGTCGCATTTATGTGTCAATTTTTAACAGCTTTTTATTTTAATTCTTCAAAGACTTGCTGGCTTTAGCCCCTCACCCTGCGGCGTCAACGTGCCCCTTTCCAAACGGGCTGTCCCGGGCCAGTAGAATATTTTATTATTCGTTATCTCCAGCCCAATTCAACCCCGTTTGTCCTCCCAGGCTGATGGCTTTGGGGCCCCTTTGTGCCACGGTTCGGTGAGCGCCGTGGCCAC
>NW_009656114.1:0-478 GCF_000708025.1 Charadrius vociferus
AGGGTGGAGAGGAGATGGGGGTCCCCAGGTAAGGGCTGGCAATGGTCGGGACGGTGCCCGGCGGTGGAGGAGGACACTTTTTGGGGATGAGATGTGCGAGGAGGACAGCCAGGAGCTCTGCCTCCCTCTCAACGCCCACCATTTCCAGGGAGACCCCGGCCAGGACGGTCCCCCGGGACCGATGGGACCCCCGGGACCACCCGCTCACCCGGTAGGTGCCACGAGCAGTGGGGACACCAGGGTCCGCGCTGGGTGACTCTGTGCCACGTGTCCCCACGGTGGGGACGCGACCGCTGATGCCACTTCCCTCCGCAGACCTCGTGCCAGAAAGGACAGCAGGGAGCGCAGGTAGGGCTGGCAGCGCCCGAGGACGTGGGGGTCCGTCCGTCTGTCCCGGGGACTGGGGACGTGTCCCCACCGGAGCCTGAGCCGTCTCTTCTTCTCGCAGGGGAAGGAGGGGAACCGCGGCAGCCCCGGT
>NW_009656115.1:0-478 GCF_000708025.1 Charadrius vociferus
AAACACTTACTTTGAATCCAACCAGAAAATCTCAGGTTCTCATTACAAACCATGAAGGACTGGGAATAAGGAGAAGATAAGGTGATGAATCTGCGATTTCTTTCACAGAAAGGATGCATTTGATGATAGTCATAGGGTCTTCAATTTGCAGGTGAATGCAAGGCCAAAATACTGCAAGCTTGTGCTGGGCTATAAATCTAACAACAATCTCAAAACAACAGAAATTAAGCAGTGAAACAACTAAACACGTAAGGAATGTGGTTGTTTTTCCATCTGTGCCATTTAAAAATCTAATTGAATAGATTTTAAAATATATGCTCAAGCCCAAATAGACATTTACTCAAGGAATTACTGTGCCTACAAGGTCAGACACTGATGATAACAAAGGTCCTTTAAGTCCTGATAGTACCTGAATCCATATTTCTCCATAAAGCACTATTACTTGATTCACGTCATAGAATCATAGAATCGCTAAGGT
>NW_009656116.1:0-478 GCF_000708025.1 Charadrius vociferus
AGGAAAAGCTTTTAAGTACACCAAACGTGCAAAAGTGGAGTCAGTCTGGGGACTAATTACTCACAGGAGGAGAAGAGCCCTCTCATTGGGGTTTCTAAAGTCCAGGGTTAAATATTACAGTGGGATGCAGGACAGGCATAGAAATGAGGTGTGGAGCAAGCCAATGTAGGCTCAGGGTCAAGATAACAAATAACATATAGACAACAATTCCCTTTACAAAGGGAAATCAGGAAGTAGAATAAATATAGAATATAGAATAAATTGAGAACAGAGAAGATTAACAAGTTTTCCCTGTATCTCATGCCTCTGATTTTATGGCAACACTAGAAAGTAGGCATTACCTACACAAGAGAGAATAAAGACCCTGTAAAATTTGCAATCCCTCAATTATTACCAAATTATGAGATAATTGATTGATTTCCCTTTTCTTCCATTTAACTACTCTTATAAATTTAGGTTCCCATTCATGGGTTTTTTT
>NW_009656117.1:0-478 GCF_000708025.1 Charadrius vociferus
AAGGACTGGATTTATTAGTTGAATTCTACAGTTGGGAAGTTTCTAAATCTGGTATATGGTCAAAGTAGAAGCTCTGTTACTGAGTGCAGAGGTTGTGGTTGTTTGTATTTGCTTTGTTCTGTTCTTCCTTTTGCTGCATTCAGGGTTTGTTCTGTGGACTTAGGCTCCCTGTTCAAGGAAGGTCCCCGATAGCTTTGTGTCTGGGCAAGATAGGTAGAATCAAGCTTTCGCAGCATGGGAACATCATCCCAGAACTGACACCTGTGCTTAATACTCTGTCTTAAATAGTTAAAACATCAATGACGATGACTTCAAATAGCAGAAACTTTGCCTACTGATTACAGCTGTGTGCTAAGGTGCCCCTCCTTGGAAGTACTATGTGAAGCAACATGTTCATATTTTTAAAGTTGTGTTCCTTTCTTTCATTGGTTTTCAGACCTTTTTTCTCTCATTGGTTTAGAACTTAGAAAGCTAAGAG
>NW_009656118.1:0-478 GCF_000708025.1 Charadrius vociferus
TGAAATGACTGTCCAGTTTCTTGGGGTCACTTGCTTTTTACTGGCACAGTACTCGTGAAAACGTACACATTCATCTAACAGAGGCATGAGGGAAGCACACAGAGGCTTATCAACCTCTTCCAAATATATCTATCTCAAACCGATGTACTTAACACATAGAAAGTTTTCCTTATGACTCATTGTTCTAAATTTCTCTCCCCAATTCCCACCTTCAGACTCTTATTTACCTTTGACTTTGTAGCTTATGGTAGTTCACTCATTTTACAGTGGCCTTCAGAGATTCTTTAGGCGGAAGTTATTCTTACTGAATTAACTTATCTTCTATGTAATATTTAGCTATAGTCAAAATATCCACTGTATTAGATGCTTTTGTTCATATGCTCTCTGTTACTAGAAGATTAAGCTTTAATTTGTCTGAACTCCTAATGAACTCATTGTGCCTCTACTTGTGTGAGCTGTATGTACATTCCTTGGGGGA
>NW_009656119.1:0-478 GCF_000708025.1 Charadrius vociferus
AAAAATCAACATTCAGTGGGAACATCTTATTTGGGCACATTTTCTTATTTTTCTTACTGTCCTCTCACTTTCAAAGGGACAATTAACGCAAATCATATTTTAGCTGTGCAGTTTCATGCAACTGTTGTTAGTGTTACAGTGCAAATTAGCATTTTTCACACTAACCTGGAGGTGGTGGTGCACTTTCAGTTTCAGTCTCTGAAAAATGAAGAAAGAAGGCAGATATTGAGCTTCAAGTAAAAGCAAATTTTTTTCACACATTTGGTATATGCTTGTTGAATTTGGATACAGTTTGGTTTCATTTAATATTTTAATGCAGTTCTCAATTGTTTTTTGCTTTCACACGTGCAACACATGGCATCTTCAGAGTGACATGGTCAGATGCCTAACGCTTATGCTCTGTGAGGAGAGGGTACTGAACTTGTTCAGCCTGGAGGGATAAAATACTCATAGAATCACAGAATAATTTAGGCTGGAA
>NW_009656120.1:0-479 GCF_000708025.1 Charadrius vociferus
AAAAAACAAGTTACTTTCAAAAGCAAGTCATAACAACTGTAGTTTCATAAATACAGAAAAATAACTGCAACTATGATTTGAAGTTTTGGTGTTCTTAGGTTTTTTCGTCAAATTTGTCACTTCTAATTGGAGACACCTGCCAGAACATTACAGTGAAAAGGACGCCTATTTGTTTCAGGAGGAACAACAACCAAACCTTAATATTACAACAGAAATAACAACAAAACACTAATATTTCCACACTACTGAGAATGGGCATTAAGTTCAACCTGTGGTCTAGCAGAACAAAGTTTGCTAGCTAAATTCAAATCCCACTAAGATTCCTGGGAAATCACAGTGTTTACTTCCTGAGAAGATAAAGCTCCAAGACATTTGAAGGACTAACCCTATATGACTTCTGATGTTTTGGGGAAAAAAAAATGCACATTATCATCCTCTAGATGATGCCTCCTTAATGTTATATTATTTGAAAAAAAAAA
>NW_009656121.1:0-478 GCF_000708025.1 Charadrius vociferus
ATGGTACAGTACATGATATATGGTATGGTAATGCGTGGTATGGTGATATATGGTATTTTATATGATATGGTGTGTGGTATGGTATGGTACACTGTATGATGTATGGTAGGGTATGGTATATAGTAATATATGGTAATGTATAGTAATGTATGATAATGCATGATATGGTAAATGTATGGTAAAGTACAGAAAGATACAGTAATGTATGGTAGAGTGTAAGATGTATGTTACTGTATGGTAACATGGTTCAGTGTATGGTGTATGTTATGGTTTATGCTATGGTGCATGGTAATGTATCGTATGGTCTATGTTGTGTAGGCTATGGTATGGTAAGGTATGCTATAGTGTATTGTGTGGTAAATGTATGGTATATCATATGGTGTAGTAACGTATAGTTTATGGTATGTATGGTGTGCTCTATGGTGTGGTGGGTAGATGGTGATGTATAGTAATGTACAGAAATGTATGGAAAGGTGCA
>NW_009656122.1:0-479 GCF_000708025.1 Charadrius vociferus
ACATCCAGCGTCATCCCACAGCTCCGCTGGCACCTACCTCGCTGCTCATCAAAGCACCGGGAGCTCAAACGGGTCTGTCAGGAGCGAGACAAAAAGTCTGTCGCAAAAGAGTGGTCGCCTTAATAGAGGAAGACGTGTTTAACGTACAGGAAAGGCAATGCCTACCCAGGATAAGAGCGTTGCGTGTGGTTTTTTCTTCTCCCCGTGTCATAGAAATGACTGGTTTAATAAAACCTGCGAACCTTCAGCTGAGTAAGCAAAATCAGCCAGGAGCTGGAAAACTTGCAGGTGCCCTGTACGAGATGCTCATCGCACACCGAGGCATCTCGAGGATAGCACTTTTAAGAGAGAAAGATTTGCAGTTGCTTTGACCTTCCACACTTTTAAAAATAAACTATATGGCTGCGGCCAGCAGACGAATAATTTGTGCAGAGGTAATTTTTTTTCACAGTAAAAGGTTCTCACAATCAGCAGATGAC
>NW_009656123.1:0-479 GCF_000708025.1 Charadrius vociferus
GTTCCCACAGCCCTGGGACAGGCTGTGCCAGGGGCTGCTGCCAACAGCTGCCCAGCCAGAAAGGCAGATGCCCCAAAGAGGGGAAGCCTTTTCCCGCTTGCCACCTTCTCGTGGCCTGGCGGGTGGGTTTTAAGCTCAAGCCTGTCAGGTTTTGTGACAAGAGGCTGGTACCCTGAGCAGAGAGGCCTGACAATGGGCAGCCCTGCAGGGCAAGACGGAGCGCTGGTGAGCTCCTCGGTGCCAACAGAGCACCCCGACTCAGCACCTGCAGGGACTGTCGTGGGAGAAGGACGCACCCCTTGTTGCTGGAGGGAAACCCCCAAGATGACAGAGGGGTTGAGGTTGGAAGGGATTTATAGAGGTCATATGGTCCAACATGCCTGCTCAGGCAGGCTCACGTAGAGCACATTGCCCAAACCCACGTCCAGACGGCTTTAAAGATCTCCAAGAACGGAGACTCCACCAGCTCTCTGGGCAGC
>NW_009656124.1:0-479 GCF_000708025.1 Charadrius vociferus
TTTTTTTTTTTGTGCATTTATTCTATCACAGACTTTGCTTAATTTTATGTGTTGAACAGTTGCAAGTAATTATAGTTCACAAGTCAAATCAGCTGTGTAACACTAAGGAGATGCATCCCATAAGCATCAGGGAATTCAAACTAAATAGTAAGAGAATCTATTTTTAACCTGTGACTATAACTGAAATATTTAATTAATCCAAATAATAAAGGAGGCATCTCAAACATATATAGGACATATAACTTAGTTATCTATAATAAAAACTACAAATAATAACTAACTTTTTTAACCAAATATATTAGAGTCATATTGAATGCTAGAACAGAAGCACCACTCTGTATCACAATATAAGAAACTTTTGGCAAAGAGCAAAAGCATTTTTTGCCACTAGCTACCCATGTAAAAGAGTTTAAGAATCATAATAAACACAGTTCAGCTAATCTTGATTACAAATCTCTTCCAACCTAGACAATTCTATG
>NW_009656125.1:0-477 GCF_000708025.1 Charadrius vociferus
TTTTTTTTTCCCCATTCAGGGTGGGAAAAAAGCATTGCAAAAGGCAACTCTTAGAGGCCTTCGCCAGGACAATACTGAAGGCTTTTCTCATGGGGAAGGCTGTTTGCATTGTTTAAAGCAATCCTTGCATGTGGAGAGAACATGCACAAATAAGGACTAGACGTGTGCTTGGAGTTTGGCTTCTGGCCTGGGTGCGTTGGCAAATCGGCCCGAACTGCAAGTTATGTTTTGACCCCACAAATAAGGACGAGGAATTAGACCGCATGGCGATCTGGAGAGAGGATGAGCAGGTCTTCTTTTATACTGCTTTTAAGATGCTGCTTTGAAGATTTCCAAAATACTTCAGCTCAGCCTCACAACCAATTTCTTAAAATCTACTTTAGAAGAGCTGGCAACATAGCTTTAAAAAACCCAAATAATTTCATGAGTAGAGTAATATTCATCCTAACCTTGAATTGAAAATAATTTAAGAAAATC
>NW_009656126.1:0-479 GCF_000708025.1 Charadrius vociferus
TATGGTTTATGTTTATACTACTACTTGTTGTTTCCTGTTATATTTTCTCTCTCTTCTATGCCCACTCCCTGGACTGTCTTACCTTGTGATTACAAAGAGGAATTCCTGTCTTACCTTGAACACTACCAACTAACAATCCCAATAAGGGTTGATCAAAATGGAGCCTTCCTCAGCTTTACTGTGAAAAATGCTAAACCCTCAAGAAGGAGGAGGAGCACAGACCCTTATGACCAAGAACTGGCAGCATCTAAATTATTTTTTAAACTTTCTGCCTATGGCAAGCACTTTCATTTAAACCTGACTCTCAACACAGATTTGGTGTCTAGACATTTTACAGTAGAATACTGGGGGAAAGATGGACCTCAGTGGAAGCACGATTTTTTAGACCACTGTCATTACACAGGATATTTGCAAGACCAGCACAGTACAACTAAAGTGGCCTTAAGCAACTGCAATGGTCTGGTAAGTGCACATTACAT
>NW_009656127.1:0-476 GCF_000708025.1 Charadrius vociferus
GAGCATCAGCTCACCTGAATCAAAAAATTCAGAATTATTTGCTACAAGCCAAGAAAATGTAAAAGAAACTACACTGATTAAGTTAGCATTACCCATAGTGTGCCTGGTGGCAGCCAAAAGCATTCCAGGACTTTCTGTCTCTCTCCCAAGACTACATCCAGGTTTACGTCACTGTGATGGAGCTCAGTGGGTTGGGCTTGGCACAGAGTCTACCTCTGGCAGTGTGCTCAGGGCAAGGCTCCAGCACCCAGATCGCATCCTTAAACTGTTTCCCAGGTTGAGCTCCACACTGCCGCAAAAGATGTCTCATAGCTGCACCTGACCAAACTGGCTGCGATGAAGCCTGAGCCTCCAAGGACACTGATGCGTGCTGACATAACACAGATGTTGAGGCTCTTAGGAGGGTTTTCCTGCAATCAGATACTCAGACTGCAAGCAAGACATTTTTAATATCAAATAGCTCCTCTCTTGGGTCT
>NW_009656128.1:0-479 GCF_000708025.1 Charadrius vociferus
GAATTCAGCAGAAAATATTAACTACCAGAGGTCTAGGAAAGGTGACATAAAATGAAAAATTAAAGAATTAGGAGTTGAGAGGAGACTTAGTGGTGATCTAATAGAAGACAGGGAAAAACACCCAGAATGGGCATGCAAAGTGAAACCCCACTGCTCATTCTACAGGAATACTGCTTGTTTATGGCCACCAGAAGGAATGCTTTCCCAAAAGCTAGCCCTTGCTTTCTACCGATTTATAGTACGCACTCTTCAGTGCCTGGGTGTGGAACTTGTAACTAAGACGGAATTTTCTTTAGTCAGTATTCCATTTTGTACCTATGTCTTGCTTCTACAGAAAGACTACACTCAGTTAACCAGTTCACCATGATTTTACCTAGCCCAACCACACCAAACAGGTTTAACAATGAAGTAACAAATTTTCTGTCATGGTTCAAGAGAAGCTTGCAAGAGATGGCTTTAAAGTATAGCAGTACAAGGTT
>NW_009656129.1:0-479 GCF_000708025.1 Charadrius vociferus
AAAAAATCAGACTTTTTCTCTCAGTAACCTGATGGTCATTATATGCAATAGCCTTTGCCTTTAGGCTGACAGAACCTTGGGAACACGTAGCTAACTACTAACAGTTTTCTTCAGCCATCAAATGCTTTAGTGATTGCAAACTTCCATTTTATCAACTCGTATGTTCAGTCATTCATTTACCAGTCTCATGCCTAATCGACCTTTCTTCACACATTTGGTTTCCCTCTCAAACTGCCTGCATGCTGCCAATCCCATTTCAGACCGAACAGCACAAAACACGTCAGATTCTGGGAGCGCAATAACCCCATCCTTCTTTTACTGATGTTTTAGATAGAAACTCCTCCTTATGACTGAAATGATTGGGGGCTAGATTCATCCAAACTATCTAAGCAATTGAGGTAGGAATCAAAAAGGAAATAGAAGCTGCGTTTTTTAATATTCTTTTTAATTTTATGATTATTTGGTTTGTTTTTTTTTTT
>NW_009656130.1:0-480 GCF_000708025.1 Charadrius vociferus
TGCATGGGGTAATCTAAATGTTAAAGTGGTTACAACCAATTTGTTGATGTTCGAAGCAGAGCTACTGCGTACTCAACCACCAACAACAGTGAAGGGAGGCTGTGACTACCAAAAACTGATGCTACACATGCTGCCTTCTGCAAGACAGATTGCAGTTGCAAGATTGAGGGGTCTACTTCTTGGAGATCATCTGAAAATTGTACAATTTAGGCACCACAGAAGTTAATAATGTTAATGCTGTCCATGTGGTCTCTGTCTACGTCTAGTAAGTTTTATTAGCATTACCAGTGTAATTGAAAGACAAAACAAAAAAAAGTGCTTTTTGCCTTTTGAGAACGGCTTCATGGGGGGGAAGTGCCACTTAAAGGGTTTCTTCTTGAAAGACCTGCAGCAGAGGTTGGTGGCAGTTGTAGCTTGGGGACAGGTCAGTCTGTGCTCCTGAACATGCCCTTTCTTCTGCTGAATGTCCTGCTGGGTGGG
>NW_009656131.1:0-479 GCF_000708025.1 Charadrius vociferus
ACGCTTGTCAGATAAATAGCTTGGTGAGCTTACTTTACCACGTACTCCTTTGTCCCAAGGAGCTGCTGGGTGGCAAGAGAGGGAATGGTGGCTTTTCAGCTGCACCGACCTGGTCCAAGGGCATGGGAAGAAAATGCAGTAAATCTGGAACACAAGTCCTGAGGGTTAATCACTACCGTTTAAGCTACAAGGAAAATGACTTTGCCATTTTATAGGATTTATGACACACAGGTGAGCAGATCGGGGTGCTACTCTTCACGAAGCATGTTCCCCAGCCTGTATGTGTCATTTTAAGGGTTATCCGTGCGCTGTTGCATGCAAAAAGATGTGGATGTCATGCCAAGCTAGGAACCTGTTGAATGTTCTGCATCATGTTTCTTGCAGGGAGGGACTATCCCTCCTGTGCCTGCAGCTCAGCATCTCAGCCTTTCTGTGTTCTTGTGCTCTCATGCATCAGAACAAGAGGAAATGGCTTCAAG
>NW_009656132.1:0-479 GCF_000708025.1 Charadrius vociferus
CCTTTCCGGCAGCTGTCTTTTGCGGTGGCCTGCTTGCAGGAACATGCTCTTCCCTTGGGAAGGTTTGTGATGACCCCGCCCTGGGTCTCTCCTCTGGCCATACCTTCTCCTGGAAGAGAGGGAGGTTTTTTCCCATTGCACTGAAGTTCATCACCCGGGAGTGAGACCCTCGTGCTTGTTCATAAGACGTTACCTCGGTGGTCCGACTTCTCTTCTCAGGCTCCATCCATAGCGGAGAGCAAACCCTGAAGCAAGGAAGAGGAGGGGATTCCCGCGAGGGAGCCCAGGGACACGGCTCACAGAAGACCAAAGGGGGAGGAGATCTAGAAACTCTGCACGCAGGTAAGTGTTGGTGACAGCGTACCTGTCTCAGCCATGCTGGCTCCTCATCCCTATGTTTGCCCTGCTCCTCATTTCAGGGCTACACAAAGTGGACCTCTCCAGCTTTGATAGGGTTCAGGGCCCACTTGGAGGAAGGC
>NW_009656133.1:0-480 GCF_000708025.1 Charadrius vociferus
ATATTTGAGAGAATTCCTGATTTTACTACTCATAATCAGGGAAAAGAGCTAAGTAAATAGCTTATTTCATCAGCATGGTGCTTATTCTTATGTGGGCAAAAGTACTACAAGGTGCTTATGGTACGTGCTTCTGCGAATATCCCTGTGTTTTAATGTACTTGCCCTTCTTTCTACATACTTTATTAGGTTATGGTTTAGGTTTACATTTCTGTATTAAAAATGATACTTTCTAGTAAGACCCAATTAAATTTTCTTTTTAAATGAAGCATTGTATCTCAAAGAACGCAATGTAGTTGAGGTAGCTTTGACATACTAGTCTGGCAGACATTTTCAGAAGCCAGAGTGTCTTCTCCATATGTATCACTGTCTTATCCGAGAGCAGAAACATCTATTCTTAGATTAGCACTGCTTAGCTGTATACCAGGAAGACATTTTTATTTTTCCAGTGAATGCTAATAACTTGACAAAACCATTTATCAG
>NW_009656134.1:0-480 GCF_000708025.1 Charadrius vociferus
GCTGTATTAGGCACTTTTTGTTGTTGTTGTTGATGCTTGAAAGGAATGAGATGAAGGGGGAAAATAGAGAAAGTACGAATTAGAAGGCCAAATTCAACTCTAGTTTTATACTGATGTAAATGCATGCTAGACTGAGGGTGAGTTTGGAATTACAGTGGTGTAAGTGCTTGACTTGTGTTGTGTGTACTGTATTAAACGTGTTCCCACATAAAGCACAAACTAAAATGCCTTACAGAGTCCATGAAAATTAGCATCCTTAGGGAACTTCCTCCCTGTTCTCATAATTTCACCGCTTCATTTATTCACTAAGCGACTGTTTTTCCATACAGCTGGGATAGATACTTGAGGGGCGGCAGATCTGTACACTTTGCTGTTCTCCATGCAGCTGGGCCGTCTGCTCCACCCACCCACTCGTGCTATACCGGTAACTCTTCTGGCAATGGTAGCCAGGACTCACAAGCTTTTTTAAAAAAAAAAAAA
>NW_009656135.1:0-480 GCF_000708025.1 Charadrius vociferus
GACGGAGTGGACTTCTGGGAGTAGTGAGAACATTAGAGTGATTTGTACACAAACCTTTGCATGGTTTCCATTCAGCAGTTGTCAATGCCTGTGTTCTCACTACTGATGGCGAAGTACACCCTTTTTTGCTTGCCTTCCAGGAAATGTAATTTTGCAGAGCTACCATGTCCTGGTCACACAGGTAGAGATAGCATAAACTCAACTGTTTGATAACTTCACAAAAAATATGATTACTGTGTCCTTCACCTATTTTTACAGTTAAGGAAACGAAGACGGAGAGAACAGTCTTTGTTTAGAGCATGTGCTGACCGAGAACCAAAATCAGAGTAATGTAACAACCGATGAATTTGTCAGTAAAAGGATTCGTTCTGACTGGAAAACAGTCATTTACATTAATAACTGCGTAACAATTGTTGGCACAATTCTTTAACCTATGTCTGTCTGTTATAAATAATTTTGTCAATAAGGCTTTTTTTTTTT
>NW_009656136.1:0-480 GCF_000708025.1 Charadrius vociferus
TCCATGATTCTATTCTATGATTCTATGAAGCACCGGACTATCAGTGCCTTCCCACTCCATAAATAGAGGGTCTTGCAGGAAGGTTTTCTCCGCAATGGAAAGGAAGGGGAGAGGAAAAGGGTGGTATTGAGTTGCAAGAGAAACCTAGAGACTGGGGAGAGAAAGCCAGAGCCAAAAATGAGTGGTGTTTCCTCGGGTTTTTTTTGCCATCTCCTGGGTCTATGGAAAAGTATAGCCAGACCATGCTCTGAAAAGCTCCTCTCTGAGTCACCAGGTGTCCCTGTCTTCCCTCATTTTTGGGAACATGTAGGACACCAGAGACTGAATAACCACGACAATCTCATTGCTATTTCTTCCTCCCTGCTCTGTTTGCCACATCTATCCTTGCCATGCCCCGTGTTAGCTCTTGACCTCATGTCTCATATAGCCAGTTGAGGTCCACCATGTTCAACATTGGGGCTAAAAATGCAATTGATAATA
>NW_009656137.1:0-480 GCF_000708025.1 Charadrius vociferus
CCCTGACCAGTCTGTGATTCTGTGTAAGTATTTCAATCCACATGGAGAAATAGACAACTTGTTCTTCACCGTAGCAAGTAATCAAGCCAGTCTCACAACAAAATACCATCTCAGCACCTGCTTATTCATGCAAAGTCTTCGAGAAACACTACTGTTTGCTCCTCGCCCTACAGATGCACATTGCACGTTACGTGGAAGTGAAGTGCCAGCTCCTTCAGTCAAACGAGAAGGCAGCCCAGCGAAAAAAGAGAGTACCCTTTCAGCTTCAGTAAGGGGTAAAGCACTCGGGAGTGAGAAAAACCTTCTGAAAGAGTCCTGGGCCCGTCAGAAGGGGTGGAAAGGAGAGCTACTAAACGAATTAAGGAGTGGAGAAATATCTTGTGCATGATTCAGATACACGAGTGTTGTGGATGAACTCTTGCTTGTGTGGTAACACTAACGCTCCCCTTTCCAACAAAAGGAAACTCTGTAATACACATC
>NW_009656138.1:0-480 GCF_000708025.1 Charadrius vociferus
TGTGTGGAATTTCTCATGTTTCTCACAACAGAGCCTTTGTTTTTTATAGTCTTTTCTAAAGCTACTACACAGTCCCACCTCTCAAAGAGGAAGCAAAAAGGAGGTTTCCTCACCAGCCTTTCTAGAGTTGGCATCACGAGGCCAGACTAAGTGTTGCTGTGAACTGGGAGAGGGAGGGCTGTGGTTGTGCCACCCCAAGAGACAGGAAGTCTGTTAGGATTGCAAACCCGGCTGTCAGGGCAGGGCTTTGGCAGGTATTCCCGGCAGAGGAGGAAGTTCTCTCAGCCAGCAGTTGCTGGGGAGGAGCATCTGCTGAATGCAGACTTGGTTGATTTACCAGAATCCAAAACAAGTGATCATTACTGAAGAATATTCACCCCAAGGCTGCCTTTCTGCCAGCTTTTTAATGCTGTGTCAGCCTTGTGCAGCATGGAGACCCCAACCACTCTCTCATTTTCCCAGGGGAGGATAGCTGAGGAG
>NW_009656139.1:0-480 GCF_000708025.1 Charadrius vociferus
TCCCCATTCTGTCAATTTAAGCTATCCAAAACATGACCATCAAGTAATAAGGAATATCTAAATTATCCTGGCAAAGCCTAGTATTTGGAGGAAGCGTATGAAAATCAAAGAGCACAGTTAAAATGTACAATGGGTAAAGCAGCCTCGCTATTGGTATTTAAATGACAGAGGAAAGCCAGAACTGAGGACAAAACCACCAGAAATGCTATTCAGAAACTCTGCTTTAGACCACAGTTTGAACTATTACAAAAGCCACTGAAGCAGAACCTTTATGCCACGCACTGTGGAGAGGCTAAGGATGAATTTGCTCTGTGCACCTTTTCTCGAGAGTGAGCCACAGACCCTCCCGGGTCCATATGGTCATTGGGGCTGGCATGTGCTTGTGCACCTTATATTTTTTTCCCTTTGACATAGTAGAGGCTGGAAAAGATGTAGTTGTACCAGGAAGGTCATGAAATCATAGAATCATTTAGGTTGGAA
>NW_009656140.1:0-480 GCF_000708025.1 Charadrius vociferus
AGAGAAAGAACTGGAAACAATTTTTTTTTCAATGTGAATCATATTACTTATTATTGAAATATAACAAAAGAAACATTTATTTCAATTATTTGTTTCAATCAAATTGAAATATAACAAGGAAGAGTCTACCTCCAGTACCAAACTATAAAATACTTTCCTTCAAGTTATTATTTGTAATTTATTTTCCAAGTTTAAGTTAAAATGAATTATATTTTTTATGTTTTGCAAGACAGAATCCTGTGGAAAATCTTCACACTTTAATAATAAAATAGCATCTTGTGCTGAAAATATAAATATTTTGTATTAAAAGACTATTCACATGAGTAAGAGATTGAGAAATAGGGCCTGTATTTTGAAATAGTTAAATGGAAAGAAAAATCAGCAAAGATTTTTTTTGTAATTTGCAGCCTGTGAAATACTGAAAATCCATCTACTTGCACTTAGTACACCATAAATTGAAATATAAACTTATTTTCCCTA
>NW_009656141.1:0-480 GCF_000708025.1 Charadrius vociferus
CTTTGATACCCTTGTATAGATTTCCTAAGCATATCACAGTTTTGAGAATAACAGAATGGGGTTGTTGATGCATGGTTGAGCCCTTGTTGGTCATACTTTGCCTGTTGTTTTCAAAAAAATGTATAAAAGAAAGAGAACAAAAACCCACACACAAAGAAGGGTTAATACCAGAACTAGGGTAATCCACTCTACTCCTGTCTTAAGAAGGTATAGAAGATAATCCAATAATAAAACATTGAGTCTTGCAGCTAACTCTTCTTCACTGAGCGGTTTGTGCCATCTATGTGCACAGAACCAGTTTATGTATATGACTGCGCCTTTCAGGTTATATTTCCCCAGCCCCAACCTCAATGATGATTTTCCCAACAACCTTTATAACAGTTGTTAATACACCACCCAGGATGACATGCGCCACAATTATTGCATGATAACCAAAGCCAACTGTGCTAATGTCATCTCAAACCTTCCCCTCTTGGAACT
>NW_009656142.1:0-480 GCF_000708025.1 Charadrius vociferus
AAAAAAATGTCAAGTGGGGGAGGGGGAGTACTTATTTATTTATTACTACTGCGAACAATTCAAAGAGCCAAAAATTTACACTGTGTGGTGCTTAAAAATTATAGAAACAAAATGATGGAAGTTTGGTTCCCAGGGCAGGAAATGGACATTCCAGACCATTCCAAGATACTACTTTAGGAAAGCCACTTTTGCCCCTGCTCTAAAATTTTCATGAAGCTCAGAGTAACTGAATGTTATCTTCACATTATATTATAAAAATCCTCTTTGTTAACCAGGCAGATAAATCTATGTACAGGAAAACGTGTAAGTTACTGGCCTAGATAGCTTTGGTAACAGGTAGCATATTGTTTCTTGTGGTGCAAGTAGTTTGCAGGAAATCTGTAACAATAGCACCAGATTTATTTTTTTAAGAAGTCTGTGTAAGATAAGATACAGTAAGTCTATACAATATGACAACTCATTGTGTCAAGGCATATTTAG
>NW_009656143.1:0-481 GCF_000708025.1 Charadrius vociferus
TATACTGTCTGATCTGTTTCACTGACATAGCACAATGGAGATGCTGCTAAGAGATGTTAAAGTCAGGTATTATCAGCTCAGTAGCATAATATTATTTCCATCTCTTCCTCAATAGATTGTCCATGTAGTGACATGCTGCCAAAGTGAAATGAATGAATGAACCTGGAGACATTCAGTGCACACTGAGCACAGGAAATGAAATAAATAAAGGGGAGGGAGATCCAAAGTCAAGTAGGAACAGGGACATGGGATTTGGGAGGGTTGCCTTCTCTCTTCTGCTGGAGATGGAACTAGTATGACATGAGTTTGGGTTTGTGTCTGGAGGGCACAGGGCAGGAGTTGAAATTTTTCTTGCATGGTGGAAGAGGTCCTGTTACATGGGTGAATTAATGAGAGAAAAGTAAAGGCCCTGCTTCTGCTGTAAACCATCACTTGAAAGATCCTAATTTTGTTCAAGGGAAACAAAACCATACCAAACCCT
>NW_009656144.1:0-481 GCF_000708025.1 Charadrius vociferus
TGTGTGTGTGTGTATATGTATGTCTGTGTATATGTATGCATATAGAGATACAGTATATTATATATACATACACACACTGTTTTTATATATGTACATATATAAAGAACTCACATCGATTTTCTACGTTTGATGTCTCTGTTTGTGAATAGTCTCTGCAAATCTGAGCACCTACACACATGTAAAGACTTGATGTCTGATTCTGCATTGCTGTGACCTTGTCACACATGCTCTTATAATGTGGACTGTCTCATAAAACTGGACATTTTAAACATGCAGTCCCCAGAAAAATAGGCATTTATCACTCATGATAACATGGAGCTGTCTCAGGGTGTGTTCAAAAGCCCCCCTGCAACTTACTGATAAAAAGCTTAACTCCATTTCAGGGCTTATCTGAAGTAGAAAGAGGTAGACCCTCATGAAATAACTGAATTTACTTTTTTTTCTAAGATGAAAAAGAGAGGGAGAGGGAAGGAAAAAAAAA
>NW_009656145.1:0-481 GCF_000708025.1 Charadrius vociferus
CATTATAGTTCGAAAATGTACAGACATTCTTGATTTCTGTCCTGAAGAAGGTCTGAAATGTGACACGTGAATCACCATTGTTTGAGGCGAACCATACAATGCAGGGAAGAACAAAGAAGTGACTGCATAGGATGGAAAAGAGCAGTCTTTCACACTTGATACCTCTCTCCTGGGGGAAAGATTTGCCAGGGAGAATATACCAGCTTATACCCATGGAAGATGTTCTGTGTCATGCATTTGGCTAGTGGATCCTGTCATAGTTTTTATACATTGATTTCTGTGACAAGGATCAGGAATCCCTTTCAGGTAATCAGCTGTAGGCTCACAACAGGAGTCATTAAATGGCAATGTATATCCCAGCTGCAACTGCCTTCTTCCTTTCCTAGCTTTAGGTTCTGTGCTGGTAAAATACTCCAATAACCTTAGAGACCACAGCAGCAAAGTTTGTATTTATGTATAGCATTTGAAGGAATGCTTTTCT
>NW_009656146.1:0-481 GCF_000708025.1 Charadrius vociferus
GAATTTATCTCATCTCAGCCTTATAAGCATTTTTTATAGACTGAATCCGTATGTGTGAAGTGGCAAGATACATTGTTGTAACCAAGGGAACAAACTCTTTCTTGGTGTACCCAGACAGCACTAGAAAATTAATAGAGATCAATATTCATGTCACAAGAAATGTATTCATGCTTATCAGTATAACTTCCACTTGCCGCCCTGTATCCCTGCATTTGCCTGCTGTCTTTTGGGTAAAGTCATAAGGACCAGCGTTTGGAATATTTTGCACATGGAAAGAAAAGGAATTTATTCATGGCTGTATTAGAAATGCATCACTTTATGATGTTCTAGTTTGAACAAATGAATGTTTGTGCATCAAAATTATGTAATACTTTGTATTTCATTGACTGCTGGCGAGATATGAAAACACCAACATTTGGCATCTGGCCTTTATTGAAAGAGATTCTGGTTGGACAAAATGGTTATGTTTTTATGTACATGG
>NW_009656147.1:0-482 GCF_000708025.1 Charadrius vociferus
AGACCACAGCCGCCACTGCGACCGGGGCTATAAGAGCAACTGGGCATCCCAACCCCCTCAATACCTTTTCACCACTACCAAAACAAATGGAACATCTCCCTTTTACCCTTTCCTTTGAAGCTTTTAGCTATTTCCATAGCCCTCAAGCCCTGCAGCGCGGGATCCATGTTAACTAAGGCTGTGGATGGCACAGAGCGTGGTGTTGTGTACCTGACTCACTGCAGAGATGCATGAAGGAAAAAACCGGCAAAAAACGCTCTCCCGCCGTTCTTAGTAGCTTTGCTGCCAGGAAAGATCGTGTGATGCTGCCCAGGAATATTTAAGTTTCAGAAGACACAGCCTAATTTGTTGGTGACCCAAGAAAACAGGATGGGCAAAGGCTGCTGGGTTGTTTAGTCCCCCGTTGTCTTAAAATCTTTCTCACGGAAGTGGAAACCTCTCTTCAGTAATTTAATGAAAAGTGGTTGTTAGCTAGCTAACAA
>NW_009656148.1:0-481 GCF_000708025.1 Charadrius vociferus
GGGCGGATTGTGGTGGTGCAACCCCCCATTGGTTTTAGGCCACTCGGTGCCCGGCATGATTTCCCCCAACCTGGGCCACATAACAATGCAATGGGACAGAAATGGCGTGACAACCCGTTAACACCTGGGACATGTCTTGATCCAACATGAAAGAAAGACAAAGAAAAAATGCGAAGGGTGAGGGACCAGAGTGTTATGGCAACCCCTTAGCATACCTGGCTCCCGTGTCCCCTGTCGCTTGGAAAGCATAACAATAATCAGTCACTCCTGACACTGTCTGGATTGTGGCCCAGCGAGGAGGGGTGATACCAGGAAGAACTTGAAGATGTAGCAAGTTCTAGGTGTGCGCAGCTGGTGGAAAGTACCTGAATATCTCATTGTCTATGAGTTGGGCGGGAGTGGAAAAGCACCTGACGAAAGTCAGTTATCTCGGACCCTATAAATAGCGACTCTGGTGAGACCCTTTGAGCTCTCCTGGATC
>NW_009656149.1:0-481 GCF_000708025.1 Charadrius vociferus
CCTCAGCCTTGTCCATGTCCCAGGACAGAAATCACATAGCTTACCTATTGACTGTCAGAGAAACGGTACAAGGCTGAGTGGTTTTAGCCAATATTGTCTTTCTTATGTTTGGATTTTATTGCTCAGAGCTGGGGACGTGTAAAAATACTAGTCGCATGGTAATGTTTCTTAGGGATAATTTTGTTAAACATTACTATTTCTGCTGGCAAAACTCCAGGTGTAGTCATAGCTTTGTATTGGTTCATCTTGTGCAGTTCATGGTTTGTCTTACTTAGATGTCTGGCATAAATGAAAAGAAGAAAATAATTCTTTTTGCTGAGATGGGTTGTCTCTTACAAGTCCACCTAATCTCTAGAGCTGCTGGGAAATCCATTGTAGAATAGCCTGGAGCCAAGAAGGGAGAATAAAGAGAAGAACAGTGAAGAAAAACTGGAGTAGAGTGAAGGTATCTGGGTGTTTTCAAGGGAGGGGAAGATGTCTT
>NW_009656150.1:0-482 GCF_000708025.1 Charadrius vociferus
GAATATCTCTAAGGATGGAGACACCACTTCATATTTTGGAAAAATGTTAAACAACCCGGGAAAGGATGTTGTATAGTAGGATTTTGCAAAGAAACATACAGATTTGAAGAGTGTCCACTTCTAGGTTTTTTTCCTAATGTTTTCTGTCTTTTAAAAAACAAATCTTTCTTTAAAAATAGTAAGAAATAAGCAATCTCTTCTTTTTCCTCTCAGTTTAAATTCTTACTTTGTTGTTGGTTATCATGAACTGTGGTCTTCGTCCTTGAGGCGGCTGCATTGCCATGCACAGGGATGTGTTTGCTGTTCCCACTGCAACAGTCCCTGGGATTCCTCCAGTGAGAGGTGTCAGGGGTATGAGATCTCTGATTTGAACATGCTGCCTTTCGCTACACAAGGGAGTAACAGAGGGTAAATTACTAGTGCACAAAACCTTGCATGTCAGGAGCCTTCACAGGATCACTGAATCACAGAATGGTTAGGGT
>NW_009656151.1:0-482 GCF_000708025.1 Charadrius vociferus
TTACACAGATATGGGAGAAACCAGTAAAATTTGCCCTCATCCACATGTTCTGGACATTCACTAATTTTACACTGACTTCTTTCATGCAACAAGAACTGAAAGCGTTCTTTCAGGGTACTGTGACATAGCCAAGCCTCTGGTCTGACCAAATTGCAGCATGACCCAATGCTGAGACAATTAAGAATTGCAAGATAAATGTGGGATTACACAGGAATATCTCCAAATATAATTTCAACAACAGATTGTTGTACGACTGTTAGTTTTATAAGCATTAAACAGAAGTTACAAATATTTAGTCTTACCTAAAGACAGTTAACTTTCTATAGCTTCTAAAAAAAAATTTGTTAACTTCAATTAGAAGTTTCTAGGTTTTTTTTTCCAAATAGAAATATTATATTTAGTGCACCTGAGAGATTTAGTTCTATCATAGTTGACATGTGTATCAGCATTTAAACTTTATCCTGTCAAATTAAACACTGTAC
>NW_009656152.1:0-480 GCF_000708025.1 Charadrius vociferus
CTTAGGTGTAAGTCATGTGTCTTTGCCCACCATCCTGCCATTGACGTTGGATCTCTTGGCAGGAGAGCCATGAGTGATGAGGGCTGTGAGGCCAGAGAGAGCCCACAGGCATAAATCTGTAGGTAACAGGAAGTAATGGCCACATGGACGCTGCAATAGCCGTTGTGGGGAAGGGAGCTGTACGGGTGCCCAGAGCTCATCTAGTTTCAGGCTGGGATTGAGAAGACTGCTATACCTCATAAGTTGGCTGACTTCTTCCTAGGTGGTAGCTAAGTCTACTTAATTTTCACTTTAAGATCACACAATCAATATTTTAAAATGCCTTTTATCTTGCAGAGGACCCCTTGTTAGTTGGGGGTAAGTACTCATTTCTGCTTTCAAATCACCCCTCCATAAGTGTCCTTAAATATGTGGGGCATGTCGGTAAGGAGCTATCACCCTGCCCTAACTTAGAGGGGCTTGTTTCCCAGCTTTTTTTTT
>NW_009656153.1:0-482 GCF_000708025.1 Charadrius vociferus
TTGGTATCAAATTTGCTTATTAAAGATGGTTAATGTTACACAGGATTTATGACTTAGCAGAGTGATAGAAAATACATTGCATAACATAATACAAACATAAGGTACACTTACCAAAATACATAGCAATTGCAATATGCAGTTCAATCACAGTACCAATGTAGTTCCCATTACCAGTCTCTATAATATGCTCACTGCCACAACTCCAGGCCTCCCCAGTCATCAGGAAGGAAAAGGTGGGTTGAAGCCACCTGACCTCCATTACTCCATCCCAGATACTTTTGCTACCTGCCTAGTTTTTATACTCTATTGGGCTGAGCCACTCCCACTCCCTCCCTACCCCCATGCTTGTCTGGCTAATTGAGGGACACGCTCACACTCTTTTAACAAACTTGGGGAAAAATATTTACACCACCTGTTGATCCACTCTGGTCCCCTTTGTGCTGAGATGCAGTCAACCTCTTTGCAACAGCTGTGGGCAGTCA
>NW_009656154.1:0-479 GCF_000708025.1 Charadrius vociferus
TATTAAAAAGTTAATCAATCTGTGAAAGCGTAACTGAATTCTCACAACCCTCTTTGAATGTAAATAATAAGGTATGAATTTAAGGTTATGTTGAAAGGACAAATTTTGCAAAATTGAAATAAACACTAATACGCGCAAGATCCTTGCATCATCATGGTGATAAGGCATGTCCTGAAAAAAATACAATCAGAAATTACAATTTTAATGTAGTGATCGGAAAACTAACTTGAAGGGAAATCTTTGTCTTTGTATTGCTCTTCCATACATAAAAGTGCTCGACTAAAATTTCCTGAAGGCAAACACAATGTGCTGCCCTTGGCAGCTGTATGGTTTGAAAGGAATTGGGAAGCCACAGTCCCAAGTGCTGAGGTGAGGAGCAGCGTCGTGCGTGAAGGCTGCTGTGAGGCAGCAGGAGAGCTGAGACGGGAGGCAGCGTGTCCCAGAAGCCGGGGCAGCAGCGGGGTAGGCAGGCAGCAGGG
>NW_009656155.1:0-483 GCF_000708025.1 Charadrius vociferus
GGACACGAAGATGAGGGGGGGGGACGACACACATGCAGCCCCCCCAAAATGACCTTGGCGGGGTGGGGTTTGGGGACACAAAATGAAAATGATGGTGGCCTGCGTTGTCCCCGCAGGATTCCTACATCCAGAGCCGAGCGGACACGATGCAGAACATCGAATCCACCATCGTGGAGTTGGGTTCCATCTTCCAGCAGTTGGCCCACATGGTGAAGGAGCAGGAGGAGACGATCCAGAGGTATTCCGTGTATCCATCCATCTCCTTCCAGCGTCCGTTTGTCCCCTCCGTCTCTCCCCTCACTGTCGTGTCCCCCCCTCCCTCCGCAGGATCGACGCCAGCGTGGAGGACGCTCAGCTGAACGTGGAGGCAGCGCACGGCGAGATCCTCAAGTATTTCCAGTCCGTCACCTCCAACCGTTGGCTGATGGTCAAGATCTTCCTCATCCTCATCGTCTTCTTCATCGTCTTCGTCGTCTTCCTCGC
>NW_009656156.1:0-481 GCF_000708025.1 Charadrius vociferus
GGTTCAGGACAATTCATACAGGCCTGTATTGCTTCCACAGAGGCAAAGTGCCATAAATTCCCTTACAATGGCCTGAAGGAATCTTCTTCACAATTCTAATATGCTTTGGGGTGGATTTTTCTTCATTGAAAGAACATTTTAGCACAGAGAAAAAGATAGAAAATGTGCTGAAAAAATCTGCTATTTATACTCCACGAAATAAACTGTTATTTTGTAAGCTATTGAGTCTGTCTGGGTAAAAATAATCCTTACGAAAACAACAGAAAAAAATATTCTAAATCATGACTTGAAAATTAGTTACCCTGGTCATAGGACAAATTTTTGGTTCTGGTCATAGGATTCAGAATTTCTTGCTCAGGCTCTGCTCCAGTAATTTGCCTCTAATTTAGAAGAAAAACAAAACAAAACTATTGCGCTCTCAGCAAACTCAGAACACATTCACATAATAAATCTATGTGTTAAAACTGAAACGGAGAACTGC
>NW_009656157.1:0-482 GCF_000708025.1 Charadrius vociferus
TCCACGCCGCTTTGCTTTTCAGCACGTGTTTGCACGGGAATAAAAAGGCAAATTCAGCTGAATTGTCCTCATTTGGGGTTGACGTGGGTTTAGGCAAAAGTGCGGCCGCGATGGGGGACTGCAGCACGAGTAACGTGCAGGGAGCCAAGGCTGCTCCACGGAGTATGACTAAGAGGCTTAGATCAGCTTTCCAGCGAGATCAGCGCTAAAATTCATTGCCTTGATGGAAAGCAGAGAACTGCAACCCAGCTCCGCCCGTCTGAAGAGCTGCTGGAGAGCTGTTAATCTTTTAAATGGCAATAGTCTATTAAATATTTACATTGTGCTAGCACTTCCAGAGTTTTTGGCCCAACAGCTGGAATTAACACAACTTAAATCCTGGCTCTAGTAGCTAAACGGCGCTGTGACGAGGCCATTTAGATCTTATCTGTAACTCTGAGGAGGGCATAAATCGCAATATGTTTCTTAGACGTCTATCTAGA
>NW_009656158.1:0-482 GCF_000708025.1 Charadrius vociferus
TTTTTTTTTTCCCTTATTCAAATAATGACATACAAAGAATTAACATGCGGTGCACATTAGGATTTGCCATTACATTTTGAAATCTCATTAAATTCTCATTTCGGCCATGCTAAGTGTATGATACATCATATTTTTTCTGAAAATAATCTTTTGGTACTAAATAACTTCATGTTGAAGGCTGTGGCCTCTGAACGTGGACTGCTGTTAACCAGGTCTGTGATCCTGTAAGAAAATGAAGTATATCTCAATGTGACCCCTTCCATTACGTCTTACTGACTAGAGTACGCCTTTGGGCCTGCAAACCTTCCTTGCAAGAGCTCAGGTGAAACTGTTGCGTATGTGTATACGTATGCAATCAGAAAATTTGAGATTTTGATTGTCATGTTTGGAAGACTGATAAGTGAGGCCGTTTTAAACAGTAAACCAAAACTGCAGTACATTAATACTCATTAACAGCACACTTTGCTGCTGGATAGTTCTTT
>NW_009656159.1:0-482 GCF_000708025.1 Charadrius vociferus
CCTCAAGCCATCTTTTGACTGACAGCTGCTTGTTTACTGAACCTTTCAGCTCATTCTTCATGGCAGAAGACAGACACCTGTTTTAGATTTGGTTTTACTTCTATGCAGATTCTCTGTATCAATGATGAATTACTGGAAAGATACTTGCATTAAATGCATTCCCAAGACAAATTCCTTCTTGGCATGCATAATTCTTCCTTGGCTAATGCAGCCATTTTTTTTAAATTCCACTTCATTATATTGGTTTTCAGATAGGAGGCGAAATGGAGATTTTTGTCTTTCTGCCACAAAATCAATTTCTTATCCCAAAGCAACAGGTTATTCTTCTCCCCCCCCTCAGTTTCAGTTAGAATGTCTTTCCTAGTTTGATAATCTGTCTTAAAAAAAAATAAATCAGAATGTTTAAAATTTTTGCAGAAAATGCAATGTATATGAACTCTTAAATTATATAGCTATAATCCATAATTAGCCCCTTCTCCTCC
>NW_009656160.1:0-482 GCF_000708025.1 Charadrius vociferus
TACATTTAAATGTAATAATGTCTCTAGAATTTTTCTTTTTATGGAACAGAAATAACAGCTCTCCTGCCCTTATCACTGCTTTGGCTTTTAGAGCCTTGTGGTACCAGAGTATTTCAATCACAGGCTTGGCTGTGCAGCTCTTACCCTGGGAAAAATGCCACTGGTGTCCAGAGGAGTTTTGCTTTCCTCATGGACTCTGATTTGGCCCCAAGTCAGCTACATAACCCTATCTTAGGTACCCCTTTTTCTTACTTTCAGATTTACATTGGCTTTATTGTTCTAGATATCCTGCACATTTCTTGTATTAACAAAATGATACACCTGGGGTTAATTTTCAGGACTATTGCATTTTAGACATACTGGCCCTAAAGAAACCTTACCAAGAACATTAAATGCATTTTCTATTGAGTGTTGTTTTTCCTATAAGTACACGTGCATTCCAAGATCCATCAAACACAAAGATTTTAAAGTATTAAGCCTGT
>NW_009656161.1:0-482 GCF_000708025.1 Charadrius vociferus
TTTTTTTTTTCTGTAGGGAATATTCTAGTTAAACACTTGGACTGAATGAGATACAGGTGAACTCAGTGCATGCATAAACTGTGTCCCATGAGAATTATGGATTTTAGAATTGCTGTGATGGTAGTTTCTG
Organism: Charadrius vociferus; assembly: GCF_000708025.1. Taxonomy (NCBI): domain Eukaryota; kingdom Metazoa; phylum Chordata; class Aves; order Charadriiformes; family Charadriidae; genus Charadrius; species Charadrius vociferus. Next base: position 131 of record NW_009656161.1, read on the forward strand.
TATCATTATGGTATGCAGTATCTAGACATGAATGTAAAAACGCACTTCATAGTACTGGTCATGCCACATGCAGAGCTAGCCTAAAACATAACCAGGGGAATAATTAACTACTCATCATTGAGAACATTCGTTTACATGTATGTCATGTTAATTACAGTGCTTTGTTACTTTTCATATGAAAAAACATCAGCAAAATCACTGCTGAAATGAATAAGAATTCTAATCAGTAAAACTAATAAACATTATGATAAACAGCATGTGATGGATCATAATAAATATACAGTTGGGAACTGGGGTGTAAAACACTACTCTCCAGAGATGCTGATGCCTTTTTCACAAGTGACTTGCATGT
>NW_009656162.1:0-482 GCF_000708025.1 Charadrius vociferus
TTTCTTTTTCTCTGGATATGCAAATTCCTCATGTATTTGCTTTATGAAATTGAAAAATTATCATGGACCAAGAAAATGACACTCTGAGGAGGGAAACTGGTCATTCTGAGGGAAAGGCTACTACTGTCTCCATAGCAGAGTACATTCCAAAAGGATTCTGCTATTTCAGCCATGCTTATAGGCATCAACATCACCTCTTGCCTATCCCTGGCTGAAAGAAGCAGCAGAACATCGAGCCGTTAGGACCACGGGCTCCTCTGTGCGTCCCCGTCGCTCACAATGAATTGTGACCTGGGAGACAGGTTATGTTGGGGTCCAACAGATCCTCACAAAGAGCAGCAAAAATAGGCCCATTGACAGAAGCAATTTTATTGTCTGCATTAGAGGATATATACCAGAGAGTTTCTGCTACTTCAGGCATTACCTTGTTTCTCAGTTCTAACACTAATCCCACGCTTTTTCCTTTAAAGGTCTGGTCCTCC
>NW_009656163.1:0-483 GCF_000708025.1 Charadrius vociferus
TTGGGCTTTCAGGAGAAAACAGTTTTTCACATCAATGTCTTAAAAGTAAATTGTGCATCTAGACTCCGGGCCAGCCCCCAGCATTGCATGGGCAGTACAAAGCAGACACAACAGAGTAAGGAAAGACTGAGAGATTTCCTCTCCTACTTGCTCCATTCTCAACATACAGCTTTCAGGCAGGACATTGCCCATGAGATTCTCCTTGATTTGGGCTATGCTCTGGATAGAGCTGGATTTCTGCATTGCTGGGGCTGAGGAAGTGGAGTCCCTCTTCATTTTCTGCTATGGTTCCCTCCCCACCCAATACTCCCATGACTTGGAATCACTGGCTGGTTTCTAGTGTTTGACAGAGGCACAGAAGTCATGGTAATAATGCTGAGATTGACAGTTTCCAGAAAATTGGTAACCATGTATGGAGGAGAGAGAACAAATAGTTTTCCCATTGAACAAGAAATTCTTATGTTCAATCTGATCATTAGACTC
>NW_009656164.1:0-483 GCF_000708025.1 Charadrius vociferus
CAATTCCTTTATATGAGAGCTGTGGCATTCAACAACATAATCCTGATGCTTCAAACAGAAGTGAAGTTCTTAACTTTTATGGACCTTGTGTCCTTTTTCCCTATGCATCTTCCCTTTTTATTCTTGCATTTTGACTTAATTTACTGACTGGATAACAACATTAAAATATTCAAGTATAAATTAAAATGTAACTGTTGGGCTTTAGATTGGAGATCACTCCATCTTATTGTATGTGACTTGCTTCTTTATAGTGTTTTCAGAAATGTGCTTCCTGAGGATTTTGGAGCAGAAAGAGATTGTGTTTTGAATTGAAGGCTCATAAGGTTCAGACCCACACCAGATTTCTTTAATACCTTGAAAAGTTGATGTGCAGAAAGTTCCCTACAGGTTCTTAGCATCACTGTACCAAGGAGTCCACATAAACTCAGTTATATACGAACAAGTGAAGTGAAGTTGTTCATAAAACATTTTATTACCTTCAGT
>NW_009656165.1:0-483 GCF_000708025.1 Charadrius vociferus
TTTTTTCTTGCAGTGAAAAGCCACAATCAATCATGCTTTCTTCTGACCCTGCAGTTAGAGGGAAACAGAATGACTCTGGGCTATATTTTCAGACTCCACAGGTTGCTCTGACTCTGTATTTGGTGCCCCCTCCTCCCTCTCTGCCTCCATGTTATAAAAGATCAGGACTCTCTTTTATAAAATAGTTCTGGCATTTCTATTATCACACATGCCTGAGAACAGGGATGCGATTGCACTGAATAGTGTGAAAAAAAGAAAGGAAAAAGGGGAAAAAAGAAGAAAAATCAAAGCACAGCCAAGTTGATTATTTAAAGAGCTGGATGAAATTTGCCATCCTTTTAAGGCATCCTGGGCTCTGGAATATCACTGTGTCACTTAATGTTTGCAGTTAAGTATTTACAGATCTGTTTCCACGGCAACCGATTCTTCAAAGTTACTTTTACAATTCTGTTTTCTAAAATGTGTTTCTTTGGTTGATTGCAC
>NW_009656166.1:0-482 GCF_000708025.1 Charadrius vociferus
TCCAATGTTCTCCCTCAGCCACGGGGATCATGGCTTCATCTGGAGAGAAGAGATGTCATTTGGCTGAGGTGGTGAATGAAGCCTGCCCAAGAACTGAAACATAGAATTCCAACGCCTTGCATGTTTAAGGAGAGTCAGGTTAAGGGGGATTTCTCTGCTCTCTAGCCACATGAGATTGCTGGTGTGAGATTGCTGCCCGAGTCCTCAGAGGCAACCTGGCATATCTAGAGGGCTTTTAGCCATGTCTATGAGGCAAGGTGAGCCATGCATCTTGCCCAAGTACCATTTCCCAGTCCAAAGAAGGAGGGTAAACTGAGGAATCGAGTTAAAACTACTTCATCATGCCTCTTCCACTTGGTCAGCAGAAGTCCTTCCCCTGACTCTGAGATGGCAAAACTACAAAGAGGTGAGTCTTACCTCAAGTAGCTGTGCTGAGACGCAGACATCAGTGGAGATAATGGAGGTATTTGCAGAAGCTCCCC
>NW_009656167.1:0-483 GCF_000708025.1 Charadrius vociferus
TAAACACATGTACATACCCATACAGGTATGTATACACATGTACACACCACACACATGTACGTAAACACATGTACGTGCCCACACACAAACACATGTGCAATCCTCACGCATGTACGGAAACACACGTACACACCCACACGTGTACCTAAACACACGTGCACCCCGACCCGTGTACCGAAACACGCACACACCCCCACCCGTGTATGTAAACGCATGTCCATACCCACACGTAACCACACGTACGCACTCACACCTGTGCGCAAACACACGTACACCCCCTCACGCCCACACACCCACACCTGCGCACCCCCACACGCACGTGAGGACACGCGTGTGCACACGCAGGAACACACACCTGCACGCAGCCCTACACGGGCACACGCAGCCGTGCACACGCGTGCCTGAACACCGACCTGCACACGTATGCACCGGGGTCACCACCAGCCCTGGGCCACCAGCAGCACCGGGGCCACCACCACCACC
>NW_009656168.1:0-483 GCF_000708025.1 Charadrius vociferus
TTTTACTAGACTAGTTTTCAAATTGGGAAGAAATGTACAAACTTTCTGGGCCATCATTTTTACTGGGTCTGATTGCCAGTGCCTGGCTAAACTTCTGCTTTCGTCTAATTATAGAATTCCATTACTCTGACCTGTGAACTTTCTGAATCTAAACAACTACAGGTTTGAAATTGCATGGAACGGATATTCACTTGAGAAGCATGGTCCTTCCTGGAAATAAGACAAGGACAGGCATACTTCCATTGGCATGGAACTGCCATTTGGAGACCTTAAGGGAATGGAGAACACAGAAAATGAAAGTGACAAATGTAATTGATTAAAAATATATTTTAGCTGATATAAAACTAAAAAGGGTTGTTAGCTTAGGGTTGTTCTATAATAACTTAGAAAGAACATAATAACTTATGTTCTATAATAACTGGTCTGAGAGGAGAAACATATCTGATTCTCATGGCAGTGAATTATTTTCCAGTAATCAAAAAA
>NW_009656169.1:0-482 GCF_000708025.1 Charadrius vociferus
ACAGGGACGCGGTGGGGTGCAGACCTGGGGGAAATGGGGACTGGGGGGATCTTGCTGGGGTTGAAGAATCGGGGGCATGGGGACATGGTGCAGACCCTGGTGGGGACACAGTCACCCTGGTGGGGCTGTGGACGCAGGGCCCTAGAACTCAGGAGAAGCTGCACCCTGTTTACGCACACGCAATCTTTCCTCCAGCTGATTAAAGCTACACATTACCATCGCAGGCTGTCTCCCATCTTCTGCAAAAGGAAGAATTTGTGCTGGTAACACAGCCCAGCACCAGAAGGAAGGGGAAATGAGTTTCCCACGGCTGGCAAAAAGCCTCCGTGAAAACAGCTCAAAGCTCTGGTGCACACAAGGCACTGGACCGGACTTGCCAACACCTTTCTGTGAACCACAGCCCACTGTGCAAAGACAAGACGCAAGGGGTGTGTCACAGGACAAACCCAAGAAGAACTGTAAAATCTCACGAAAATGAGGCA
>NW_009656170.1:0-483 GCF_000708025.1 Charadrius vociferus
GGCATCCCTCCCCTCCAGCGTGTCTAGTATTTTTTCGGGTTAGGACAAACCGGGTATGGAACCATGCTAACAAAGAGATGAGTCAGACTGAATTTGGGTTTGAATCTTGTTTTGAGCTGTGTTGGTATTTATTATTCAGTCGCTGCTCTGCCTGTAGCGTGTGTTCTTTTCCCTTTGGAGTAAAACAAAACAAGGAGATTTCAAAGCACAGATTTTTAGTGTTTTGTCTCTTTTTAAGTGATCTAGTGGTTCCCTTTTAGTCTCACGGTTCTTGCAAGACATCTGTACTTTTGGCTTCTTTGCACTTAGGCAGTATGGTTAGTTTTATCTAATGATTATTTAGAATCCCATCGAAGGGACCAAATAATCTGTTTCTGCTGTAATTAATACCAGGATCTTCTCTGGGGGCAAATGCTCCTTTAAAAGATACCAACTCTGAATTTGTTGTTGCTTCAAATTGTTGTTTCTTTAAATCTTCTATTT
>NW_009656171.1:0-483 GCF_000708025.1 Charadrius vociferus
TTTTTTGGTGTTTTGGGGTTTTTTTTTAGTAAAACTGCTGCTTCATGCAGCTCATGCACCTGGAACACCTCCGTGTTCATTCTCACCTCAAGGTGCAAAGTAACCTTCTGCTGTTTTTTGAGACATCATTAAAGCAGTGTAGGCACTGGCCTTGCTAGCATGGAGTTTATCAAAGAAAACCAGTTGTCCCACAGGTTGAGAAAATGACTCCCAGTGAGCAGCAGTACTGTCTTTAAAGCTAGTGCTAGATTCGTCACTTATCTTTGCATGCTTATGGATGACAAGGTAATGCAGGAGCTTCATGGCTCTGAATATATAGTAAGTCATTAGCAGACAAGCGAATGTAAATGCCGTTTCTAAAGCCCATTATGGCTGATGTTCACCAGAACTTTGTGCTCTATTATTCTGTTCCTTTCATGCTTCATGCATGCCCTTCCCAATTCCACTTGCTCTGTTTCAGCTTCCCTGATTATTTTTTTTTTT
>NW_009656172.1:0-483 GCF_000708025.1 Charadrius vociferus
CTCTCACACATAGCCTATTCACAAAGGCTTTCCTTCATCCTTAAAGTGCACTGCATTTTTCGAAGTAGTACCTTCCTCTATGCCTAGACCTTTTCATTACTGTTTCACACGTCATCATATTTCACTAGACGCAAATATCCATCTTCTTGAGATTTATGCTTCTGATTACTTTTGTTCTCTTTTTCTTAGTCTCCTCTTCTCCTTCTGAGGAAAAATTCTGCTTATTTGTGCATGCCCATTAACAAAAGTTACCCTGAGATCACAGGATTTCTCAGCAACAGGATAAATTAGCACATGCCATTAACTTAAATGGCAAAAAATACACAAACAACAAGCAAAGCAAAGGTCACGCTCAACCATGTAGCCCCCTCTGGGGCACCCTTTGTGGACTGTCATGCACTACCTTTATTACTACAAATACATATGAACCCCTCCCATTTTTCTTAACTTTCACACTCATAATCATAGAATGGTTAGAGTTGG
>NW_009656173.1:0-483 GCF_000708025.1 Charadrius vociferus
AAGTGTTGGATATCTCAAAGGTCTTAAATTTGTTTTTGATGCAATACCTCTGCCCCACAGGGCCAATTCCCCATTGCAGGCAAAATATTTAACAGGGTTGTGAACTTGCTGTAGCAAAGAAAAAAAGGCTGTTGAGCACTAGAACATCTTTATTTAATCAAAAAAAGAGGCCAAAAAGCTCTAAATCTAGCATTTGTTTCTGACTTCAGTTACTCTCTAAGAATGTCTTCCTTTTCTCTCTTTCAGGTGTTCCTTTATGAGATCTTGCCAGCGTTCGAGATCTCGGTTTCCTTCACTGGTGTGAGTCAGTAGTTCTGCGGTCTGCACCAGGTTCTCTGCTGCTCCTCTGAACAAAGACACAGGATCTCTTGCTTTTTGCCTTCTAGTTCATTTTGCATTTGACAATATAGTGTGGAAATCTGTGTTTAAAAACACAGCTCAAGCAGCACTTTTGAAGCAGGGGATTTGGTGTAGGTGAAGATT
>NW_009656174.1:0-484 GCF_000708025.1 Charadrius vociferus
TTGGATGGTTGCGCAATGGTTTTTAGGCTCAGAAAAGTTCGAATACGTTCAAAGCATAGCAAGTAATAGCTTGGAATGGCCAAAAAGACTGTGCTCACAGGTGATATTGCTTGGGGGGAATTGCTGGATGTGCGCATTTGCTTCCTTTGCATTCCTGTTTGCCATATCCTGTCGTTCATCGTTACTGGCTTACAGCGAGGGCAATGACGGTATGACAGTGACAGCTCCCCTCCAAAGCAGAACTGGCACACGAGAGGGAAAGGAGAGTGTGTTATGCCAGGAGGGTCATACCCTGCTGCGGTGGTTGGTGTCGATGCAGAGATCAGCTGGTGAGGCAGCGCGTGGTGCCAGAGCAGCGGTGGCTGTGAAGGAGCTAGTCCTGTCATTGCTAAATCCCAGCAAAGAGTCTGCTGAGCTTGTCCCGATGCTGTGTCACTGCTGCTGGGGTGGCGGGGACCTCTGTGTGGCGAGGTAGACATGCTGG
>NW_009656175.1:0-483 GCF_000708025.1 Charadrius vociferus
AAAAAAAAACCAATCTTGAGGAAACAACTCAAGCTATACTGTTGCAAGAGGCTTAAAATGTAACTGAAACCAAAACTAAAGTCCTGAATGTACTCTTCATCAGCATCCCTGACCACATAAGCTAGAGATACTCAAGCACTCAAAGTATAAAATTTTAGCACTTCAGACATACCACAATTTCAATGATCTACACATTTGGATTGTGGGGCTCAGTACATCTTCTGAAGTATAGAAAAGCACTTGATGCCTAGGGGTTGTGAAACTACCTATAGCGACAGACCTCCAAAGGTACTTATCATTCATTAGACAGCAACTGATCTGTTTTAGAAACTGCCATTCATAAAATAGCTTAAGGTACCTAACTGTTCTCTTAGTTGCCTAAGTCCTTTTATTTGGGCTGAAGTCACTTTTGAAAACGGCACTCTGGTATTTCTGTACCATGCTGTAGCATCTTGGCAGAAACAGTGTGGCCAGCAGGACTTG
>NW_009656176.1:0-483 GCF_000708025.1 Charadrius vociferus
GGCCACCAGCAGGATGACCAGCTGCAACCTGGCCATCTGCCTGGGGCCCACCCTGCTGAGCCCACCCGGCGAGGACCTGCTCCCGATGGAGGCCATGCTGGAGGCGACGCAGAAGGTACGCTGCGTGGACCGGCCGGCCGCAGCCTCGCCGGCCCCTCAGAGCCCGGCTGCTCCCAGGTCCCTGCCTGCCTCCTCTCTGCAGCAGCTGCTGGTGGGCTGATGCCTGCGAGAGCAGCCCCGCAGCCCCAGGAGCCTTCTGCGCAGAGCAGAGGCACGGCTGCGCACTGGAAGAGGCTGCTGGGCGCCTCTGCGGGCAGCAGGGCTGAGAGCGAGGGCTTGGGCTGTGCAGGTGAACGCGCTGGTGCAGTTCCTGGTGGAGAACTGCTCGGAGATCTTCGGCCAGGACACCGGCGGCCGTGGCCATCCAGGAGAGGAGGAGGAGTCACCAGCCGCCTCGCAGAGCTGCAGAGGTACGAGGAGGGA
>NW_009656177.1:0-483 GCF_000708025.1 Charadrius vociferus
GTATGCTGACTTCAAACAAAGGTAAGAATGCTACACCTTTCTCCCTATTCATAGCAAGATGAGTAGGCTGACTCTCTTAAAAAACTTGAAACATTATACTTCAGAAAGTACCTAAGTAGTAACATAGGCATGTTTTATTGTGAGTTTATGACTGATTTTATATTGATGGTGAGGATTCTCTTCAACTTGGGATAAATGGTGTGAAAAGTTCACTCGCACTGTCTTGAAAGAATGGACTGTCCCTAATACATGACATTACTCAGTCAGTCAGCTGTTGCTGAGAAGCTGTGGAGTTCAGTCACAGTCGTGGTTTCAGTAACGTGGATTTCTTCATGTTCTGCTTTCTCCTACAGATACAGAGTGCTTAATATAAGTGCTATTCCAGATGGTCAGTTCATGGATAGCAAGAAGGCTTCAGAGAAGCTTCTTGGGTCCATTGACGTGGACCACACTCAGTACAGATTTGGTCACACCAAGGTAGAA
>NW_009656178.1:0-484 GCF_000708025.1 Charadrius vociferus
TTGCTATAAAATGGATATTGCCCCAAAATAAAGTAATCAAGGCAGAAGCTATAGCAAGACACCTTTCTTCCTTCTGGCACTTTTAAGTGCTTTCTCTTGAATGCAATTTTTAGTTTTATTTCTCCAAAGAGAAGTATGATTTGCCAGAAACTATCACAATGTTAAATACATTCCACATTTGGATACCCAACACCATGCATAAAAACAATCCGTGACAAAAATTGTATCAGTACAGAGTTTCTGGGTATGTTTACTTCAACATACCAGCATGTCTTCCAGGGCTTTCTAGCTCACAGAAACCAAATCTGGATCTCTAACTCCATCACACGCACTTTCAGAGATTCAAAGTAACATAAGAGCTGCTTTTATCATGTGAAATTCTACCCACAAACAAGACAGGACACCAAACATAATGGCAGGCAGTTTCAGAGATTCAAGCAAGATCTGTGTGAGACAGAAGTGCATAAAACTTAAAAAAAAAAAA
>NW_009656179.1:0-484 GCF_000708025.1 Charadrius vociferus
TAGGCTTTGCTTGAACTGACGCACAGAGCAGCAAAGGTCTGATAACTTGCAACTGGTTTGGACTCTTATGGAGAGCATCGCAAACACACTATTTTATCATTTTCACGTGCATTTTGTTTCTAAGTAATGTGTATCAGGGGTTTACTGTTTGTAAACCCCCTAGGTTACCAGATTTGCCTCAGGTACTCATCCAGTCCTTTCAGGCTTGTGAAGCTTGTGGCATTGACCTATAAAGGTCTACAAAGTTTCACCATCTGCGCCTAAACTAGCAATATTGCCTGCCATTGGCATATATTCATGCTGGCATTTCACGCTCTTGATTCTTCTATGTTGGAATTTCTCCTGCCTGAGCTTGCTGTAGATGCTATGAATTGGGTCCTGCCACAGTGTATTTTCAAAGCAAATTCTGCTGGTGACCCTGAGTCACTGCTCTGTGACCCTGGGTTTGTGGTGGTGAAGCACAAACATTTCTGATGGCAGCTGG
>NW_009656180.1:0-484 GCF_000708025.1 Charadrius vociferus
TTTTTTTTCTTCCCCTCAATTCTTAATGCCTTTTTGAGGAGAGGAAAATCCACACTCTTCAGGTTAACAAAAAGCCTTTGTTTAAATGTTGATCCAATAAAACAAGCAGTGCTTCAAGCAGATGTTGGTGTGGATTTTTAGTGCTCCTTATTTTTCATTATTAGGGAAAGCGAGAAATTCTCACCCAGAACATATCCCATTAGGCATGACTCTGGAGATTTAGGGTGGGAAGTCAGGTGCTTTCCTCTGACTTAATCCCAAGGCTTTGAATGTGGATTAAGGAGTTGTGCCACAAGTCGTCTTGATCTCTTACTTGTATTTTGGGATTAGATTTATTTTTGAACCTGCAAACAAAAATATCTCTATTGAGAATGAGGTAGACAAAAGTTATGGGCCTTTGTCTCATCAGGTTTCTTGACGTACATGTCTCTAGAACAGAGAGCTGGAGGGACAGGCACCTTCCAATTCCTTAGCATTTTTTTTT
>NW_009656181.1:0-484 GCF_000708025.1 Charadrius vociferus
TTTTTTTTTTTAGGTGAATGTCATGTTTTGTTTTCTAAAATGAAAATTGTATGCTCCTAGCAATACAGTTGTACAAAAGAAGGCAGTATGTGGCACACTTTCTTTGTTGGTATCACTTTTTTGCCACTTAGAAGCTACTTCTGTAATACATTAAGCTGATGTTTATGCATATTGTAGCGAATGTCCAGGAGCTACAGTTGTGATGCCATCTCACTTTGCTAGTTAGAGAATCTGTTTTATGATTGCGATTGTTTTCTGAATTGTTTCAGCTTTGTGTCCTTTAGCTCTGTGACAGCCGCTTGATTCTGCTCTCACAGGACATCGGCCAACTGAAGCCATGGTTCTGCAGGCAATAAGCTCATTTGTCATTTACTCCCTTCCATGTACTTGCACAATAATTCCTTTTGGAAAATGCTTGATTTCCTCCATAATTTGTGGTCAAAAATGATGTAGTGAGGCAGCTTATGGCTATCTGCTGTCACAT
>NW_009656182.1:0-484 GCF_000708025.1 Charadrius vociferus
TGTCTGACTTGAAGCTAAGGAAAGGATATAATTTGATGTGACTGATTTTATATTAACACACTTTGCTATTACTGTGTCCGTTGGGAGGAAACCACCACACTAGCAGTATTGTATTCACCAACAGTGAAGCAGATAATCCTGAAGAGGATCTCATGGGGATAAATACTTTAAGAGAAGTTTGTTAGCTTTGTGTTGGTCTCTCTTGTACGAAGAAATATAATGAACCATTTTTTCAAAAATGCATTTGTTTAACAGAGCAGACCATGCTAGAGTCAAATTAAAGCTTTGCTGATTTGCCTACTTCATGCTTCACTCATACAACAGTTACTAATATCTCTACAATTCTGTATCTAACGGACTATATGTTTATAATTCTGAAAAATAGCTTGAGAAAGTGCTCATTTATTTACATTTTATGTGAAGGTGTATATAGTCTGTTGCAGGAGTAATTCTTGCCATGTTTAATGTGAGAGTAAGACAATTA
>NW_009656183.1:0-484 GCF_000708025.1 Charadrius vociferus
CCATTCTATGATTCTATGATCTTTCTGCAGTTCCAGCCATCCAGCCGTACTACTGGAACAACTGTAGCTACAAACTGGGCAATACGGAAAAGTCAAAGGGGAAAATCCAGAAGTCTGGATGGGTGACATGACATGCTGAGGATAGGGGCAAGTGACAGGGAGAGACCTCAGCCACCTGCATCCCTGCCTGCTATCGCAACACTACCCACCAATCTCATTTGCTTTTTATTTCCATGCAACTAAACTGTGGGTGCATGGTCTGTTGGCTTCAGTTTTCTCCCCATCACAGGTCACCATCCATAGCTAGTGAAAACCATCCTACATCAGTTCTGCCCTGCCAGCATCAGGATGTCTACACAACAGCTACTTTCGACTGCTCGGTTAGTTTAATACACCCTGGTCAGACTTGCTTACGATTCCAAGGATATGGATATGTCTCAGTGCAAAGACATCAGGTCTGAAGAATTCACAGAATGGTTTGGGT
>NW_009656184.1:0-484 GCF_000708025.1 Charadrius vociferus
GTAATCATAGGACTGCCTTTACTATTCTTGACAGTAATTTAGTTTTCTAATTTACGTTGCTTGTACCTTGACATTGTAGCTAATTTTGTGGGAATTAGTTTATCATTTAGAATGGAACTTCCTGTTATTGTATACATATAATGTGTATTGCTTAATACACAAATTTTCTCTCCAAACAGATACAGGTTAGTTAATAAATCCCATCCAGTTAAGTGCGTGATTTTTCAGATCTTGGGCTTAATCCAATGAAGACGTAGAACAGTTTAAGTTCCACATTGCTAAATTTTCAGTGGTCTGGCCCCAGGTGAGAATCTACACCCTGGAATTGTAGCTTGAGGTAGCTTACGTGGCCCAAGAAAAAATAAGGTCCTTTAGGCTGCAGGCATCTAAAATAGATCTACAGCAATCAAGGAAATGAAAGCATGCCGCTGTGGTCTGATCATTAGGCAATTCAGGCCAGTGGAAGTTCTTGGTGGTAATTTCT
>NW_009656185.1:0-483 GCF_000708025.1 Charadrius vociferus
TGTTTTTTCTACAAGCCTCCTACCCAGCTCAGCGCAAATCCTATCTTGATCTGCCCTCCGTCCCTCAAGCCACCGGTGCTGAACACACGCTTTGTATTTTATTTTCTCCCAGGAGGCGTGCAGCTTCGAAACGTCTGCAATGGAAGCGGGGCTTTCAGGGAACAATTTAGAGCAACTTGTGTTGGTTCTGCGAAATGTTCTGAAAAGTTAAGGCCTGCCCTGCCCTGGCAAAAGCAGTCATTTGACTGGAGGGAGCAGCACCGAAAAGGCACAGGCACGCTTGGGGTGGACTTGATGCGGCAGTAAAGAACAATAAATCGTACTTGTAGCTACAACAGCCTCTTCTGAGACCTCGTTGCCCGCCCGCAGGGTCGCAGCACTGCACGGCACGGATCCCTCCGCGGACTCGCCCACCGTCTTCTCCCTCCACCCCCAGGTCGGATCCCTCCGCGCCCCGAGGGCACGCAAACTCCCTGAGCCCCG
>NW_009656186.1:0-484 GCF_000708025.1 Charadrius vociferus
TTTTTTTACTGAAATATGTTTCGAAGTTTCAGTCTGAAGAAAGTATAGACCATGCGTCAAAATACAGCCTGGAAGCTGCAATGTGAAATTACAGGATGTCTCTGTAAACAGTGTGTACTTTTCAACTGACAGAATTTAATAGCAGCTATTATACGTTTTTCTGCTTTCTTAGCAGCACCTGGCATTCTGTAGAGTCAGGCCTTTGTCAGACACTTAAAAAATAGTTTTTCCACTTTTACCATATTCTCTCAACTTACTCTTTTTGTCACTTAACATGACCTCAGCTGTGAGCAGTTAGGAAAAAAAATAGTTGTTCTTTCTCCTATTTGCACCATTATATGGCCTGTTTGCAAGCTGGGGTACTGACACATGGCACTGGTTTGCAATATAAATGGTATTAGTACTGAATTGAACTGTTTGGCCTGAAAGAAGATTTAATGACTTACGACTTTTTTAGTTGTTTGGTTTTTGTTTTGTTTGTTTT
>NW_009656187.1:0-485 GCF_000708025.1 Charadrius vociferus
CTCTCTCTCTCTGTGTCTAGCTCGGCTCCAAATTCTAAATCAGCAGTCAAAAGAAATGTCAATGACTGGCACGTCGTTGCAAATGGACTGCGCATATCTATGATCGGCTGCTTCAACATCCTGTTTTCAGGCTTTATTTTACAGCACAGAAGCCTGAATTAGCCTGAGCTCTCTCACACAGTATTAATGGCACTTTGTCAGAGCACACTCTGTGAGTTCGCTCAGAAAATAAATGTCACCAACTCAGTGAAACATTACAAAGATGATTCCAAAGTGCACACATTGAGGAACACTGTTAGACCTAACAGGGACATTCACAGCAAAAAAGCCAAGTATCTAAGTGAAGTACCTGAACTAGATAGAGGGCCAATTACATCAGTCACAAAACAACAGTGAGATGTGCTGCTAAAATAATTAGCGCAGCCCAGGGACCAAACTAAAACCCCCAAAATTCAGTTGGAGCCTCCCTGTAGATTGCAGTGGAA
>NW_009656188.1:0-485 GCF_000708025.1 Charadrius vociferus
GGGGCCACCGTGTCCCCAAAGTGCCACCGCTCCACTGTGCTACCGTGTCCCCATGGTGCCACCACCCCACACCACCACTGTGCTCCCGAAGCGTCACTGCCGCGTGGTGCTGCTGTCCCCAAAGTGCTACCAACCCCCAGTGCCACCACCTCCCCCCGCCATGTGCCACCGTCCCCACCCACTCCTCAGGGACTGGTGTGTCCCCGGAGTTGGGGACATGTCCCTCTGTCTGTCCCCAAATCATTAAAGCGGTTGCGTCTGCACGGGGCAGAGCCGGGTCCCTCAGGTCGGTGGGGTGGAGGGTTTGGGGACCCCAGAAGGGACATGGTGGCCCCAAAAGGGACAGTGGAGGGACTTCAGGGCAGGGGGACCTCAAGCCTTAGAGGAGACCCACTGGGGATGGGGACACCAGAGGGTGTGTGTCCCCCTGGCAAGGACATGGGGACCCTCATGGGACAGTGTGACACCAGGTAGAGGACTTGGGG
>NW_009656189.1:0-485 GCF_000708025.1 Charadrius vociferus
CAACTGGGGCAGCATCTAGTCTAATAGAGCTTCCACTGGATAGAAGCTTCTCTTACCAGAATAGTACACTGGTAGACAAGTGAAGTTCGCTAGTCATGATCCACTATGTACCAGCACTGCACTGTAAGCACGAAGTATCTTGTGTACAAGAGTCGTGCGCGTGTAAGCCACACAAGGCAAGCCAAGTTAAATGGTTTGAGCAGGCAGTGTGGACAAGGCAGAAGCATGATAGCCAGATGTTTTTGCTGAAGCAATTTTAACCCCATTTGACTGTTTAACCTGTGTTACAGCCCTGTTTAAGCATTGTTGTTTACACAATACTCTCAAACGAACAAAAGCCCTACAAAGACAGGTTAACTATTCTTTTCTATAGACTAACTACTCTGTATGTGTTCAAGAATGAATTTAATGCAAAGTTTGAAGAGGGTACCTAACTAATAACCACATTTGGAGCTTTGAAATACTATCTTACTCTGAGGTATATG
>NW_009656190.1:0-485 GCF_000708025.1 Charadrius vociferus
ATAAAAAGTTCAAGAGTAGAGTGTGTACACGTAACCTGAAGTCCTCATCTTAAAAAAAACAGACAAACAAAAAACAGTATCCTGTGTCACAAAATGAGCTACTAAACTTAGTGGAGGAGAATCATCCTTTTCTACTTTTGCTTAGAAATGTAAGACAGGAAGGGGCAAATACAACCTTACTGGCAAAAGTTGGAGGGTGAAAGCCCTACAGTTCATAAGCACTTGCTGTTTTGGTGTTCAAACATCGCCTGTCCTAGGCACAGCCACACAGTTGTACAGCTGTGCCCACCTATATCCAAGCTGAGTCTATCCTGAGCAGGTGCCAATAGTTCTCCAAAACTGAGATAACGCAGGAGTGATTAAATCCAGAAGGTGCCATAGGAGTATCTAATCTTTCCCTGTGCAACACAAGAGACATATAGCAAAACCATAGGTACAGAAGACCAGAACTTCCAAACTATGTCCCTCAGGGGTCAGTACTGGGT
>NW_009656191.1:0-485 GCF_000708025.1 Charadrius vociferus
CAGCCGCCCTGCGCCGCCCCGTGCTGCCTTCCCGGTCGAGATGTTCACCACCCTCACCATGTGCCGGGCGCTGCCCACCTGGGGACACGGCAAGGATGGTGTGGGACACGCCACAGAATGGGGATGCACCCCTGCACCCCCCTGCACGCCTCAAAGGGGTCACAAGGGGCTGCTGTGTGCCTGGGAAATGTGTAGGATGGGGGTACAGGATGTATTGAGGGGACCCAGGAGGACATAGGGGGTTCCACAAGAGGATGCAGGCAGGTCCTGGGGAGCCCCAGAGCTATGTAGGGGTGTTCAGGGTGGCCATAGAGGTGTCCTGAGGGGATGTAGGGTGGTCCTGGGCAGCTGCAAGGGTATGTAGCGGCATCCTGGGGGGCTGTGAGAGGACACTGGGGGGTCAGAGAGGGACGTAGAAGGGTCCCAGGGGTGTCACCAACCACGCTGAGGTGGTTATTGAGGGACCAGGAGAAGCAGGAGTGCCC
>NW_009656192.1:0-485 GCF_000708025.1 Charadrius vociferus
CCCCGGGGACACCCCGCCTCTGGCCGGGGACGACGGGAAAGAGCACTCCCCACCGGCAGCCAGCTTCTTCACACGCCTTTTTTTTTCCTGGAGGGAAGTGAAGTTCCCTTCCTCTCTGAGTACCCGTCCCCGGTATTCCTTCTTTCCCTGCCCAAATAAACCCCTCCACCCACATACCACTCAGAAGGCAATTTTGCCTGCGGTCAGGAACAGGCAGCTCCCCTCGATGCTTGACCACCAAAGTACTTGGCAATAAAAACCTGGAAGACTGTACCTCCCTTCTTGCCCACAGGTGTTCACCATCCTTCACTCTCAACTCTCCCCAAAATAAGTACATCCTCTCCAATAGCACAGCTTTAACAGCACAGTTGAAATGAGGTGGTTAGTTCAAGAGTAGCAGGCCAGCTAAGGACATTTATTTTTCAGAAAGCCCTTCTATGCCCTCTCTTCTGTTTCCCACAGGTCGCAATATTTTAAAACAACAA
>NW_009656193.1:0-484 GCF_000708025.1 Charadrius vociferus
CCTGCACTGAAAGGACTTGAGAGCTAACTCAAGGTGTCCCCCATAGCTGAATTTCACCATGACTGGTGGCCACACTCACCATGAATAGGGCAATGAGACAAAGGCAATCCATATGGCACAACCCCCCTTCAAATCTGCCTGCACACTAGCCTGAGACCTCGTAGTTAATTGGCCTTATGAAGCTGGGAATCGTTTTGATGTTCGGAACCACCACGCTCACCAGGCCCCGATACCCATAGGAGACTTCAAACACCCAGACATCCACTGAACAAGTGGCACAGTGAACTGCAAACAGTCCCGAAAACCACCGGAGTGCATTGAGGAAAACTTGCTAGTACAGGTGAGGGGGAGCCCAACTAGGGGAGAGGCATTGCTGGACCAGTCGTTTACTAGTGTGGAGAACTTATTGGAGAAGTCAAGACTGCAGATAGCCTGGGCTGCAGCAAACGTGCTGGTGGAATTCTCAATCTTGAGGGGTACAGGA
>NW_009656194.1:0-483 GCF_000708025.1 Charadrius vociferus
GCTCCCGTGGTGCTGAGGACTTCAACTCCCATTCAGTCACTGATTTGCTCCTTATTTGCTTTTCATATGGCGCGTTTGGGCAGAGGCTTTCTAATCCGTCTGGAACAGCAGAAAGGCATCTATCACTGGAGTAAAGAAAATAGGCTATTTGAGAGGTTTGCTGTATCCGTGTGCTGGGATTTCATTCCGGTGCATGAAACGTCTTATGCAACAGAAACACAGCTCTGCTTAGAATGTGACTCTGGGAAAAAAATCTGTCAAAAGGAATGACAAATCCACCGGTGTTTCTTCTGCAATTAAAATGGCAACTTATCTTTGCGTGATTCATGTTTCTTCCTTTCAGACTGGTGAGCTATTCTGAAAAGCAAAAGCTGGCATCTTGAGGTCCTCTGGCTCCTGTGCATCTCTGATTTGGGGGCTGCTTTATACTGATACAGCCCTGGGGATGTTTTAATCATAAGAGAATAAGCGCTGTGCAATTCC
>NW_009656195.1:0-484 GCF_000708025.1 Charadrius vociferus
TAAACCGTTCTATGATTCTATGACATGTTTATTTTAATACATTTCACATCTACATTTGATAACTAAACGGAGCTGGGAGCAATGAAGGTTGGATAGGTTGGATAGATCCTGCCTTTATCCCTTTGCTGCAAAGCAATGGCCCCACACGATAGCTCTTCCCTCATATCATCCCTTTTTTTGAGATGGCCAAATCTTTATGGGGTGTACAATGGAACAACACCATGTCCATGCAAGTGCCAGACCGCAACTGATGTACATAGCCCGAGTTCATCCAGTCACCGTCTCTTTCAGGCACCCAGAAATGCAATCCTAGAGGATGTGCTCGGGGACACGTTCTTCATCTAAAGTGAAGCGAAGCAGCCTTTAGCTCCCCAGCTCATTCTCAGGACCCTTTTGAAAGGTGCATGCAACATTTACTTTTGGCCACATGTCGGGGAGTCCCGCCAGCCTACGTGATCTTTCCAAGATGATAGAGAGTGGCCTC
>NW_009656196.1:0-485 GCF_000708025.1 Charadrius vociferus
ATCATCACCCCATCACTAACAGTCCCTGTTAGGAGGCTAAGAAGGGCCCCTTCCACGTTTCCCCTTTTCCCAACCTGTCTTTTCCAAATCCACTGCATTAGAGTCACCGCTGCGATGAGGGCCAGCTCTGAATGTGCTGCGGATAGATGTCTCTTGCATGTCGCATGAGCACAGGCACATAGCACTGCAACAGAGACTGCCAGCTGCTACTTTTTGGCCCAAAGGCCAGGCAGCTCCCCAGAACCTCCAGAGAGACCCTGGAGATCCAGGCTACTGAATTTTGACCCCAGCAACAGGAGTCAGCCCTGGACTACGGCCAGAGCATGGGCTACATACTCCAGCCCATACCAAATTGAACAACAAACTTTCACTGCCCGCATTTAGGCTGAAACCCAACAGGCATATGATGAACATGAGGTTTGGCCATGCCTCATGACACTTGTTTACAGTCTCTTTTCCCAACACACCTTGGCATTTTGGGCTAC
>NW_009656197.1:0-485 GCF_000708025.1 Charadrius vociferus
TCACTAATGTCAATTTTATCTCAGCTGCATATAATTTATATCCAGTTACAACAAGCCTGTGCCATAGAGCTCTAGAAGATGATAAAGAGCTGATGAAGGCAAAGAGGCTGGTGCAAAAAGGATTTTGCCTGTGGATTTGGGAACAGGGTCCTGCCCAGCTAGATAGCATGAACTTCCCATTGTGAAGAGGGGAGATGAGACTGTAGAGAAAGCTGTACCCTGTTCTCAGCTCGTTCCTAGTAGTTCCCTGATAAGAGCATCTTCAAGAGGGGTTAGAGTGAAAGCAGGGATCAGTTCAGCAGACGACATGTAAGAGGAGTGCTCCTAGGTATGGAGGAGACATCAGGTCTTTGTGCAGGAGGCCGTGGTGTAGGTAATACTTTACTAAACTAGAAGCAAATACAAATCCTGCAAACGTTTGTGCTACGCACACAGATATTTGTAGATAAACCTCAATCTTACTCTTTCTGTTTGTTTTTTTTTTT
>NW_009656198.1:0-485 GCF_000708025.1 Charadrius vociferus
TGGCTTTTAGGGAGCCCAAATTTCCCCAAAATGCCCTAAATTTTACCCCAAATACCCCAAATTTGGCTGTGAGGACCCCAAATTCCCCCCAAAACGCCGCTTTGGCGTTGTGAGGCGTGTTCTTCCCGTGTCGGGGTCTTTGACGCGTGTTCTTAGCGTGTTCACACCTGTTTTCGTGTGTCGAGGCGTGTTTTTCGCACGTTGGGGCGTGTTTTTAGCGTGTTCGGGTGCATTGGGCTGTGTTTTAAGCATGTTCCCGTGTCTCCAAGCGTGTTTAGGCATGTTCAAGCATGTTTTAAGCATGTTTAGGCACATAGAGGTATGTTTTAAGCATGTTTAGATGTACTGAGGTATGTTTTAAGCATGTTTAGCCATACAGAGGCGTGTTCTAAGCGTGTTCAGGCATACAGAGGCATGTTCTAAGCGTGTTCAGGCATACAGGGGGTGTTCTAGGCGTGTTCTAAGCATGTCTAGGTGTATAGAGG
>NW_009656199.1:0-485 GCF_000708025.1 Charadrius vociferus
CAGTCTGGCTCCAGGGTTTATTGCAGCTGATATCTCCCTCCATGGGTAGCAGAGCTGTGGGGCGTATGGGGCCCAGAGAGGGATCAGGGCCTGAGCAAAGCAGGGCTACACCGACTGCACAGGGAAGGGAACTTGCACTGTCTCCCCCTCCCCAGGACAGGAGTGGGCGCACCCACCCCAAACCAGTGCCTGTGTCCCAGTGCTGGCCAGCACCACAGCACTGGGTGAAGCTGCCAACATGCCTGGGGCTTGGGGCGATTGCTCCTCAGCCGCAGAGCTGATGTGTTTCAGCTGGTGGCGGTGAGGGAGCTGTGGGCAGCGCAGAACGTGCACCAGGGCTGGCCCAGGGCTGTTGGCAGGCACGGGAACGGGGCACTGAGCTGGGGAGGGTGGCACTCCCACAGACTCCTGGGAGGCTGGGAGATGCAGCACGGTCAGCACACGTCTGTGGGTTTGACCAGGATGAGGGAGGATGTGCAGTCACC
>NW_009656200.1:0-485 GCF_000708025.1 Charadrius vociferus
TCCAGCCTTGTCAACGAGGTCCACAACCTCAACAAAACCCTCCAGAGGCTTGAGCTCTGGAACACACTGAAGACATGCTGCAAACTCTGCTTTCTGCCAAGGCTCACCTGCAGCACGACCTGGCCATCAAAGCAGCTCTCTTTTTATAGACCAGGAGAAGTGCGTGGGGATACGCAAGACCTTCCCCAGCACTGCGCAGCTGCACGATATCAACGAGACCCTCCAACGCCTCTTGGGGAAAGGAGGTAAAGGGGAGCTGTGGGTTAACAACATGTTAAACACACTGTGAACAAACACCACGTAAGTTATTTAGAACAATATATTATTATGTTATGTTATGTTATATTATTATTCAAATAAATCAATTTTTAAAAAACAATTATTAAGCTAATAAGTAAAACCCACCACTTTGAGAGCCGGGTGTCTGTATCTGCCCGGGGGCCTCAGCAGTAGACTGGCCCCGTCCTCCCCTCCTCTGCACCTCT
>NW_009656201.1:0-486 GCF_000708025.1 Charadrius vociferus
TGGCACCCACGCACACCTGCCCGTGGGCCGCTGCGTGTGCGCACACGCACGCACACACGAGCACACAGGTGTCCGCCTGCACGCCGGCGCTCACACACCTACATGCACATGGGCACACGCGTGTGTCTACGCACACCCACACAGCCCAGCACACGCGTGCACGCACCCACCCACACGCACACCCGCTCCTCTGTGCACCCCCCACGAGCACGTGCCCTTGCTGTCACACGCGTGTGACACACGCACACACACACCTCTGCACACACAGAGCACACGTGCATCCATCTGCGTGCACACCCAGTCCCACATGCACACTCAGGTTTGCACACTCCCCTGCCCGCACACGCGTGTCCGTATGCACACCTGCGCTCACACATCTCTGTGCGCATATGCACACTGGTGCAGCTTTGCCCACACAGCACTTGCACCCCCACGCTTTTGCACGCACCGCATTTGCACCCCCGCGTGTTTGTACCCCCAGGCCTC
>NW_009656202.1:0-485 GCF_000708025.1 Charadrius vociferus
ATGCTACATGCTTTCTATTTACATTCCCAAGAAGCTGCAAGATGACTCTCACCTGAGTTCTGGTCAATCCACTGCAATGAGTCCATGTGCGCATTCAAAATTTTACAGATCTGCTGAAGCTAAGGAGAAAGAAGGGGCAAGTCATTTCTTACACTACATGAAAACTAACAACAGTAAAACACAGCCTGCCTGTCCCTGTCTTTGGAACACAAAGCAATCAAATTCCCACGGTGTACAGCTCCACTCACTTAGCAGCCACTTTCCCGGCAAAGTCTGTGCAGCAACTGTGTTGCTTGGCTTCTGTTTACCATCAAGAAAACAGACGGGTTTCAAGCGTATGTCTGTGGCTTAGGCTTCTTCCAATTCAGACCTAGGAACCACCACCACATTAATCACCTTAGGCTTGAGGTGGCAAAAGTAAAAAGGAATGGGAAAAAGACTCAGTCTGCAATACTGAAGGGAAATTTTTACTAAAAAAAAAAAAA
>NW_009656203.1:0-486 GCF_000708025.1 Charadrius vociferus
GTTCCTCAGGGTGGTATCCCTGGACTCTGCAATCCTCCTTCTGGTAACCCAGTTAAGATGGCCTGTAACAAACAAGGTGGCCTAGAACAAACGAAACTGCTTTGGTTTAACATCAAAGACTGCTGAACATCTCTGTATTTCTGTGAAAGATATCTGGCAGGGCTGGCAAGTGTTGGTCGGGTCCAGTTCAACTTTGGTCCAGTCTGGCAAATCTGATAGGCCTGAGGGCATGTTGGCACAGAACTCTTAAAATAAGGGCCATCCATCCCAGTCTCCTGCATACCGTCCTCAGTCTCTCTTCACTAAAGAAATGTTGTTGCTGTACTCCTTTCCACTGATCCTCTCAGGCAACAAAAAGCCTTGCGTGTTGCTGGGGGGACCAGTTCATTTGGCAGTGTGGAAATAACATAGTGCATTCTGTGGTCTTGTATATAGGGGGTTGGAGTAGATGATCTCCGCAGGTCCATTCCAACCCCTACCATTCTG
>NW_009656204.1:0-486 GCF_000708025.1 Charadrius vociferus
CAGCTGAATATCTCTGCCTTGCCAGGACTTCAGAGGGAAATAACCCCAACAAAGCTGCCTGAATCTACTTGGCAGCTCCTGTGACCTTTAAGGTGCACATCTCCCCTCACATTTATACAGAAGTCACCAAATATTTCAGCCCGAAGCCTCACCTGACCAACGTCGAGCATTCATACAAGCTCTCACCCCAGCAAATTCCACCTGACCACGCAGGTCAGGCCAGGAAGGCGTACCATAAACCTGCATGAGGCAGTCACCTCAGTGGCAGCCGGCAAGCATTTCCCTTAAAGGACAAAATAATCTCTTACCTCTGGCTGCTGGAGCCCAGAGGAGCTGTGCGACTCGCTCTCGCAGTGTCCACGCCAGCTACCCCTTGGGATCGACTAGAGACATGGCTCTGTGGTCTGGTCATGGAATCATAGAAACATTGAAGTTGGTAAGGACCTTTACGATCATCATGTCCAACCATCAACCGAACACTGCCAA
>NW_009656205.1:0-486 GCF_000708025.1 Charadrius vociferus
TTGTATAGTATCTAGGATATATGCACATCAGCCATACCTGAAGCATGTGCTATTCATCATAAGTTAACACCTAAGTTTATGCAATGTCAAGCAAGCACCTCATACTTATGTAGAACAGCTGCTTTTTCTGTCTCGTAATCACCCAACCACAGAAAGGCAAATGAAACGTAGATTTGGAAAGTCTCATCTCACTCCTAGCAGATGCCAGGAGTAGCTTCTCTTGCCCTCACAAGACCAAAGTTGTGGGGCACATCCTGGATATTGATTTCAAGGCTCTTTCTTCATAATCTGCACCAGGTTCATAATATTACTTAGCAGAATAACAAGCCAAAGCAGCAGCTTGAACAGCAGCAGCAAAGCCTTCCGCCTCACAGCTAATTTCAGAGCAAGGGCTCTCTTTTCTTGGCCAGAGGTCAAGTACCAGTAGAAGCATGCCCTCCCTCACCTCACCGCTCGACTGCCATTTCCTTTAAGTAACGAGCTTAC
>NW_009656206.1:0-486 GCF_000708025.1 Charadrius vociferus
GCTTAGGCCATGCTAAATGGATTAAAGACATACCTGAGAAAGGGAATCCTCTCTGACAGTGGAGCAGGCGCCTTCCCACTGCAGTTCCATAACAACCACTCCTGGGAACGTACTGCATAGCGGTTTTGGGATCTGGGGAAAAGAAAACAAACAAAACATTGTCAGAAACTAATTTCTGGTGGTACTTGAAAACTAGAGAGCAATAAACAGGAGAGCTCAGCAAAAAAAGCACCATCTACATCATTTGGCAAGCTCTGCTCAGCTGTGTAACACACATTTCACATTGCAGCACAGCCAAAGCAGCACGGGGGGCTGCAGGAGGAGCACGGTCTGTCCTGCAGCGCAGGGAACAGCAGCTTGAGTAAAGAACTGACACTGTAACGTGGTGCCCCTCCAAGCTAAAGCCATTTCTTGGCATAAGTAGGAAAAAATCCTGCAGAGGAGCTGGCTGGAGCACTCCTTCAAAATTGTAGGCAGCTCCAGTAG
>NW_009656207.1:0-486 GCF_000708025.1 Charadrius vociferus
TTTTTTTAATATTACTTTTCAGTTTTTACATATTACATCTCTTCATTATTTCACCTGCTGTCATTATCTTTATAATCTTCAACTTTTTCTCACTTCTGATGTCTTCATCATTCTGAATTTCTTCTTCTTATCCAAACAAATCATCTTCAGTTCCATCTACAGGATCTGAAAAATAGCATTTCTTTTCCTTTGCTACAACTCCAGTCCTTGCCTAATCTCTTCCTTTTTAATCCAATGACAAAACTGTGTGGCACAATGTTCCTTCATTTTTCTTCCAGTGGTTAAAACAGGTCTAAATGCCAGCATCCATTTCGATTATAAGGACTGAATTGTCTACTATTTAGGGGACTTGTAGTTGTAATATCTCTCCTCCTACAAGATCAGTGTTCCTTTCTCTAATAATATTTTTCACTGCTAATGACGGACATTCTTTGACTGCTTCTAAGACAATCATTCTCTTTTTTCACAATGAGAACAATCAGACAT
>NW_009656208.1:0-487 GCF_000708025.1 Charadrius vociferus
TGTGAGTAGTGCGTGAATATTGTCTGATCAGTGTGAGCAATGTCTGCGTCGCGCCTGAGTAGTGCATGAGTTGTGAGTAGTGTGTGAGTATTGTCTGAATAGTGTGAGTAGTGTCTTAGTAGTGTGAGCAGTGCGTAAGTAGTGTGAGAGCAGATGTGAGTATAGTCTGAGTACTGAGAGTAGCGCCTGAGTAGTGTGTGAGTATTGTCTGCACAGTGTCTGAGTAGCGCATGAGTAGTGCGTGAGTAGTGTCGGAGAAGTGTGAGTAGTGTGTGAGTATTGTCTGAGCAGTGTGAGTATTGTGTGCATAGTGCGTCTTTTCATAGTAGTGTGAGTAGTGCGTGAGTATCGTCTGAGTAGTGTGTGTGCGAGTAATGCTTGAGTATGGTCTGAGTAGTGTAAGTGGTGTGTGAGTAGTGTGTGAGCGTTTTCTGAGCAGTGTCCGAGGAGTGAGTACTGCTACTCAGACACTACTCGTGCACTACTC
>NW_009656209.1:0-487 GCF_000708025.1 Charadrius vociferus
AAAAAAAAAAAGAAAGAAGCAGGATCAGAGCAATAGATAGATGTATCAGCCAGTTCTAAAAAAATTGGAACAAAACCCTAGTCTCCTGAGTCTATTGCTATGCTTGGCTCTACAGCAACATTCAGCAATAATTACAGGGAAAATACTGAAATTCTTTTTTAGGTAGTTCTTTCTCCTTTCTTTTATATGTAAAAAGCATAATAAGTTTGTGGAGCAAGCTCAGACAGCCAGTGCTCCTCTCCAATGCAAATAAGATGCTCACTTGACAGTAGTGTCCTTAGAAATGTGAACCGAGATGCTCCATTCTGGTACGCTGGTAGCATCTAAGGGAACACAGGGTAACAGAACTGCAGGTGCTTGCTGTCTCTGAACTAAGGAATGAGGCATGGTTCTTACGAATAGCTGTCTTGGCTCTGAATATCTCAATTCTATATGAACAATACTTTGTTTTCCCAGAATGGAAGTGTTATCAAACATTGGAACAGGC
>NW_009656210.1:0-488 GCF_000708025.1 Charadrius vociferus
TTTTTTTTTTTGGAAAAGCTATTTCAGACTCTACACTGGACTGCAATAAAGTTGTTTGGTTTTTTTAATGGATGCCATGCCTGCTAGTAACATCACTGTCAACAGCCTTTCAAAACATCGTGAAAAGATATTAACATTTCCTTTTAAATGACAGCGAACTGAGGAAGTTGCAAATAAAAAAGTGCATGCATCCGTAGGGTTTTGCTAAGTTAAAAACAGAGCAAACATGGCTTAGGCTTTCTATACGTTTTTAGTTATAAGGGTTTACACACAAAAAGCATCCAAAAAGATATTGCCACAAAACACAAGTTAAACCTATGTGTCTTTAAATGTGTTTATGAGGGGTAAACACCCCAAAAGAACCACGCAAAGGCACTGTGCCATAGTCAGAGCACACAAAGATTCACCAATGCAATAATAAAATAATTTCATAATGCTGTTCTGGAAATGGGGAAGAAATGTAAACAAATTCATTCTTCCATAAAAAG
>NW_009656211.1:0-487 GCF_000708025.1 Charadrius vociferus
AAAAAAAAAAATTAAATGTGTTTACTTGTGTAACCAGAGAGCCAGCAGTCCGGCTAGATCCAAAGTCTGATCTGTTGCGTGATGTACAACTGGAATGCATTGCTAGGAAAAGTTATTTGCATTGGAGATTTAAGTTCGGGGAACATGGAAACTGTGAGATTATCTACCTTACTTGTGCACTTCAACCTTGCCCAAGAAGAAAACCTCAGCTGAGACATTAATTCACTCTCCTTTCCATGCCTGGCCTTTCCTGCCTGGGCCCTGGCTATGTCAATGGCTTGGGAAAAGGGGAAAAAATAATGCATGAAAACAACCAATTTATTGCTTTATTGATTAAAGTTTATCATTCATTAGCTGAGAAATGGAAGCTGGACATATATACTCATAGTGTCTCACTTGTGAAGCAAAGCGAGCTGGCTCAAACCACACAAAAGTTCAGATCTAAGGCTAGTCTGTTGAGTGCTTTTTTTTTGTTTTGTTTTGTTTT
>NW_009656212.1:0-486 GCF_000708025.1 Charadrius vociferus
GCCGCGTTCCTTATCTGACTGGAAACGTCCACAGACTCCCCCTTCTCTGACCCAGAGTCAATCCGGGGCCACTCTCTTTTGCGGGGTCGTTTGGGGTTTGCTTCTCCCCGTCTGGTGATTAACTGAAATCCTTTCTCTGTGCCTGTGGGGAGTACTTCCACTTGCCCCGTCAAATTGCCTACCAACATTCCATTTTCCGGAGCCGTCCATCCCGGTAAGAGAAAGCTGTGGAGTCCCCAACCAAATCCTACAGCCTCTGAGGGTCCCTCCCATCTATCTTCCCCTTCGGGTTCCCTTCTTCCCTTTCCCCAAAGACCGGTTGTTATTGGGTTTTGTCTCCAGGTGGGACATCATGTTCCAAGTCCCCATCTGCTCTGCTGGGCAGGGCTGGACTGAGGCGGAGTCGTGTACTCCGGAATCCATCTGCCGTGACCCAGAGGGGATATCCCGGGGAAGGAATTCCCGTTTTGCGCGTTTCAGAATTAT
>NW_009656213.1:0-487 GCF_000708025.1 Charadrius vociferus
TGGATAATGAGCACTGCAAGTATAACGTGAATTTTCCTTTTGAGTTTTGTGAAATACTATGCCAGGAACAGAAGCAAAAATAGCAACAGCCCAAGTGACAACGCTGGTGAGGATGCCGTAAGTAACTGTTCTAGCTTTTAAAGCAAACACTGCATGCACTATGGCCAGATATCGGTCTAGGGTCAACAGGATTATGAAAAAGATGCCGCTGTAGAAGCCAAGGAGGTAAAAACCTGAGAGAATTCTACAAAGCGCCTCCCCAAAAATCCAGTCATGAACAGCATAATAAGCCCAGAAAGGGAGAGAAAATATAAACAGCAAATCAGAAATTGCCAAATTGAGCAGGTAGATGTCAGTCATACTCTTCAGTCTCTTGTATTTTACCAGGATAAGGACAACGAGCATGTTGCCTGTGAAACCAAAAATCACCACCAAAGAATAAAGCGGTGGCAAAAGTTTTGCTGCAAAGTGCTTTTCCTCGGTTCCC
>NW_009656214.1:0-488 GCF_000708025.1 Charadrius vociferus
AAAGAAAAAAATTAATATTGAGAACAAGTCTTCATTGGATTGCTTTTAACACTTTCAAGCTTTTAAGCACTTGACCTTTCAATAAAGTCATCTCCAAGGATAAAAACAGAACATGCAGGTGATTATCAACAGATGCTGAGATTTAACAACATCTCTCACTTGGCAATGACAATCCACCGGGAATGTTTCAATACAGCACCACATTAAAGGGAGAAGCAACTTTGTTCTCAAAAGCCTTCAAATCCACCAAAATCTTGCAATTCTGCAGGAAAAACCACCACCCCACACTGTGTTTCACAGACTTGAGAGAGTACCATATAGGAGGACAGTATTTGGGGAAGGTAAGAGGGAGCATGGACCAGGGTCTTACTCCATTTACATTCATAAAAACCCAGGGCAGATGCAAATGAATTAAAGTCTTGGGTTGGACTGCTTAGGAGGTGCTTATTAAAGCATCACAGTTCACATTTTCATTATTAATAGGTGTA
>NW_009656215.1:0-489 GCF_000708025.1 Charadrius vociferus
GGGGGGGGAGAAATTAAAGGCTTTTCTCACACCCCCTTTCCCCCCCCGCCCCAGAACTGAATAGGCTTTGTGTGCTCAGACTTCAATGAAGAGAATTGATGATAAACCTCCCATTAGGGAATATACTGAGATCAGTAAAAAAAAATAATATCACAAAGCGCAGCTTGCCACTGTAACCTTTGCCGGGCCCCTGGAACCAAGGTACCAATTTGAAAAGCCAGAAAGGCTCCCTAGTTATTTCTAAATAGTATTTTAGTATGTGGAGTCCATAAGCTGGACTTTCTTTTCAGCGCAGTTTCTTCAAACCTCAGGCAGTGCTGAAGTGGCTGAGATGTGGGATGGGGAAGCTGCTGCGGAGAGCTGTGGCCATCCCAAAGCCGCATCTCTTGTGCACTGGAATAGCTTGGTGACTAGCGGGGCTCACAACTGTCACGAGGGATGGTCATCCGTGTCGATAGATGTCATTTTACCCCTTGCTGAAGAGCTCAC
>NW_009656216.1:0-488 GCF_000708025.1 Charadrius vociferus
ATGCACTGCTTGGGTCCGCTTGTGATTCCAGGCTTTCGCCATCCTTCGATCTTTAACCGTTGATCCATAAAAAATAAACACATAAAGCATCTTTTTTCCTGAAGAGAGTTGGTTTTTAACCAAAGTCTAGAACAGCTTGTCTCTTCAAACACACAAAAGGTTACTTTAACCTCTATACTTTGCTCTCAATATTTGAGAGAACACCCTACGAGTTCCTCTTTGGCTTCTTCCAGTGATAACAACAAACCAAATAAAAATATTTTCATAAGGTATATTAACAAAGCAAAAAAGTATTTTGAAACATTGTATTTGACAGAAACAATTCTAAGCATATTATCTTCGAAAAAGAAAATAATTTATGTATTACGTCTTTACTGAGCAGATCCAGAACAAATCCCTTGAATAAAATCCACACCAGTATAGCTGATGAATATTTTACAATTCTAATGTAATCCAAACTTGTTTATCTCAGTGAAATTTCCTGTTGT
>NW_009656217.1:0-486 GCF_000708025.1 Charadrius vociferus
TAACAAGGAGCGCAGGGGTCCAGCGAGCTCACACACAGTCTCTAACGCTGGCAAACGAGCATGCTTTTCTGCAGTAGCATGTCTTTTTTATGGGTCAGAAAGCGCATCACAAGCCTATCTCCTACTCCATAGAGGAAAAGCCAGTGCGCCACTCAAGTGACTGCTCTCGCAGAAATGTTTTAAACACACCATGAATACGGAGAGGAAAGACACATGGTCCTTAGCAGGAAAGAGAGCGGACTGGTCAAAAGGCCGTAAGCTCATGTCTGCAGTTGCCATGACAGAGGAAATCCCAGTGCCTTCCAGACACTTGGCAATACGTGGTTGCCAAAATGCTTCATAATCCCATGCCTATATGTCTTAGAGTCCAGGACTGATCCCACGGGATCCTTTGGCCTAATACCTTCTCCAGTAAAAAAGTATTCCTCCACATTACGTGATATTTCCCAACAAAACTGAGTGAGGTTAGAGCACTTCTCTGAGCTG
>NW_009656218.1:0-489 GCF_000708025.1 Charadrius vociferus
CAAACACAAAAACACCAAACCACAAACAAACACATTCCAAATAACAATTCAAAAGCAAATATTGAGATATGATATACCAACCAACATACATTCCGCAACGTAAATCCTGATAGAAGGCACAAAGCTATTTGTTTGAAAAGACAAGATTGGATGAAGAAGGCAGCAAAATGGATTGATCAGAGGTGGATCAATGGCTTCGTAATGAATAAATAATGTCAGGAAAGATCACCTATTAAAGGCCTTGAAAGTAAAGATGAATAATTTGCTTGGTGCAATAAAAAGTGAAAATGAGCTAAGCAGCTGCATTCTGAAGAGATATGAAGGGATTATAGCATATGTTCAGAAGGCTACAGAAAAAACACAATGACAGCTTTATGAGACTTAACTACATGGAAAGACAACATCATAACGCATCTTAATATTGTCCTGCTAGGAAACTGAGAAAAATTCAGGTACAGCTTGAAGCTAGTGAAGGGTCTGGAGCACAAG
>NW_009656219.1:0-489 GCF_000708025.1 Charadrius vociferus
TTTTTTTTTGTATTGAGGTGTTTTTATTAATACTAAATGATACTACTCAATTAAGTTGTTTTATTCTGGGGTGCAATTTATTTGCTTGTTACCCTTTTAGAATTGCTTCCTATAATTTTTAATAAAATATTTTTACATTTTAAGAGAGTCTGTACATCTTTAATGTATCAGCAGTGGCAACTACGTTTTTGTATGATATTAGAGTAAACATTGTGTTCCTTGGTAAGCAAAGTCTGGCTTTGCTGTAAGTGCTCTATGCAGTATTTGTTAGAGGGTGATGTAAACCGAAGTGTTCATATCGGTTTAGATTATTTCTGTTCTGTTCGAGGATATCAAAGAGCCGATAGTTATTGCAGCTGTGGAGTTTTAAAACTTGGGGGGAGGGAGGAAAGTGTGCTCACACACACACAAAAATAAAACCCTGGAGGAATCCCATGCCCCGGCAGCAGCTCTAAACCAATTCTTTCGCAACAGGAGCGATGTTCCCTT
>NW_009656220.1:0-488 GCF_000708025.1 Charadrius vociferus
GGTTAGTCAAGCAGGACCTGCCTTTCGCAAACCCATGCTGACTGGGTTTATGTTAGTGTATCCACATTATCCTGCGTGTGCAGAGAAGGCTAACAAAAAAGTTGATGCAATTCAGTCTCATTCATCAGCCTTACTACACTCCCTGCAATAATCACTGCATTTAGCTTTGTATTTATTGCTCAATCTTGCGTTGTTTTTTTTTCCCTTCTTATGTACACATCAGAGGTGAACCTGAGATTTTGTTTTAAGCATGATTCTGTTTTGAGAACTTCATTTTCTATTCTGCTTCTTGTATTACACCTTAAAGCATTCATCAGGGCAAAAATGTTCAGTGTGCGCATCATTTACAGATGTTGCTGAAAATAATCAGTGTGAGTATTGCTTCCTGATATTGCCATAATATATTGAGCTATCTTTAGCAAATTAAAATCATTGTTTATTTGGAAGAGCTTCATGCACCATATATTTGCTGTCAGGTCTGCATTTCC
>NW_009656221.1:0-489 GCF_000708025.1 Charadrius vociferus
GGGGGGTGCTGCCCCCCTTCCCCAGCTTCTCCTCCGGCCCTCTACAGCTCTATTTGGTGGTGGTGGTGGAAACTGGAGAGGAGAAAAGAGCTTTTTCCTTTCCTGCTGCCCTGTAAGATCTCTGCTAAGGGCGGTTTTCGGGTACCCCAAAGCCCACGGGGTGCTGCCCTCGCCCACCTTCTCCTTCATCTCCTCCAGCCCTTTGCAGGCGCATTCGTTGGTGGTGGAAACTGGAGACCCGAAACCAGATTATTCCCACCCCGCTGCCTTGCAAGAGCTCTGCTAAGGCCAGTTTGGGGGGCACCCCAAACCCCACGGGGTGCTGCCCCCCTCCCAGCCCCACTCACTCTGCGGCTCCAGCTTGGTGAGGATGGGCTGAGCCCCACTGACCGCCGCCGCCGTCAGCGTCTTCACCCCCTTTTCGGCAGCGTCGCAGACGGACTTGACGTAGGGGTGGCTCTCCTTGGTGGAGGCGTACGCCGTGGAGAC
>NW_009656222.1:0-489 GCF_000708025.1 Charadrius vociferus
CAGTACTCTGGGATGAATCCTATCAGGCCCTATCTACAGCACCAAGTATTTCAATTAGAGCTGTGCAAACCATTTCTAGTAAGTAATATGTTGGTTTATTTAACATTTTCCTAGTTGAAACTATGCATAGATTTACCAACTTTTAAAAATAGCTTTCTAATTGATTTTTTCCTGAACAAACGAGAGCTTGTAATTTGTCTGTAAATTGAATACTAGGAATCATTTTCATTAGTCACATGATTGGTTATGCAGAGTTTATGGCATTATTTCTCTGCTTTGAATGTGTAACTTGAAATTTCCTGAGAAGATAAGACGTAATATATATAGCCACACACTACATCTGGAATAATTTGCTAAACTAGGAATGTGGGTGAATAAGACATAAAGTTGAGTCTGGATATCAAGAAACAATACTGCCTAATATATAATTATAGTAGCATAGACAGAATTTGGGGCCTGATTGACACATCCTGCCCCTTCCAACCTAAA
>NW_009656223.1:0-488 GCF_000708025.1 Charadrius vociferus
CTCCGGGAGGAGTGGGGATTGTGAGTGCGCCGCTGACCAGTACTGAGGTCCGAGAGAACAGGCGTTGGAAAAGCCTTTGGGTTTGTCAGAGACCAGCCTTTGGAGCCCAATCTTCACACTCGGGCAGTCGATTGTAGGAGCCCTGTTCATAGCAGAGGGAAGACACGTGATTGGAACTGCCGGGATCAGAATCCGGGAGCAGGAAAATCCTCCCCACGTTCAGGGGGATTCCGGGGGAGCTGAAGTTGCCTGTAGCAAGGTCTACCTGGGAGCAGAACAATGTGGAGGGAAGGAATCGTATGTCCTGAATATAGAAGATTACCAAAGACTGACCTGATGTCAAGAAAAGCTGAAAGACTGGCATGACCGGGACTGAAATGATCTGTTGCGGGAGGCTCAAAAAGTGTATGTCGGAAGGGAGGGCGAGAAACAAAAAGCTGAAAGCAAATTGAGGGTAGCCACGGTGGAACAGGTAATGAAGTGGCAAC
>NW_009656224.1:0-489 GCF_000708025.1 Charadrius vociferus
AAGCGCCATTCATGCTCTAGACAATTAGGCCAACCCATCAGACTAAGTGTCTAAAATAACTCTCACAAGGATTACAAGTTCCTACCTTTTGAATAACAACTTTTGCTAGAGGAGTCGGAGTCTTATCTTTCACCTCCTAAGGCAGTACCTTAAGTATTAGAGTATTTTGGAGAAAGAACTTTCCTTTTCCACTTTTGAAAATGTGTTTCCTTCTGTAACCAGCGATACAAGAGACATTGAACCAGAGGGATGGACAGCAAGGAAAGAAGACCTGGTTACATGGTCTGACTGGTGTATTCAAGCAGAATTAGTAAAAATGACTTCTATACAACTGGGCACTGTCTGAAGTGAAGACTGCTTAGTGAACAGGGATCAGAAGCCAGGTCTGCCTGTGAGTGAACGAGAAGACTCTTAAGATGATAACAATGAAGGTAACAACTACTCAGACAATGAGTATGCAGTCCAGAAGAAAGCGCTCAAAGAAAAAAA
>NW_009656225.1:0-489 GCF_000708025.1 Charadrius vociferus
ACCATTCTATGATTCTATAAGCCTTTGCTACTGGTCTGACTGATGCCTTCCAGGTGCTTATATGTAGTTCATTACATCTTTATTTCTCAATGATTTGGAGTCAGAACTTCCAGATTAAAGGGAACATGCAGTCAGGAATTTATCCATTAGCTCCAAGGCCATATCTTCCTTTAAGGATTGTGCTTCCTGTGAACTTTTGTGTGTGTGTGAATGTAGAATTGCCTTTGCTGTTTTCTCTGTTTCACGCGCTCAGGAACATTTTCAATACCAGAGAGAAAGAGGAGCACTCTTCTTGGCACAGGGGGAGTTGTCACACCTACAAAATAAAGGATGCAGTCCCAAAGGTTCATAGCCTCAGGGTCTGAAAGATGGTCAGAAACTGCTTATTAGGCTGCTTTAAATACAACTTTTGAAAAAGGAAGTTGTTCCTTGCCAAAATATTACTAGTTAGTATTCTTGTGGTATGAGAGTGTCAGACTGACTGGGTGA
>NW_009656226.1:0-489 GCF_000708025.1 Charadrius vociferus
CTAGAAAGTGTATAGCAAGAAGAGACTGGCAGTGTGGAGCAAACTTGGCAAATACTACACGGTTCTTTGTCGGTGAAAACTCGGCAATGTGCATACACTGCTCCTCTCTGTGGATCATGCCCATCCCCTTGTGCAAAATTCACAATGTGTTCAAGACAAATGCCAAAATACTTGGCTTAAAACAAGGTCAGACAGAAATCCAGGCAAGGAAAGATACGAGGGAACCAGTGTTTAAAAAAGAGTCCTGGGATCAAAACTTCCCATTTCGTCCTATTGGCTCAATTACAGACTTATTTAAAACCAGTAGCCAATTAACTGCCCCTTCCTGCTTATTCTGTACAAATGAATTTATGTGTCATTATAAACAGTTGTAACACTTCTAGAAGAACAGGTTTGTGTTCAAACTTAGCAGACACTATTCCAGTTTAAACCAATTAGGCTCACAGTTTCTGAAAGGATTAATCCCACAGTGTGACAGTGCTTCCGCAC
>NW_009656227.1:0-487 GCF_000708025.1 Charadrius vociferus
ACTAACGATTGAATATTTATTCTTGAAAAGGTGTTCCGCTCTTTGATGGCTCTTGCAACTTCATTGACCCCCAGACATTACAGTCTCTTCAGCACTGCCAGTTGCTTTTGAGCAACCTCAGCACAGTCCTAAACTGTTTTTTAACAGAAGCACAAGAGCTTACTGAAAAAGGTTTGTAGTAGTGCTACAAAATCTTTGGTATGTTTTATTAAGATTGGAATTATGCGTGGCTTGCAATTGTGGCAAGGTGGGCTTTTGTTGTTTTTGTCAATTGGAAGACAGTCACGTTTAGCTGGGAGGAGGGGCTTCAACCTGAGAAGTTGGGGCTACCACTTAATGTGCATCGAGTTCAGGGAAATAGTTTGTTGTGGAGTTCCTGCAAGTGGGTAGGGGAGGCTACGTTCAGCTAGAAGCTCTGTGGGCACCTGGGTTGGAATTACAGCAGCCCAACGTGGTAATGCTGAAAATGATTCGCTTGAATTCTTAG
>NW_009656228.1:0-489 GCF_000708025.1 Charadrius vociferus
TTTTTTTGTTATGTCTACATCATGTATTTATTTTTAATCCAATTTTCCTTTAGAAATGGTTTTCAAAACTTCACAGAACTGAGCAAGTTGTCTCAGCCACAGTGTACATGGCAATGAATACATACCTATTAAATTGTGGTACCCGTTACTTGGAATATCTTATTAAAACCTATTAAAAATTGGTGGTTTACCTTATGTCTTGGACTTTAAGTTGCTCAGATGTAAAAATAAAAGTGAGCAGTCATCTATCAAAACAAAAATTATTGTAGAATAGCAAAAGAAGGCCATTGTTTGTTTTCTCAATGAGTATTCATAATATCAGAATATTTAAGGACTTCCAGACATGTCTGGAATGTGGGATTGCTGTGTTCACAGATTTCTCCATGAATCAGCCTCAAATTTGTTTTTGAAGATTTATCAAAAACTTTTTAAACAAATTTATGAAATTCAGAGTGTGTACTTGAATTATATTGTACCATGGTAGAGATA
>NW_009656229.1:0-489 GCF_000708025.1 Charadrius vociferus
TTTCCTACATGATAGGATTGTTCTGCATGCTGTCTGACCATTGTATGTCTAGACCACTCTGTAGGTGGAAAGAAAGAAGTTATTTTAAGAATAAACCTTGGTCCTTTGGTGATTTTTCCACTTCAGAACAGCTAATCAACCAAGTCTGATCCGTGAGTTATTGTTTGATAGAGGGGAAGAGGCTAATGGTAGAGGAAGAGGCAACTTTTTAAAATGTTAATTAAGTTTTAAGGGATATTGTTGTTAATACTGCAAGGGCATAAAGAGTTAGTACTCCACATCTTGGAAATATTAAAATACAGATGCAAATTTATGGGAATATATATGTGTATATAAATAATGATAAATCTAATAGCTGCTCATTAACTTCTGTGACTTTATATCAAGTTCAGAAAGAGATCATAAACTAATATGGGATGTTCTAGTAAAGGCTAGGATTAACCTACCAAATGCTTCACCTGCTAACTTAATGTGTCAAGCTGAGGAAAC
>NW_009656230.1:0-489 GCF_000708025.1 Charadrius vociferus
TGTTGTGAGTTGTCTCCAGAATACGGGCTTTGAAGCAGAGCAGCTTTGGGATTCTGGCTTCTTGTCACCTGGAAACAATACCATTAGGAGGTGCCCGCAGCTGGTGGTAAGTGATAGTAGCTACCTGGGTACATAAACTAAAGCCAGTGAGCAGAGTGGCTCCCAGTCCTGTGCCAGGTCTGGGAAGCTGCTGTTCAGTATAGCAGCAAAGCTTGCTCTTCTGGAAGCGTGCTCTAGGGTTCACAGGCCCTTATACCTTGCACAGTTCAAAATAACCTGCATCTTCCACTGAGCTGTGTTCTTCCAGCAAAGTCCTCTGGTTAGGACACGCATATTCTACAATGCTAGCAGCTGGGGAAATGCTCAGGCCAAGTCAATGATTCTGACCCCAAATTACTGCCTGTATTAGTGAGTGTTCCGGTATATACTGTGCTCCGGTATATATCGTGCTGGTACCTTCTGTGCCGTCTGGCTCTGCCTGCTCCTCAC
>NW_009656231.1:0-487 GCF_000708025.1 Charadrius vociferus
ATGGTGTTCTTCAGCATCAGCAAGAAATGATTTATCACAGACTAGGACTTAAAGTTTGGATCACATACCTCTTTGTGTTCATTGATGCCTTCATCATCCACTTGTTTGTGAGAGGATCAAATACTTCCATGCTTCCTAAGTGTTCGTTTCCATCATGTCCACCTACTGCGTAGACTTTACCTGAAACACATACGCATCTTTCGATACAGAGATAGCTTGGCAACATTTCAGTTTTCATTTATGCAATATCCTGCCTATGTGGAGACAAAAAGCTCAAATAAAGGTTAAAGTTTTCAAATGTTTTCAATATCAAGATGTTAGTAAGCACAGACTTTATATTTATATAAGCTGTACTCAGCCAGAGATCTGTTCTACCATGGACTTTTATACAAAGCTTGAGATATGTAGGCAAAAAAATCTTCCTATCACTTGAGTACTGCAGGTCAGATCAGTTTTGGACATTTATGTCAGTCTCTCCAGATTTTCT
>NW_009656232.1:0-489 GCF_000708025.1 Charadrius vociferus
AGCCGCTAAGTAGGCTGACTAAACCTCCAGTGCTAGACTTCCTTCTCTATTCCTTTTAACTGCTATTTCTCAGATCGCTTGAATGCACAGCCTTGGTTCTCTCGTGCTAGTTTGCATGGGAGGAGATCACAGTTCCATGCAACGAAGCAGAGAATGATGTCCTTCTATTTTCACTGTCTTCAACAGGGCACACAGCAGCCAGCTGATCTCTATGCTGTAGGTCGGTGTATGCTCCAGACTCTGTTTTAGGCTCATCCCCTGCCTTTTCCTTGTCCTGCTTCCAAGGGGACTGGGGAGCGTGAACTGCAAAGAAGCTGCAGTAGTTCTCCATGTCCTTTTTCACCATTAGAATATCTGCTGGACGTTACATGAAGCATTATCTGTCCTGCAGTATACATACTGCGCAAAGACAGAAAGGGCTAGAAAGCACATTTGCTGTAAAAAGCTTTTAAAACCCTGATACACATGCACATAGAAGAACACAGAATT
>NW_009656233.1:0-490 GCF_000708025.1 Charadrius vociferus
AGTGCGGCAGCTCTTTCACAGGCGCTGGGAGGGATGGAGTCCCACTCAACAAGGAAGCCGGCTGCCAGATATTCCTCCATCTGCTCCTGCTCTACTGGCTCCAGAGAACGCCCTGGAGACGGCAACTTCTGCCTTGGCCACGGGGAGATCTTGTCCTGCACTGCCTGTAGCCTCTTTTTCTAAGGAAGCATCCTGGGAGGCCAGGATTGGGTGGTGGCAGCTCCAGGACACTTGCTGCTGTGCCACCAGCTGCTCCTGGGAATGCCTTGCTGCACTGGCCTGGGCTCCTGCTGTTACTTCCAGCCTTTGCCTGGCCAAGTGCATCCTCAGGGAGGAGCGGGCTTTGCTGTTTCCTGCCCCTCCCAGGCAGCAGGGAGACCTGTCCAGAGGGGCTCCTGTTTCTGACTCCAGCAGGTCTCCCAGAGGCTCTGACAGGGATGGAGTCTCTTGCCACAAGGAACTGCGGTGCCGAGATCTTCCTTCTCCTGCT
>NW_009656234.1:0-490 GCF_000708025.1 Charadrius vociferus
ATTAGTTGCAGTGCTAACTGTTCAGGATTTCATGGTACAATCTATACAGCCGATTAAAATATGGTAGCTCTTAAATGGTAAATTCTTCACCATAGCCACAGATAGGTAGTATTTCTGTACACAGAGGTGCACAAAGATAAAAAAGAT
The DNA here is from genome assembly GCF_000708025.1 of Charadrius vociferus. Lineage (NCBI taxonomy): Eukaryota > Metazoa > Chordata > Aves > Charadriiformes > Charadriidae > Charadrius > Charadrius vociferus. The sequence goes on from NW_009656234.1 coordinate 148, forward strand.
AGGTATCTGTAAACATGCAAGCCTTTTATGGTAGGGAAACCCCTCAACCATTACTCTCCAAAACACAGGGTCTTCCCTCTTTCCTAATATTCCCCAGTGCAGCACGTGCCCTGACTGTTTCCAGCTCCGGCATGGCCAGACCTCCGCACGCCTCTATCCAGGCAGCTGCTCATCCCAGCAGTTAAACGTGCATTGATCTGTGTCTGCGATCAATGGTGTTTATGTGCAGGACCACAGGAGCTTGCTACGGTCATAGTTACTAATAGACAGTAACTCCTTTTGTGCAGGAACAAAACTGTTGAGGAAAGTGTTTCATTCCAGCAGTTAGTGCTAAACAGCTAAT
>NW_009656235.1:0-489 GCF_000708025.1 Charadrius vociferus
TTTCAGGGAGCCAGGGGTGGCCCACCATGCTCTTCTGGGACCTGGTGTCCCCTGGCTGCAGTCAATGTGACTTCCCCTCTGCAGCCTCCTCCTGTGTCATGGCAAAGCCTTGCCCTTAGCAGTTCTGGGCCAGCTCTGTCCCCAGAGCTTTCCTTGCACCAAAGTAGTGGGAGGCATTTGATCCCTCTCCTAAGGCACCACAGCGGTGGCAGCCGGTGCTGCTCTTCCCTTGCTTCATGGTCCCCCGTGCTTTCCTCCCCAGATCTCACCAGGGCAGAGACCCACTGGGACTTGCCTGTCCTGCACGGGGAGCCCAGTGCTGAAGCTCTGTACTCCTGGCTTCCCAGGGGGCCGTATCCCCATTCCTCTGTTGCAGACCCCCCCAGGCAGGCTCCTGCCCAAAAGCAGGAGCTCTTCTCATGGAGACGGGATGTAGGGCTGTGTTCCGGGGGAGAGCACGGGAAGGAGCAGACACTGCCCTGGGCGGGG
>NW_009656236.1:0-490 GCF_000708025.1 Charadrius vociferus
TTTTTTTTTTTTTTCTTTTATAAGGGTGACAGCAGGCATTTTATGTCACCAGTAAATTTCTATAATATTCCTGAGATAGGTGGAAGAGACTGTGTTTCCTCCTACAATGACACACTGAAAAATACAGATATCCCATGCATATTTTAAACTCTTTCTTCATTGTCAATTTATTTATCACAAATTTAATATTAATTGTTATTCAACACTATAAACAGCCTTCAGTAAAAAACACTTTCTTAAGTAAATATATGATGATTTAGCAGGACATCATGCAAAAGACCGTTTAGAAGATTTTCATGTGATGTTGTGCTTGATCCCCACACTGAGGACCAATTAGATGGAAAGCAGCTTTACAAAGAGATACCTGGACATGCTGGTGGGCAACAAGTTGAACACGTATCAGCAATGTGTCCTTGTAGCAAAGGTCATCAGCATCCCAGATGCATTACAAAGACTGTTGCTAGCAGGCTGAGGGAGGTGATCCTTCCCT
>NW_009656237.1:0-490 GCF_000708025.1 Charadrius vociferus
CAAACATAAACCAAACCCAAAAACCACACACACACAAAAAAAATAATCAAACAACAAAAACCTCACAAAACAAAAGCTACCACAGATGTTACTCAGTTTGACAGCTGTCCAAAGGATAACACAGAATATTAGGAAGGATTACAACAAAATGAAAACTTCAGCATGCAATTATATGTATATCATATGTCCCAGCTTGCATTCTACATTGAGTTCGGTTGCCTTTAGCTACCATCACAAAAGCCTCAGACTAGAAATAGAGGAATAGAGATAGTGTACACAAATTAATGGAAAATACTTTTGTATTAGAAGGATTACACAGTAGAACTGTCCAGTCTGAGCATAGGAGAGAAGACAACAAAAGTGGCATAAAAATTCTGTAAAATCATGAATGATCTACCAAGGTAAATAGAAAATAATCATTCTAATTCTAATGAAAGTGTCAAATGAAGTGTCAAATAGAATTAAATTAGCAAACAGAAGTTTAAAAAAA
>NW_009656238.1:0-491 GCF_000708025.1 Charadrius vociferus
GTACAGGGACAGGAGGACATGGGACACACGAAGGACAGGGAGTCACAGGACACAAGTCACTAACACATGACACTGTCCCCCCCACGGGGGTCATCACGTGACCCTGCGTGTCCCCAGAGGGCACGAGGGACACAGGCGCATGGGGACACGAGGGACAGGGGGGACAGGAGGGACACACATCACTAACACATCACGCGACCCGGCGTGTCCTGTGTCACCCCTGGGGGTCATCAGATGTCCCCTGTTTGACACGAGGGATGGGGCGCACGGGGACGCAGGGGGCAGGGGCCAGAAGGGAGACGGGATGAGAGGGACAGGGGGCACGTGGGGACACGGGGGGCAAGGGACACAAGGGACGAGGGTGCGTGGGGACACAGGGGACACGGGGTGCATGGGGAGACGGGACAGGAGGGACACAGAGGACACCGGGATGGAGGTGTGTGCGGACAGGAGGCTCAGGAGGGACGCGGGACACACGGGTGCATGGGGAC
>NW_009656239.1:0-490 GCF_000708025.1 Charadrius vociferus
TTTTTTTTGTTGTTGTTGTTTCTGGAGAGGGGTCAAATAAGAATAGGCACGTAGTATAGTATTATTTAAAATCCTTCTGATGACATACTTTGGAAGGGAGTATTCCTAATCTCAGAGAGACTTGTGCATGGTATGGGATTCAGCCATAGCCTCAGAGTGGTGATATCTGTGTGAACTACGTTCTTCAGTGCTGACAAAATCCAAGGCATATGATATAGCCTGCAAATGATCCCAAGTTAGAAGTTTTCACTGAGGTGGGGATTCCTTGAGTGCGGTGTATTCAAAGCCATGATCTCAGACTTCCTAGTAGATGCCTGAGAGAGGCTTACATCTAGACAGATTATATCAGTTGGGACAGTGGGATGATGTAACTATCATGTTGCATAGACCTATTTTCAAAGTGCAGGATCTAGCTCCATTCTCAGAGATAAAGAAAAAAAATGTAAGGCAGCAATGGGATCTCAAAGCAACTTCCTTGTTTGTTTAGGGC
>NW_009656240.1:0-491 GCF_000708025.1 Charadrius vociferus
AGGATAGAAAAAAGGGATCACAAAGAATGTCACAGCTTCTACCCTCGGGCAAAGCTGAATCCACTCCATTGTGTGTAATGTCCTAAGAGCATCATCAACCATAACCCAGAAATCTCTGCATGCAACACTCCAGTTTTTGAGAGTGGTAATCAGAGCAGTTCATGCTGAGGCTGTTACTACTCTAAACTTTTTCTTTCATCCCACGTCTAAACTGAACTGTGGAAAATTCACCTGTGGGGTCCCCTAGCCTATCTGCCATGTCAGACCCATCTTGGCCTTCTAGCTATTGCTGCCCTTCCTAGGAATTTGCATCTGGCCCTGTTCTTGAATTAGTAGATGCTGTCACTTTTGCAGCTGCCCTGTGGTCAGACCACCATATTTGTGATTCTCCTGTAGCAATTAGGCCTCTGCAGAAGTAGATGTTCCAGTTTCTTGTCTGCCTACTAGAATGATAGTCTTATCATGACAAGTCTTACAAGGAATGACTGAGG
>NW_009656241.1:0-490 GCF_000708025.1 Charadrius vociferus
ACTATGGGGTGTTTGTGGGCAGGGTTTGAGAGATGAGCTGAAGGGGTTGGCTGTCCTGATTTGGGGCTCCTGACCCGTGATGGCTGAGCTCTGCACTCCCGGGGTGAGTGGAAGGCCTTCCTGGGGGGCTGAGGTTGGGAGAGACGGCCCCTGTGTGATGCTGGTACGGGGGGACAGCTGTATGAGAGTGGGTGTCACTGCGGGGGACAGCCGGCGGCGCCCTGGGAGAAGGTGTGTGCTCAGCCGGGGGTTCAAACTGGTACCAGCAGCTGATAACACCCTTATGCTCCCTGTAAACACATCATCCCTCCCCGGCACAGAGCGCGCCCTCAGACTGCTGCTGACACAGCTCTCCGAGCTCTGTGGGGAAACCTGGGATGTTCTGGTTTGAGTGACACGGGGTTAATTTCTCTTTCAATAATCTTACTTTTCAGCAAGGTCTCTTCTAAAGCTTGGGAAAACTGTGTCTGAATTGGTGAAAATATTTACT
>NW_009656242.1:0-491 GCF_000708025.1 Charadrius vociferus
TTTTTTTAACATAGCACCTACCTTACTTTTGGCTGGTGTCATCTTCTATTCTTTTGTTACTGTTATGAAACTACCAGAAGTTGTAGCTTTTAATTTAAGGCTGTTTTCATCAATTTCCCCTGTCTGATTTTTGTGCTTAATGTGGCTAATAGCTGTTTTTAGTTGGCAAAGACACCTAGAAGTCACATGAATGTGATAGCATGTGTGTAATCAAATAATGAAATATTACCTGCTGATCTATGATTAAATTATTGTTTATGACTGCTTATAGGTAAGCCCACTGCATCAACAAAATGTTACCATAGCCAATGGATATGCTGCAACTATATGATACTGTCTTTATTTTATACTACATGCTTGATGGTATTTGTTTCCTGTCTTCATTAATCTTAGTTCTGTTTGTTTTTCTTGTCTTAGGTCAGACGATTAAAACAAGACAATGGATTGGGGAGCTCTGCATACCATTTTAGGAGGTGTAAATAAGCACTCCA
>NW_009656243.1:0-491 GCF_000708025.1 Charadrius vociferus
AAAAAAAAAAGATGGGAAATTTGATGAAAATAAGGACTTGAATTTCACTGTAATTTTCTACATCTGAATCTCTTCTGAGTATTCAGTAGTTCATGCCTTAGGAAGACTATTAGTACTGGCTTATTAATACAAGAAAGCAACTCACGAAATTAAAAGTTTCCAGTTCCTTACCATATTTTATGAGTCATCTCTACTTTATTAAACATATTTTCCATTGATCTTTATGAGAAAGATACAGAATAGCTATTTACTCCTGCACATTCTGCACCATGATCAGCACATGCAACTTTCTACTTTTGATTGATCGCCAAGGCACACAACATATCTACTGGAGGTGACTGGAACACATACAGGCACATTTAGGCATCAGTAAACTACAAAAATGCTTCAGTTTGAACTTTAGCATGGATTGTACAACTCAGCACAGGAGCTGCACATGCACACTCAGGATGATAAATTAGAAAATTACTATCTTTCAAAAGGATGCAGAT
>NW_009656244.1:0-491 GCF_000708025.1 Charadrius vociferus
CCAGCCCTGGTTTCAGCAGCTCCTGGGACGTTCTTCTAGTGTTGCTAGAAGAACGGGGCCGGTCTCTTGTTGGGTGGAGAAGAGTCGTCAGGGCTGCCGGCCCTCCTCTTTGGGGCTCTTTGTGTCTCCCCAGGAGAGCGTTCCCTGCCCTGGCCGCTAGCAAAGGGACCTGGCGCAGTGTCCTCTGGCTCCTCCTCCAGCTCTTCGTGCTCCTCCGGGACAGGAATGGGGGCAGAAGGGGAGCTGCCAGCATCCCCAGCAAGGGCAGCTGTGGAGGTGCTGGGGAGCTCGTCCACGTTGGATCTGACAGGGCTGCCGGAGGGGCCTGGGCTGGGTGCAGGAGACCCTCCCCGGGAGGCAGCAGGGCTGAGGGCAGCCCCGGGGCTGCCCACCCACCCCCCGGGAGCATGGATGCCCTCTAGCTGCAGCACATTTTGGGCCTCCCTGCCGCACAGTCGCTTCACAGCATTGACGAGATCATTTACAAATGT
>NW_009656245.1:0-490 GCF_000708025.1 Charadrius vociferus
CTGCACCGCCCCAGGCCCACAGTCACTTTGTGCGCAGTCAGTAATTTTCCAACAGTCATCTCCAAAGTAAATATTCTACCTAATGGAACAGGTTGTGTTTTGGTTTACCTCAACGCTGGCATTACATTTCCTCATTTCTGGCGTGCCTGCTCTGCCATGCAGGCTCCTTTGATGTGCTGGGATGAGGGGCACAAGGATTTCCAGGGTAGGGTCCTGTCAGCACAGTCTCTCCAAAGTGCTGGTGGGGTCCACCTGGTGGTGTGGTGATGAGTCAGGCAAAGCACGTGGAGGGCAACAAGAAGTTCTTCTTCCAGGTAGGTCAGCAGCAAAAGCAAGGCTTGGGCAAAGGCAACCGCAGTGCTGGATGCAGCAGCTTCCCTGAGGACAGGGTTACAGGAAAGGCAGAGGTTCTCCGGGGTTTCTTGGCCTCAGCCTTTACCAACAGGATTTGCTGTTGAGAGACCAGGCTGCTGACATTCCTTGGAAAGTC
>NW_009656246.1:0-491 GCF_000708025.1 Charadrius vociferus
ACACACACACAAGAGGGAAATAACTAGATTTTGTGTCTGGTATTTGACAAGATGCATCATTTTCAAAAGCTCATTGACATGCTGAAAACATTAACATTGCAGATGATAAATTGGAGATTTTAATTTTATTTTTATTTTCCAACCTGACTCATGCTGTAAACTGACTTTAGATACTCTTTTAACTGTTTCAACTAAACTAGGGTTTATGTTCTTAATTTCTTTATCCAGGGACATGATCTATTGAATAAAGCGAATCCGTTCATCATCTTTTTAATCCATGAAATAAATATAACAATTTGAGTGAAGATTAGTCTGTAGCAGCACTATAAAGCCAAATGGAAAGTAATGGCACCAACCAAAGCATTCAAAACCTAATCAGCGTACCAACATATGTCAAGCAAACGTCTACATATCTGCTTTTTAATCCAAGTACCTTATATTTTTCCAGTTAAGACATCAAGACTTAGGCAAGACAAGGCAGTTTCATCTTA
>NW_009656247.1:0-491 GCF_000708025.1 Charadrius vociferus
GCAGGTCACCTTGTCATGGAAGGAGATAATCTCAAGATGGGTGTTGAGAACCACAGTTTTTCTGAAATACTCCTTTTGTACAAAACTGAAACATTTGCATGGACAAAATCAGCTTCTATAAATGAAGTTTCTGAGAGGCAGACTGACTTGCTGTGTAGTTGCTAAAAGTCCAGTTGCTGAGGACACAGCTATTTAAAATTAAGAAGCAACTCTTGAATAAAGTTGAACTGGAGTCTGTTGCATCCCAGGATAATTCCTAACGGGATGTAAAGACAAATACCCTGTCCCTGATTACATTTCCATTAAAAGGGAGAAGGCAGGAAGACTATTTCTTTCCATTTTGGAGCAACAAATAAGCAAACTTATAAAAAGAACTATTATTCTTTGGCTAGTTGTTGTGTGGAGAGCTGAAAGTAGATGTTAGGATTTCTTAATGCAGGGTTTGTTTATGCTTTAGTGTGAAAGACATGAGTATATACTCAAGCAATATA
>NW_009656248.1:0-491 GCF_000708025.1 Charadrius vociferus
ATGAGTAAGACTGTGGCATCAAGTAGACTGGGCATCAGAAGCAAACATCCATAGATTTAATGTCTACACAGAATAGACCTAGACATTGCCTGACCAATAATATATAAATTTCCAAGACACCTCCACAGCCATCACAATGAACACTGAAGACAAGAGAACTACCAGGGCCTATCGTACTCTTTCTTGAACTTGATGTATTTTGTCCAGGCCGTGCAATGGCCTCATGGCCACTTGGCTAGAACGGAGCAACCACAGTGCCCCAGAATGATGTCACCCAGACAATCAAAAAAGGCTAGAAATGCCCATACAAAAGTGGGGAAATATTTCTTAAAAACACCTATCCTGTCTTTGATATCTGAATCCTTATCTTCACAGGAGACCCTATAAAACAGATTGAAAGATAAATCTCCAAACTAGATTTCATAACTGTGCTAAAAATACTAAAAATGATGGACTTGGCAAGGTACAGGCTCTATTGCTTATTATTTTTT
>NW_009656249.1:0-489 GCF_000708025.1 Charadrius vociferus
GGGGACCTGAGATCCCTGGTAGGACGCCCAGACTCTTCCAAGTAAGATACTTGAGATGATTTTTCCCTTTGGGAGCTTACCCAGTATGTTTTTTCTCTTTTAGGCAAAGCTTTTTACCCCAGGAAGCCCATGACTGCTCCCAGGCATCTCCCAGTCTTTTGACCTCTTGTTTAGGGACCTGATATTACAGGTACCTACCGGGACTCCTCCAGGGAAGCTCCAGGATCCACCCAATCCTCCCATTAAGGTTAGGTTAGGCTGTGCGTTCTGTATGAGAAACCCACAGCTCCAGGACACGTGGCAGGAAAAGGCACACCAAGGAGGGCACAGCATTGCACCAACATCGCTCCCTCGACACTATGACGGTGTGCTCCACCTCCCCACGTTCCGACCTGACCTTTATGTCCCGTGACCCTGCCCAAGCAGTTACACCCGTGGTGGTCACAATGGGCGCGTGTACTGGTGATGGCTACACCCGGCTTAATGGGG
>NW_009656250.1:0-492 GCF_000708025.1 Charadrius vociferus
ATGCTGAGAAGAGCCCAAAGCATCACCTGGTCCTGAGGTCTCCTCCTGCCCAGCGCCCTGAGGACATCCCAGCTTGTGGCGTCCCCCAAAGGTCACCTCCTTCCCTTGCTTTAGGCTTTCTAAGAAAGGGAATATCCTGGTCCCCTTCTGATGGTGAGAGCTGCCTTGTAATGGTGAGAAATGATGTAATGACGAGGAATTCCCATTCCTTATAATGGGAAATGCACGAGGACCTGCTGTCAACTCATCCCTGATGACTAAACAGAAAAGCAAATCCAAAATCATCCCAAAAAAGCCACAGAAAACAGGAAGTAAAAGCAACTGCCCCAAACTGTCAAATATTCCCACATTCTAGATAAGAAATAAACCCAACAGCACTGGAGATTCCCCGCACTGAAAGGGAGACACTGCTCTAACACCTGATAACACGTTTCAAAACATCATTCGCTGCTTCAGATCCTGACACTTGGATCACCTTCTTCCCAAAGCTTT
>NW_009656251.1:0-492 GCF_000708025.1 Charadrius vociferus
ATGAGGGGCAACGGTTTTAAACTGAAATAGGAAGAAATTCTTTACATCAGCATGATTTGTATCCTACAAAACTATGCAGGTTAAGGTTTGGCACTGTGTTTTCCTATTTGCTTTCCTAAATATCAGTGCTGATATTTAGGACCCTGCCTGACTCTACCTTTGTCCCAGCACAAAAAACCCCACATAAACATAAAAAGTTCTTAATTTCCGTCTGAAGACACTTCCTCATTCCTCAGACATTATGACATAGGTGTAAAGTTTCTTTTCTCTGTTGGTTTCTTAGTGTTATAATCACGGTACATTGCCATACTTTGATTTGGCACATCATTCTGTATAGAGGAAGCATGAGATAACTCAAGATTTCAAAACCTTCCTTTTCTTTTTGTTTTGTTCACACTACATAAATCTGTGTGATTTCAGTGTTTTATCTCATAATGTCTAATTAAAAGCATATGTGTTAACATGAGGCTTTACAAATATTTCATTTCATTT
>NW_009656252.1:0-492 GCF_000708025.1 Charadrius vociferus
TTTTTTTTTTCTTTTCGTGAAAGTTAAGCTAGACTTGCACTCATGATTTTTGCCATTTACATGTTATTTTGCATCCTGCAGTCTTCTGCATATGGCTGTCCTTACACTAATTCTTGCTACCTAGCTGTTCGGTGCAAATCATGACCATATGCATTCTAGAAAACCTTTTAAGATGTTTTAGTCAGTTATTGTGACTTGCTGCTGAAGTGTTACCATTGCATTCACTGTCATGAAGTTCCTGATCCATGCAGGGATACACTTCACTCACATAAAAACATCATTCTACTCTGTGTCATGACCATCTTGTCAGCTCTGTACCTGGCATATGTTAAGCTAACGAAAACCAAATAAAGTCCTTGTAGAGACAGTGTTAAGACTGCAGTAAGTTATGGGATAAAATCACTATTAGACTTGGAACAAACTGAGTATGTAGGTAATATTTGCAGCGTTTCTTTTAGATAGACTACATTAATCAGAAAACACATTCTTTTT
>NW_009656253.1:0-492 GCF_000708025.1 Charadrius vociferus
TTTTTTTTTCTTTTTCTGTTTGCATCTCACTTATAAGCAGAAACTGAGCATCTACCCATATAAGTGTTTGACAGCAAGTTAAAAGACATAATAAAAGCTGCTAATTTTGAGGTGTGTACCGATAGCTCTTCTAATAGGCACGTTTAGCGCAAAACCAGAACAGGGTTTGTCTGCCTGAAAACAAACTCCTTATGCCCTGCTCAAAGCTCCTAAGGTAGTAAGAATACAGCTTAAGTGCTTTAAACATCAGACATCCATGGTCCCCATCAGCTTAGAGCAAAAACAAAGCAAAGCATGCAAAGCAGAATACAGTGATATCATCCCTGCGCAGAAACATCTTACTGCAGGACAATGTGAGTACAGTATCCTAATCACAGAATCACAGAAAATAGTGCTAGAAGGGACCTCAAAAGGTTATTTAGTCCAACACTTTATCTCACAGCAGGATTAGCTATACCTAAATCATTTCTGACAGATGTTTGTCTAACCTCT
>NW_009656254.1:0-492 GCF_000708025.1 Charadrius vociferus
TTACAATTCTCACCCTAATAATGAAGGCTAAAAGGTTCCACATCATGTGGGGGAAGATCACAATGGCTGTAAATTCAGCTTTTTACATGACATCCTGGGGCCAGAAGTATCCACAAGCCAGAGCACTCCCTTCTGAAGGGAAGACAGACGGCACAGAGGGCAAACAACCCTTCCCAAGGGTTAACTAGAGACACCCTGGCATCTTGGCTAGAGCATCCATGCTTACACACTTCCAGCAGCACAGAGATCAGACACATTTCCATTTGAGGCATTCACCCTAAAAGTGGTGAAATCCCTGCTCCAAAATTAGCATTGGAGAGATGTTGCTTTAAAGTATGACCTGAGGAGAGCATATGCACGTAGAGGCCACAGTGATGTGTAAAGTACCACCAAGTACGAGAAGAAAAGAAAGCACATGAGAAATGTAACAGAGCATTTTGCACATGATCTGTTTTATCAAGAGCTAATGCAAATCTATTTGCCATTCATTTT
>NW_009656255.1:0-492 GCF_000708025.1 Charadrius vociferus
CATCCCTGCCGGAACCAGGACAAGAGTCTAACAGAGTATCTATTAATTATTGGTGATAATTCTGTAAATTCTTTAAAGTGGCACTGAGCTTTCTGGGATGTTTTAGAAAAGCACTATAATGCTAGAAAATAAATGGCTGTAATGCTGGCTTTGGAGCTACAGAACAAGAAAAGCTGTCCTGTCAAGCAAAGACCAAGTGAAGCACAGTACTTTTAGGACTCTATTTGGTATTCTCTTGAAAAAAGAGTAAGTCTGTTTTAACTGAAACTGGTATTTTATTTTTAAACGCCTTTTAATTCATGCTAATCAAACCAGGTACGTAATTTTTTTCTCCAATATCACCTTCATGTATCTGAATCAAAAAATGTAAGTGACGAATAATTACATTAAGCACATTGTTGTTGAAGCAGTACTTTTTGTTGCATTCATTCCAGGTAACAGTAGAAAAATGCTTATGCCTGGTTTGTTTGCTTGCTTGTTTGGGTTTTTTTT
>NW_009656256.1:0-492 GCF_000708025.1 Charadrius vociferus
ACATTTTTCTCAGAAATTATATTAAAATGTTTCAAAAGGTTCGTAAGAAACTAGATGACTGTAAGCTAAAATGGTCCAGCAAGCGTTTGGCTGGCAGTAAAAATAATTTTAACACCCTACCACGCTGCTTCGTGGAGCTCTGTCCCGATTCCCCCCGCACAAAAGCTCCTCTGGTGTACGAGACATCTCCTGTGACACAGAATTGGGAATTCAATTCTCAGGATAATGTCCCTGAAAACGAAGTCTGGTGAGTAAGTTTAGCTTCTAGCCCGGTAGCACGAATCACCTATACTCTAATTGGAAAGGGGCATTAAAGCAATACCGCCTAATTAAAACATTCCAGTGTTCCAGGATGAAGTTTCATTTCATTTTTTCTAAGCTTTCTTGAAGAAAAATACCTTCCCCCCAGTAGAAATATATTCTACTACGAAAAAGTTTCTACATCTACTAGCTCTAAGAATATCCACTTATTTAATCTAAAAAAAAAAAAAA
>NW_009656257.1:0-492 GCF_000708025.1 Charadrius vociferus
AGCCTTTCAGTCCACCAACCTTGTTGATTAATTCCCACCAGTTCCTGTCCCTGACCTTCTTCCCCACTTGACTGCGTACCTCCAGAGGCTAGAGACAGCAAGCGGGAATTTCTGTGAACTCCGTTTTCTCCCCAGACACAGTCATATCAGCATGCACACAAGTGCTCCCACTGCCCCATGAGGGTGTGCACAGCTGGATTTCACTGTCTGCCTAGAGGGCCCCAGTACCATGGGACATACCCCATAGGACTCGACCATCCACCTGGGGTGCACTGTGATGAGACAGCATCTATGCAAGACCCCAACATTGGGAATGGCAGCTCTGACAGCCATGTGAGTAAAAGGGAAAGACTGGAATGGCAGCTGAGTGACTCCGGGACATGTGTCGACACGTGGCATGGGCACAGCGTGCAAAGGCAGACACTGTGCATGCGGGAGACCAGGACTGACTCTCCAGTTCAGTGCCCCTGGAAAGGTCAAAAGGATAGCCCT
>NW_009656258.1:0-492 GCF_000708025.1 Charadrius vociferus
CAGGATGCAGGCATGCTGGGCTAGGATGCTGGAGGGATGCAGGATGCAGTCACACTGTGCCGGGATGCAGGAGGGATGCAGGATGTGGGAGAGATGCAGGTATGCTCTGCTGGGATGCGGGCAGGATGCAATATGCAGGCATGCAGGGCGCAGGCAGGCCGTGCCAGGATGCAGGCAGGACGCCTGCCAGGACATGAGCATTCTGTACAAGGCCACACTCCCGCTGTGCCTAGGGCAGCCGGGGAAGGAGATCCAGAGCCAGAGATGTCTCAGTCCCTATTCGGGGGGAAAAAAAGCAGCTCCTGACCTGCGGCATTTCACGGGCCTGAAGAAAGATAGGTTAAATTTAAAATTGAGCCCCAGTTTTGTAGGAAAGTGTTGTGGTTTTCTGTGATAATGGAAACTGGGGAGCAGGACCAGGACCACGGCTCCCTAGGGGGTCACTCCGGACACCCCCCTGGCGCGAGGATGGGGACGGGGGGCGTTGGGTGC
>NW_009656259.1:0-492 GCF_000708025.1 Charadrius vociferus
CGGGCAACGGCCGGTTCATGTTCCTGTCAGACCTGAAAGGCAGGCCGGCCCCTCTCCTGCCTCTGGCAGCCTGCTTTACTTGCATTTCACAGAAATTGCCCACTTCGGTTCCTTTTCCACCTCGCCTGAGGCTGCGAGGGCTTGCTAGCCACACCAGGTTTAGGTGCGGTGCTCCGCGGTCCCGTTCTGGGAACCGGTAGATGATACAGCACTTCCAGTCGTTCTGCCTCTTTCTCTTTTATTGCTGACCAGCAGTTGCGGCAGTGTGAAACCGTGGTGGAAGCGACCTTATGTGAGTTGAACGTTATGGGAAGAAATCAGATACACAACTTACCAGCCTTGTTGTGTTTTTCAAAGTGGAGGAAAAGAGGTTGTTTAGCTGTGGGTCTCAAATTCAGCTGTCTAGCCAGGACAAACACTGAAGCTTTGTCAACGTAACACCACCAGTTCCAGGTTTTGGGCTTGAGGGTTTTTTGGTTTGGGTTTGGTATT
>NW_009656260.1:0-492 GCF_000708025.1 Charadrius vociferus
AAAAAAAAAAAAAATCTGCTATTCCAACTTGGCTAGACATAGTATTTTATTGCCATAGTGTCATCCCAGCATGAAGTTTCTGTCCATTTAGCTTCCCCTTCCTCATACTCTCAACTGTCCTAATTTTTGGTCCTCCTTAACAGCAGACACAGCAAGTCCTGTCCATCCCAACTCTAGCATACAAATTCTATTAAATGCAAAATGCAACATATACCCCATCCCTATTTAGTTATCTTTGATTCATTCTTAGTAGCAGTTGCAAGCAAATGCCAACATTGATCCAGATGAAGAGTGATGCATAACATTTCCCCTCCCCACATTCACAAATTATTTCCCATTTTCCCAAGGAAAAGCAGGGAAGGAGGGAGTTAGGAAAGGTTACAATAACAGCCTATTTAAGTAAAACACAGCTTCTGTATAACACTTCGTACCACCATGACAAGCATGCAGATTTTGCTTTGATTCTTCACTCTGAGGGTGGAGAGGCACTGG
>NW_009656261.1:0-492 GCF_000708025.1 Charadrius vociferus
TTTTTTTTTTTTTCCCCTTTTAAATAAATCAAAGCAATACACTTTAGGAAGACGTTACTCAAGGTGCAAGAATCTATGTGTAAGGGGAGACAAGAGCTGGTGGGGTGGGGATAAGAAGATGCTGGGTGGGCAACATGTGTGTCCAGGATTCGGGGTGTATTTGCAGCCAGAGTAAGCCACTCTTGCAAGAAAAATATAATTAAGAAGTTCAGGTCGGGCTCTGAGATGAGTTGTGTTGTTTGGTCTGCCTTGTTCCTGAAGTATTTTCAGAGATAGCGCTTGCGTATCCCTGTCCTAACTCGTGTTTGGTGGCAAGTGCCTGGGAATACAAAATCTGTTCAGCCGTCTGCGTGGTGTTTTCTCAGTTGCCCCGCTGCAATCTGCCTCGGTATTGCAGGGTCATTCCCCAGCTCGGGGCTGCTCACGTTGGTTTCCCACAGCAAAAAGAGCAGTGAGACAATCTTGGAAGGCTCAGCAAGCCAAAAAGGTACC
>NW_009656262.1:0-492 GCF_000708025.1 Charadrius vociferus
AAAAAAAAATAGCTGAAGAAAGCTAGATAAACATCTTGGCAGCCTCCTTCCATTTGTAACCTGAGCAAGATTTCAACTAGATGTAATACCATTTAGACAAAATAGAACTGCTTCACAGCAGCACTACAATGATTATGAAGGAACACCAGAGAAGAAAGATACAGATTTTATATAATTAAGCGATAGTAATGACATTACAATGGCAAGAAAGCACTGTCATCTACATTTTACAAAGCTGTGAGGCAGGATGATTTAGGGACTTGACCAACACCTTGGAATGAGAGGGAGGAGCAAGAAAAGAACCCAGCCTGTATCCCACCACTTCCCTCTGATGTATAGCTTACTACAGATAAAACAGCTGAAGCATTCACATCACAGTGCAACTGGCATAATTTGCCCTGAATAAGTTCTTACCATTGATTTGCAGTGAGCAGCCCCCCAGCAGCAAACTGCTCCAAGGATGAGTGGACATAGAATCACAGAATCATAGAA
>NW_009656263.1:0-492 GCF_000708025.1 Charadrius vociferus
GTGATTCTGTTTTCCTTGGGCACTGGGGCACGACTTCCTTAGTTTTTCCCCAGCAAAAAGCACACTGCACCCTGCGTTGACATTCCACAGACCCCTGCCTCTCATGTGTGGGATTTCTTATTGGCACTTTCTTTCCAGTTCCCCTCTCCATCTGGAAGGAAGCAATGGAACTGCATCACTCTGAGCTGCCAAACAGCAGAGCCTGACTCAGCATCGGGAACATGAGAGATGCGGCAAAGATACCACCAGCCCTCGGCGCTGGCCTGGGTAGTCCACTCCACAAGAGTGGAGTACAAGTTGATGGACTGAATAAATACAATTAGCACATGATTTATCAATCACATCCCTTCTGAAGACAGGCCCTCTACCAAGATGAGATTCATAGAGCATCACATCACTTAAATGAACCCTGAAGCATGTCCTTCATCACATTTTCACCATTGATGCTTTCACGAGGCACCCACATTTTTAGGTTTTCTATGCGTGCGATCC
>NW_009656264.1:0-492 GCF_000708025.1 Charadrius vociferus
TTTTTGTTTTGTTTTGTTTTCCTGTTTTCCCCTTCTTTATTCTCATTCCTTCCATTCATTTTCTTTCTCTTTTTCTGTTTCATTTTGGTTTTCAATGTTTTTTAATCTAATCTAATCTAACTAACAGAACATCCAGATGCTGTGGTCTAGATATCTTTACAAAGACTCAGTCTCTGTCTCTCATATCTTACCCTCTTGACTTGATTACAGCACCAAGTGGGAGGGTGAGAAAGCCATAGGGGACACAGGAAAAATGGTACATTGCATCTCAGCAGTGCAGACGAACAAAGGATGTGTTGTATTTACATAATATGTGGGAAAATAACAATCTGAGTATCATTTTTTGTGGGATCCCAAAGGGCTTGATTGAGTAAGTTATGGTCCTCACTTAGGTTTACTTTGTGATCGTGTTCCTTTTGGACAAGATGGCTTGGATAAGGCACAAAGATGGTTGCTGAATGAGGGATATTGAAAAGAAAGTCTTAAAAAAAA
>NW_009656265.1:0-493 GCF_000708025.1 Charadrius vociferus
TTTTTTTTTTTAAAACCCCTTAACCATCTACTCTTATCTTGCATCACTGTGATTTAGCATCTCATTTTTGTCCACCCTTTCAAAGAGTTTCACTACAACCCATCTCTCAACACATGCCCAGTTTACACAGGTCTCACTTCTCCAGTGATTACACCCTTATCCTTACATAAATTAGTCTTCTTTTTCTGAGCCCTTACAACTCCTCCTCATCTCTTTCTCTGATCTACAGTCTCAGCTGCCACCACGCACTTGCTAGTATTGCCAACTCATAATTCATGCTGTTCTTTGGCATTATACACAATTATGCATAACATTTGAGCAGGTCTTTGTAAATTTCCATAGATTTAGCTCATTAGCTGTCCTTTCTGTAAGGCACAAAATTACCATCAGAGCATCAAGACTATTGTTAGCACATTACATTCTTGTGGTCTTTACTGTATACATCCCTGTGATGCAAAGTTCTTTATTTTATTTTTCCTTGGTGTTTTTTTTT
>NW_009656266.1:0-493 GCF_000708025.1 Charadrius vociferus
ATTCTATGATTCTGTGAAGTCTGTGTGGGCATAGCTTGTTCAAGAATATTTGTAGCACAACCTTCTGTGACCGTCTTTATTTGCCTGCAGTAATTGATCATAGGATGTTTCATGTGCTGAGGAAGTAAAGTCTTTCGAAGCACCAGGCAGACTACTCTTTCCTCCTAGATGTTTATTTTCTTTGAAATACAGAGCATTGTATAATGAACCACCTAGGTTAGGTGGCCTTTGTCAGGTGATGACATGTACGTTTGTAAACGAGGGAAAGTTTAAAGGGAAGTTTATGTGACATGGATGTTTAATGATCAAGAATCTTAGGTTGTAGGTGCAGAAGCTAGGGGAGAAAGGATGATAAATGAATCTGAGAGATCTATAAATGAAACATAGTTAGGTCTTGATTCAGAAAGTAATAAAGACAATGAAGGCTGGGAAAATAAGGTGAGAATATGGTCTTTGGAAAAGACAGTATTAACAATTAGATGTCAATAAAAAA
>NW_009656267.1:0-493 GCF_000708025.1 Charadrius vociferus
CAAGCAGCTTTAGCTTGAACTAAGAGAACATTTGTGATCTGAGAGGTTATTAGGCTCACAGCTCTCGTCAGGAAATCCCACTAGGGAGGGATTCTGTCTGGCTTAGGACTGTGTTAGTGTCACACTTGTCTCGCTCTTTCTAGCTCAGTAACCTCAAATGGGGTAGTTTTCTAGAGTCTCAGGAAAGCTGATTAATTCAGGAGGTAAGCACTATCAGAACAATTTCTTACGCGAGTATATTATTCACACGCAATAGCCATTTTTGTTTAAATATTCCAGCTTTCTCATTTTCAGAAGGGCTGAAGCTCCTCGTTGTTTTCTTTAGCTCTCCTTTGCATAGGAGCGCACTCTGAGTTTTCGCTGCCCTGCCTCTTACGTGTTCCTGAGGGCAGAATCTGACCGGTATGCTGATGAGTGTTCTTAATGAATAGACGAGAACAAAAAGTTGCCAAGTTAATGATCTTTGACTAGCTGAAATTATTAATTCTTGGAT
>NW_009656268.1:0-493 GCF_000708025.1 Charadrius vociferus
AAACCTTTCAGTATACCATCTTGATAAGTCCTAACTTCACCCGACTATCTGTTCTGGTGATAAAAGATGAGACAGAAAAACTAACAGAAACAAGATAACTGTTATGAATAGGGAATTCTGGTTCTCAAGGAACATCATATATTAGCATATATGTGCACTAGCATGCACCATCATGGCACAGCCTTAGTTTTCCACTCTGACTCCTATAACGTTTCCATTTAGATTTAGGAGCTGCATTGATCTAGAAATAGGAAATGTAAGTCCTTCCTACAGCATACTTTGAAAGTGGATGATTTAAATACAGATAGGTTCTTTTTGAGGCCTCCAGCATTACCTGAAAGATGCACGCTATTTCATGTGCAAATAAAAATTATTTTATATTGCTTGCATAACAACATTCAACTCTCTGCAGTTCTCTTGCTTTTTCCTGCAAGCAGATCATCTGCTTTCTCTCCCTTTTTACCAAGAATCACATGGAAAAGACAAGGGGTAA
>NW_009656269.1:0-493 GCF_000708025.1 Charadrius vociferus
TTTTTTTTTTTTTTTTTTCTGTAATGAGATCTTACCTTAGTATTTGCTCAAGTGAAAGCAGCAATAAGCAAAAGAACAAGGCTCCCTGAGATGGTTTCTCTCAGATATGCGAATGGTCAATTAAAACAACAAAAAAAATCCAACCCACAGTATTAATATGCCCTTTTAATCATGGTCATTGGTACTGCTTGTTTTCAGTGCCATAGCTGCTGCTTCTGGAGCCTTCTGTAGGTGATACAGAACAAGAGAAGGGAAGGGGCTTGTTAGCTTGTGTTATTTTTCTTGGCTTTTCAAATTACCATCATTACTTGAGAAACAGGGTCAAAATATTATAGTGCTTCAGCATCTGTGTAATTTTCTCAAACAGTTAATAGTAGTAGCATTTGTGTAATTTTCCCAGTTTATAGTTACATTCAGTAAAATATAAAACCAACTTTGTTTTAGAATGTTTGGTTGTGAGCATACTTACGTTATCTGACATTGTCTTCTGCGC
>NW_009656270.1:0-493 GCF_000708025.1 Charadrius vociferus
TGTTTTTTTGTTGTTTTTTTTTCTTTAGCACTGTTCCATTTAAATGTTCATAGGAATGATAACAAATTATATCATTGTGTCATGGTTCCATTGCTTCCAGAAGGCCAAAACTCCTGCCCAGAATTCGTCTTCAACGATTTCATGTGTGTGCACATAAAAAGGATAACTGTACAATTTCAAGTATAATAGAGGTAAGGCATAATCCTGAATCCTGTATGACCTATTTTTAGGTTACTTCAATGCTCTATTCATATTCCAATTAGCCATTGGATAGTTCCATTCTGTTTAACTCTTTCTAAGACAAAAACTTATCATAGTTGTCTTGAAGAACCTCTTCCAAAGGTCACTGTGGTTAAGAACATACTGGATATTGTTTCTTTATTCTATTTTGTCAAAGCTCCTGAAAGTACAAACACAGGATGATAACAAGCACCCATGAAGGTATAACCACCTTGAGTACTGTGGATAGTTTTGGGCGCCTCAATATAAGAAG
>NW_009656271.1:0-493 GCF_000708025.1 Charadrius vociferus
ATCAACAAGGAACGACTTGGAAAGAGGTGCAATTACAGTGGAAGAAGTGAGTGAGAGAATTATTGATTTCCTTCAGGGCTCTAGCTGTATTGCGGGTATTTACAATGAAGCTACTAAAGAGAAACTTGGCATTTACCAGGCTATGAAAATAGGTTTGGTTAGACCAGGGACGGCCCTTGAACTCCTAGAAGCCCAGGCAGCCACTGGGTTCATAGTGGATCCTGTCAGCAATGTGAGGCTGCCTGTTGAGGAAGCTTACAAAAGAGGCCTTGTTGGAATTGAATTTAAAGAGAAACTTCTCTCTGCTGAAAGAGCTGTCACTGGGTACAAAGACCCCGAAACTGGAAACATCATTTCTCTGTTTCAAGCAATGAACAAAGAGCTCATAGAAAGAGGCCATGGCATTCGTTTGCTGGAGGCCCAGATTGCTACTGGAGGAATCATTGACCCCAAAGAGAGCTACCGCTTGCCAGTAGAGACAGCCTACAAGCGT
>NW_009656272.1:0-494 GCF_000708025.1 Charadrius vociferus
GCGTAACTGCCTTTTCAGCTTTCACTTAAAATAAGTCAGCTGAACCTGTGGTCTTGGTTGTCTGTGGCAATCAACCGACACAGGGATAGGTGATGACTTCAGTCATGCAAATTAAACTAATTCTGGAGAGTGGAAATCTCAAAACATCCAGTTTAAAAAACCCAAACCAACACAACAATATGCAATTCAGACTAGTTAGCTATGTTTATGCTGACTGCCTCTTAGGGGTCAGCAATTAATAACCAGTCAAGGCTACCTAAGTATCATCAGTAATTCAGTAATGTTATTATCCCAACACAGAGAGTCAAACCCAGGCATACAGCTCTTTTTGAAAGGACTATAATTATCCTACCATAGGACACCTAGGTACTATACTCAGCTAACACAAGTATTTGCTCCAGCATTGTTTTAGCACTGTTTCCACTCCCCACGAGTAATAGTCATTGTTTTTATTTGGCTGTTCGGCTACACTAGATAGTTATCAGCTACCAACT
>NW_009656273.1:0-494 GCF_000708025.1 Charadrius vociferus
AGTCTGGACATGGTCCTGGGCAGCTCTCTCTAGCTGATCCTGCTCAAGCAGGGGGGAGTAGACAATATGACCTCTAGAGGTGCTTTCAGCCCAACCACTCTGTGGTTCCATGATTCTGTCACTTCAGTTGAAAGTACTCTTAATTCCTTTGCTTTGATACTGTTGTGCATAGCATAAGATAATTAAAGAAACTTTGGTCCAAACTGGAAAAGAACAACTAATGTGTGTAATGTGTAGTATACATAACAGAAAAGCACGCACAGAATGTGCATTATATGGTGTGCAATATACTGTGTACAAGTAATTCTTGCGTAGTATTTAGAACAGTCCAAGTCAAAAGGTGGGATCTAATCTATGCTCCAAATGTTTATCTATTAGCAATTACCTTTTGATACAAAGTGTGTTTTCTTTTCAGTCTATGTTAGACTCATATGATTGCTCAGCTTTTAGAATTAAAGCTACAACAGCTAGAATTAGTGGTTGAAAAAAAAAAA
>NW_009656274.1:0-494 GCF_000708025.1 Charadrius vociferus
CTCTACCACTGAGCTATACCCCCTCCACACACACCTCTTACGTCACCAACAAAAATCATTTACAGGACATTCTACCCCAATCTCTGACCTCTCTGTTCCACAGCAAGCAAATTCTGTGGCAGAAATTGCAAGAATGAAACGCGACAGCAGCCCAGACATTGCGTCCCTGCACTCCAACACAGGCACTGTCCCCTTTCTTCACTTACCGGGTGACCTTGGCCCGCTTCCTCTCTGTCCCTCTCCGCTTCCTCTCCCAGTTGCAGTCTGGTGAGCAGACTGTAACTTGACACAGCAGCCGCCTCAGAGACTCTGACATCTTCCCTGCGCTTTCTGGCTCTGACTGTAACCGTGAAAAGGAATTAACAGGAGAGGAAGCTGAGCTGATCTTGCCAGTCAGCCCTCCTGCAAGACACCCGCCATAATCCCAAGAAAAAGTAGAGTTGTGAGGGGGCACCCAGAGTTGAACTGGGGACCTCTTGATCTGCAGTCAAATG
>NW_009656275.1:0-494 GCF_000708025.1 Charadrius vociferus
CGGTGCCGAGATCTTCCTTCTCCTGCTCCTGCTGGACTGCATTGCGAGAGAGTCCTGGACTTGGGAACACCTGATTCTGCTGAAGGACACAACCCCCCGCACGTTGCTGCACAGGATCCTGATGTGGCACTGCCGCAGCTTCCTGGGAGCCATGGCTTGAGCACCGCTGTCTCGGGGACAGGAGCTGCTGGGCCACCTGCTCCTGGCAATGCCTCACTGCAATGGCCTGGGCTCCCACTCTTCCTTGCAGCCTTTTCCTGCCCATGGGCATGTTCAGCCAGGAGCGGGCTCTGCTGACAGCCGCAGCTCCAAGGGAGCAGGGACTCCTATCCACACAGGCTTCTCCATGTGCAGGCCAGCAGGTCTCACCGAAACTCTGGGCAGGATGAAGGCTGTGGCCAGAAGTAACGCAAATGTGCAGGACATACTCCCTTTCTTGGTCCTCCACAGATGGATAAATAGAGCACCCTGGAGATGGGAACAGACGGCCTTGC
>NW_009656276.1:0-494 GCF_000708025.1 Charadrius vociferus
TTTTTTTTTTTTATGTTTAGCTGAATTCAGGGAAAAGACCTCTGGCAAGCTTACATACAGTGATTACAGTGAATGTTTAAAACAACAACAAAAAAGTCATTCTTACCAATGACTGTTCTGTCAGCAAGAGATATCTGTTCCAAGAGTGAGGCTTTTAAAAAAGCAATGATAGCTCCTTGGTAGTGTTTGTTATTTTTAAAGACAGAAGACATGGAACATATTTTATGTCTTGCTGTAAGAGTATAGACATGATGTGTCATGGGTATGTTGTCAGGAAATGGTAAGGGTTCAGTTGTGAAGAGAAGGTCTTTGGCTCTTTGCAGATTGCGTGGGCTCAGGCTTCCATGTTGATCATTTAAAGAATGACACTACAAACTGTGAAAAGAGAAGGAACTTGCATTTTCCCACTTTTTTGTAACATGTAAAGAGGTGTGGGTGAAGCAGAGAAGGGTGTCCACCATCTGAATGCACTTCAAGAGGAGGAAAAAAAAAAA
>NW_009656277.1:0-494 GCF_000708025.1 Charadrius vociferus
TCTATTTCGTGTCAAAACAAGGTCCAAAAATAACAGACTGGAGCACCAAGCTCTCAGAGCATACTCCAGTTATATCTCCATGTGGGGAAAGAATTAATGTGCAGACCTCAGCAACATCCTGGTTCCCATGGTACACACATTTGGTTTCACAGACCAGAAGGGAAATAGCGCACTCCATTTAGACAGCTGGAGGAACCAAGCATCAGGGCTTACAAATCTTTAGGTTGAGATTTAGTATGCTGTGAGAGTCAAAATAGCACACATCAGAGCTAGCAATTCCTTTAAATGAACATGGAATGTGAACTTTTTGCAGAGTCACAAGATCATATCAAGAACTAATGAATAGGAATAGTTTGAAACTTCTATAGATAGCTGTATAAAAACCATAAAAGTGCTGGAAAATTGAGCATGGAAGGCACAATGTAATTCTGCAGTGTCAGATTTGATTAACCTCAATACATAATGCTGACATGCTGGCACTAGATTTGGAAAAG
>NW_009656278.1:0-494 GCF_000708025.1 Charadrius vociferus
AGCTAATCAGCTGGGAATCATCCCAGTTAAACGCTGCATGCTGGGGTTAAGGCCCTTATCCAGCAAATCCTTGAAATATGTGCTTAATTTTAAGTCCCCCTGACTTCAATCTGTTTGCTCTTGTGCTTAACTTTAAGCATGTGCCTAAGTGCTCGGCTGGCTGAGGGCCAAGGCAAACAGAAGACTTAGGAGCAGATTCGTATAAACCAAGTGCTTGACTGGACTGAAGTCCCATGGGACAGCGGATGCTCTAGCAGGTTTGGGATGATGGAAGGGGACGGCGCTGCGTATCCCAGCTCCGTCAGGTTATTCAGCGTCGGGTACCGCGGACCTGGGGCTGTGCTCGCCTTACAGGGAGCATCCTAACGGTGTAGTCTCTAAACGAGTACCTTAATTTCAGTTGTCTGCACTTTGCCGTTCTGAAGGCATCAGCCTCGCAGGTAACCTTGTGTATACCACAAACACAGTCTTGGAAAAAATAATAGATTTTTTTT
>NW_009656279.1:0-494 GCF_000708025.1 Charadrius vociferus
TTTTTCTAAACCAGGTGAAATAACAGGGCAACAAAAATAAGTGAAGGGAGAAGGAAGACAGAAAACGAGATATGTGATTACAGGGCCTTACTGTGTATAAACCAATAGCAGCTCCAGATTGGACTTAAAACACACACATCGAGCCTGGTATCTATAGATGCTGCTCAGTCTGGCCATTGGCCTAATTTCTCACGGATTACTGTAAATCTCTGCATTCAGATTCATTACAAGC
The DNA here is from genome assembly GCF_000708025.1 of Charadrius vociferus. NCBI lineage: Eukaryota > Metazoa > Chordata > Aves > Charadriiformes > Charadriidae > Charadrius > Charadrius vociferus. The sequence continues at coordinate 233 of NW_009656279.1, forward strand.
ACCCAAACCTCCGCTGAAATGCCCACAATCAGTGCCCATACACCACCCTTTGTCATTCAAGTGACAAAAGATTTTCCTTTCAGTTTCATTACATCAAGTATTTTCAGACTCCTACTTGCTGCCATAGGCTGCAGTTACCAAAATCACACCACGCGCACATGAAACGTACTTACACAACCACACAGCTCTGCAGGTGCACAACACTAGACTCACACACCTTGCCCTAGGCGTCTTGTCAGGGATGTTCCCTTTACTGGGGCAG
>NW_009656280.1:0-494 GCF_000708025.1 Charadrius vociferus
ACCATTCTATGATTCTATGAAAATAGCTGACATATATGTTGAATAACATAGATTCAGATAAGTATCTCTATTGAAGTCCACAGAAGTGTTTTTGACAGGGGAGATGGGAGTTGAAAAAAATGAGGCTATTAAGAATAGCAAAGTTAACCCTTAATTTTTTGTAAAAGACAAGTGCAAAAATTTACTTGGTGACTCCTAGACATGAACAGTTGCATTTATATACATATACATATGTATCCACCCATGTATGTACCCATGCACTTAGATTTATACCTATATAAAAGTCTGGCTTAGCTTTTATAAGCAGTAACAGTCCCGAATGCTGAAATCAGTGTTTCTCCTGAAGTCCAGCTCTCTGAATTGTTTTCTGTTATTTGCATTATGAGCCTACGAACAAGTTGCTTCCAAATATATATCACAGAATGGTTGAGGCATCTATGAAACTCATCTGGTCCAACTTTGCTACTCAAGCAGGACCACCTAGAGCTGGTTGC
>NW_009656281.1:0-493 GCF_000708025.1 Charadrius vociferus
CCAGGAGACCTATCCCCTTCTTGGGGAAGATCATAACCAGATAGGACACCAGTTTTCTCTAAGCTAAAACGGGACACCTGTGTTCACACCACCAAACAACTTGTGGGGACTTTTGGTACTATTTAGGCTTATTTCACAAACTCTGCAGTATCACTTTCTCCATAGGTGTCTCTTCAGGGCAATTCTCACTTCCTTGTTCCTCAGGCTATAGATGACAGGGTTAAGCATGGGGGTCACAATGGTGTAAAACAGGGCAAGGTATTTGTCAGTGGCTGCAGAGTCTCTTGACCATCGTTTGAAGTACACAACCATCGCTGAGCCATAGAAGAGAGTCACCACCCCGAGGTGTGAGGAGCAGGTGGAAAAGGCTTTGCGTCTGCCCAGAACTGAAGGCATTTTCAGGATCGCCCTGACAATTTGCATGTAAGAAACAACTATCAGGAAAAAGGGAAGGACTGCAAAGAGAAGGATGATGGTGTGCAGCATCACTTGG
>NW_009656282.1:0-495 GCF_000708025.1 Charadrius vociferus
TTTTTTTTTTTTTGTATGACTAGATATATCCTGTCACACTGCAATCATCTGTAACATAGTCCAGCAGTAAAGAACTGCATGCTGCTTCTTCAGGGTGTGTGTTACACGTTCACCTTCTCTTGATCACTTCAAGATGGCTTGACCTGGGAACGATACATCCGGCTTGCAACTGTCCCCGAGAGGTTACACTGCAGCCAGGACCCACAGGGGCTCAACAACACCACGATGGCGTCCCTTGCTTATGAATGTGCTTTCATACCGCAGGCCATAAAGAAGGAAGGCAAATAATCCACTCTCCCACAGAGGATTTCTCTGCAAGAAATTAATTTTGAGTTAGCCGGCCAAAGTGATAAAGAATGTCTGCCAGTGATTTGGTCTCCTTTTATAGCTCTTCCCTATTAAGTAAGATATTATTTCTGTCAGGGGAAAATTAATTTTCCATAAATAATTATGAGATTATTTGCTTTTTCAGAGATTTGATTTTAAGGTTTTTTT
>NW_009656283.1:0-495 GCF_000708025.1 Charadrius vociferus
GATATCTCATCTAAATCTCCCCTCTCTAATCTAAATCTATCCTCTATGTATCCATTTCCGAGGTCCCATAGTTGTATCTCTGTGGGGCACTCACCAGAAGAGAGCTCTGATCATCCCTGCAAGGGTCGGAGAGTTGGTGGCCACTGGGTACCCACAGTTGGCACCGCAGCAGCCCCGGGGGAACACCTAACCCACGCGGTGCTGAGACCTCTGTCGTGACAACTGTCATGACATACTGCTCCAAACTATGACAAGAGCAATCAGAAGACCTCCTGCTTCAAATAAACCATCTCAATTCACTCCAGGACCTGAAAACACTTTGGAGATGGAGTTGAAAGAAACAGAGCTTGCTTTTACTAAAACTTCAGATTTTTAATCCTAGCAGATTTGCCACCAAGTCTTATAATAAAAACCAAAAAAACCCCAAATCTGAGATGATTGAAACTGACGCTAATTTTCAGTGTTGTTTTCCTACTGAGTTTCTGTTTAAACGTA
>NW_009656284.1:0-495 GCF_000708025.1 Charadrius vociferus
CTTCTTTAAAATTCCCCCACCCGTAGACAATCCAGCGCCCATTTTAAATACAAGTAATAACACAGGTGGGTGAGCCTTTCGTACAACACCACCACCACAAACAACCAATTACTATTACAAACAAACGCTAACAATAACAATTACCACGGTTATATTCAGCATTCACTTAAACACAAGGAATAACACATGCGGGTGAGCCTTTCATACAACAACAACACCACAAACAACCAATTACTATTACACAAACACTAACAATAACAATTACCGCGGTTATATTCAGCATTTACCTTGAGCCTGGATTCTAATCCCTTTCAAACCAAACAGGGACTCTAACCCCAGCCCGGATCTTAACCCAACCCTGCAGAGCTTTCCCTGCATCTTACGGGCAGGTAACCAAGTTCCCAGAAGAATGCCTTATACTCACAAAACAGTGTTCTTGACTCAGGGGCTCTTCGGTCCAGGGATCGAGGTCCTCCCCGAGAATCCCTTGGTGCC
>NW_009656285.1:0-495 GCF_000708025.1 Charadrius vociferus
CGCCCCGCCCCCGGCCTCTTCGGCACCGTGCTGCTTTCATTTAGGCTTGTCACAAGGTTGCAAACGACCTGTCGCTGTCGCCCGCGCTAGGTGTCCCCGTGATGTTTGCACCGCTGTCACTACCCACTCCTGTGTAACCACACAGGTTTTCAGTATGCCTTCCCGTGTGGGCATGCTGAAAGCAGGATTTTTGTATGTCCTTCACAGGCAATGGAACCAGCGAGGGAGACGGGGGAGCTATTTATTCCAAAACAAGAGTAAGGTCACCACATAAATAAATAAAACTTGTCTACAAGGAGAAAGTCTGCAGCAGTATTGCTGCTAATGTCTCCTACGGATTACTCTTTCTAACTTGAAAAGCATACAGCTACCAGAAACGGACAGAAATCTGCTAAGTTAAGGTTATTTTTTCAGAGCACAAGATCATTGCTCCTGACATTTCCAGTCCCAGCTATCTCCCACTAGTGAGTGTGGGATTCTTGCCTCATGACTTTC
>NW_009656286.1:0-495 GCF_000708025.1 Charadrius vociferus
ATTGTCTGCACATCAAGATCTTGGTCCACCATTGTAAGAAAGCTATTTGAAGACTGAAGACGCTCCAGCACAAAGTTATGTTTCAGCATTCCCAGAATTGTGTATGACAATTATAAATCGCTAGCAATATATTTCAGCTGTGCTTATCCACATCTGGTCACCTTGTGACTTCTAGCAGGAGAATTAAGTGTGATCCTAATTGTGTGCATGTTTTAATCACCCTCTGTCCCTGATCCCTGGAGGGCAAAAGGAATCTGTTACAGCTCCTAGCTAAAATGCAGGGATTTTCTAGCCCTTGCTGTAGGACAAATCTAATGCATGCCTGAAAGAACAAACAGCACTATAGCAACAGTCTGAGATTCTCGCTGATATTTTAATGTTGACCCTCTCGCTAAAATCTGTGTGGTTTCTGGAGGGATTCCTCAACTCCAAAATCTGGTCCCTGCCTTGCTGCCCTCCTTGTCAGCCCCACACCAAGCTAAGCAAGTAAGGAAC
>NW_009656287.1:0-494 GCF_000708025.1 Charadrius vociferus
CCCCATTCCCTCAGGACCACCTCCCTCGTGCCCGCCTGCCTTGGGGCCTCCCCTCACTGGCGGCCCTCTCCCCTTTGGGCGCTGACGCCATAGCCCCAAGACCGCTCGCAAGTCCTGCCTGGCCCCGTGCTTCCTGAGCCGCCCCAGGGCCTCCGTGGAGGCAGGAGAGCAGTGCCACTGCGGCCACCACGCACCCCGGCGCTGGCAACGCAGCGCTTGCCGTCCGGCGCGGAGACGGCTGCGGAAGCCCCACGGCCTGGCCTTGCAGCCAGAGGGCACAGAGGAGGGGTGCTCAGGCACGGCGCTGTGTTTTCCAGGCCAGTGAGACAAGGGGACGACACGGGGGTGGACGCCGTCTGCACCTACACCAAGGAGCCCTCCGCCCCGCCCTTGGACAGGGTGGGCCTTTACCACCAAGTGAGCAGCAAGACCGCAGGCATCACGCGGCTGGGCCCCTACAGCCTGGACAAGGACAGCCTCTACGTCAACGGTGA
>NW_009656288.1:0-495 GCF_000708025.1 Charadrius vociferus
AAAAATATAGGGTAGTTCTTTATACAAGTGGGCCATGGCTTGCAGCTACCAGTCTCAAGTATGATTAGCTTACTGTGAAAAAGACTTTCAAGGAAGAATAAAGTCATTTCATTCCATGGAAAGAAACCCCTCAGCAACCACATTTATTTCTCTCCCTTTTTTGTAACTGCTGACATGTTTCCATGTAATGATAACTTGAGATGCTCTGACTTGGTTTACTGCTGTTTCAGGTAGTGGTAAATTGACATTGTTTGCAGGTTTCCTAACATAAACTAGTGGTTAGCTCCTGTGATACCTTCCGTGTGAAATTATACCCCATACATCAAGCAGCAATGAATTGTCAGCGACAGCAGCTGTATTTTCTTGCGAGTGGGAGAATAGTTGCTGTTCTGTAATGTGGTACCAACTTTTCTGTACTTCAAACCTATGGTCTGGAAAACTGATGACATATCAAAGAGGAAGATACAACTCTTCCATTTAACCCCTCACAGAAGT
>NW_009656289.1:0-495 GCF_000708025.1 Charadrius vociferus
TCACTGCCTCCTGCAGCTCGGAGTTTACATTCAGATAAAGAACAACTGTTCTAATATTGACATCATAATACAGGTAAACCCCTGCTACAAGTAACAGAAGCTGACTGCTAGATTGTTTACAGAGTTCTTATCCTCATAATACTGAAACGAAATAGTTTTTAAATCATGAATGCATGTATGAAATAAAGATTGAGGTTTGAGTTAAAAATAATACGGTTAGCGTCAAATCCTCATTTCTCTCAATTTCTCCCAGTGTAGCTGTAAATTTTAGTTCAATTACTATTTTGTTGTCATTTTAAGCCACAAGGTGGCAGCAATGATATAATCTCTTCATCTAAAATTGTACAACTATGTCCACTCCCACTACTTCTACTGTTAAAGCATCTCCTGTGCTCACAGGGCATATATGACAGAAAGAGATCCTATATTTTCTCTGTCAAAATACAGTTCCAGATTAGATTACTTGCTAAGTGTTTTGAATTGATGCATTTTTTT
>NW_009656290.1:0-496 GCF_000708025.1 Charadrius vociferus
TTTTATTTATTTTATTTATTGCTGCGGTATGATCTAGTTTCTCTGAGCCGATACATGTGGCATGTGTGTCTTCAAGCCCTTCCTTTTTCTCAATAACGTTAAAGATTTATAACCTTCATAAAATCTGGCATGCACCGAGAGGAAGATTATGTATTACAATTACTTAACATTAGCGCGGGGAATTTTTCTTTTGAATCCCGGATATGCTGTTTCGTAAGGTCATACTTATAGAAGGATTGGGGAATACCATATTTAGACTGCTTTTCTATACTTGCCCAATTTGCTTCATTTCTGTGTTCTTAAAAAGATGTTGGCCTGGTGCTGTTTATGGTTCTGTCTTTGATATGTTTACTTGAAAATTGCAGTTGACTTCAGTAGAGAAAATAGCGACTTTCTGATTTATTTAAATAAAGACCGAAGTGACTTTGCCTGTTTTGCTTAGTGCTGTTGTCTTGATCAAGTCTGTCCTTAAGATTTTGGATGAAAAAATTCATGT
>NW_009656291.1:0-495 GCF_000708025.1 Charadrius vociferus
TCCTCCGCCAGGCCCTCCTGCCCTGCCCTGAAAGCACCAGCAATGGTCCCATTCATCCCATCCCAGCCATCGCTCTGCAGACGGGACATCAAGCACAACCCAAAAAGCCTGCCGAATCAGCATCTCCACCCAACTTCCAGCACTCGGAAAGGGCAGCCAGCGTTGCCTGGGGCCTCGCTCCTGCCTGGCACTGGCCCAGTGGGGGAGCAGTGCCGTGTGTGACATGCTGAACACAAGTTCAGCCTGTGCCAGGCCCTCAAATCTGCCTACAGACCTCTGCACAAACAGCTCTGAGCCCCAACGGTGAAAGTGAGGCAGCAGCTGCCCTTGGCACTGGGCTTGAGCCACAACTGGCAGCAGAAGCCCTGGACCATCTCTGTGGCTTGGCAGCACCTGCAAGGCCTGAAACCCAGCGTTGCTGCAGCGAGGCTCCGCTCCATCCCTTCCCGCTGTGCAGGCTACAGCCTGTCCAGATGTGTATCTAAAACCTCCAGT
>NW_009656292.1:0-495 GCF_000708025.1 Charadrius vociferus
ATCCCTGTTTGTCCCATCAGTGGGGACTTTTGGGGTGAGGTTCCTGCTTTCTGAGGAGGGGAAGAGTACTTGCAGGCCATGCCTCAAGGCCATAGGGACTACCCAGTCCTCTGGGAGGATGCAGGTGTCACCCCACCTTATGCAGCAGGAGCTGCTCTTGAATGTAGCTGGCCACTGCATCCCAGATGTCCGTTTGCTCTGGAAAACAAAGGAAAACCAGGTCATGCTCCATGTCCACCGGCTCTCAAACCTCCACCACCCCCTGAGCTGTCGCACGTTGGCAGATGTAAAGTGTCATTGGTGCCCCCAGTCCCAGACGGAGACACCCCTGAGATGGCAGCAGTGCTGTGTTTCGCCCATGCAATGTGGCAACTGTCAGTCACGAAAATGCTCGTGTGGTGGCTGTGGATGCCCATACCATCGGTGGTGATGCTGGGCATCATGAAGGTGTGCTCCATCCCATCCCAGAAGTCTATCTTGGTCCGCCTCACGCTG
>NW_009656293.1:0-496 GCF_000708025.1 Charadrius vociferus
GCCACTGTGACACCATCAGAAGTAGCAATTGATAGTCTACAGGATGAGCATTTATTTTGTTACATTTGAGTAAGTTCAGGCAAGTGATATAATTCTGAACTATTTTTAAAAGTTTGGACAATGAACCAAACAAATAGATGAGGAAATGACTCAGTCTGTCACTTGTTGCTTTGCTTTATTTTCTTAATCCAGCAGAAAGAGTAGTTTATAAAGAATATTGCACTTATTCCAAATCTACTAAATGACAAGGAGATCTTATTATAAAACCTGCTCCTCCAAGCCTCCAATCACTCTTGTATCTACTATAATTTCCTGTATTTACTATGAATTCCTATATCTGCTATGATTTCCAGTATCTGCTATGATTTTCATTGTGGTTGGGACACAGCAGAAGTTTCTAGCATTATAAAATTGTTATGGCCAAGAAAGAAAGCAAAGACAATAAAAATCTGCTACAACTCTGCCAGTGATGGCTGACCTACAAATGATAGAGGGG
>NW_009656294.1:0-494 GCF_000708025.1 Charadrius vociferus
AATTAAGCCCTGGACGTTCAAATGTTTTGCATGTCCAGCTGGTAGCTCCGCTGACTCAGGAGGGAGCCTGAGTTTGTAACTGAAGTATTTAAATACCTAAAGTTAAGCTTTTTGAACGCTTTACACAAATCAAAGAGTATTTCTTTCTGGTTGTTTATACAGGACACGATTTTGTGGTGAGGACCTGACTATCTTGAAGTTACAGGATCTTAAAGTAGCAAGACTAATACACTAGGGTTTTCTGCTTCCTACCTCTTTTCTCTTCTTCCTTCATTCTGTTTTTCTAAAGGTCGTGTGATAAATTGTCGGTCTTCCAAATTGATTAGCCTTAATGAGATACGTGATGTCAGACAATTTACTTCCTGCTAGATGTCATGCATTCCTTTCCGAATAAAACAGAAACTTCAATCAAATTCTTCCAAACAGCCTTTGCCATCCCGTGGGATCTTGTTAAGCTCGTTCAAGGTTTTTGGCTTCTAGATCACAATGATTAT
>NW_009656295.1:0-496 GCF_000708025.1 Charadrius vociferus
GATCTCCATCCAGACATTGAGCTGTTGTTTCCATTTTCATTCCAGAATTGGTGCATTTGATGGACTAGACATGTCCGTGGATTTCCACAAAAGATGGATTAATCTTGCTTTGGTTTAGGTGTCCACAGTGTAGAAACACATGCGTATGAGCCAGTCACCCATGGCTTTTTTCATAGTCGATGGAGACAAATAGTAATTTTCAGAAAATTATTCCTGTGATGTATTTTAGATGTCTGCCTCACTGTGAGATGAATTATGCCCCAAAAGAACCTATTTCTTGCCACTGATGACAAAGCAAATCTAGATGGTTAGCTTAGAGGTAAACAACTACAAGGGACTGAAGTTCTGCCTGACAGAATATACAGAAAAAGTGAATCTGATGGTTTCAAGCTGTGTGTATTCTGTGCACAGACGCATTTTTCTGGTAATGGACCCCTTTACGTTTTGTTGTGATTAATGCCACATTTTCTGCAAGCAAATTTTGTCCAGGCCATTC
>NW_009656296.1:0-496 GCF_000708025.1 Charadrius vociferus
AAAAAAAACCAAAAAACCAACCAAAACACAAGTGAGAGAATGGTCTGCTTTATAAAACATTCATATATCTGAGCATTAACTGTAGTTGCACACTAGTCTGTTAGTAACCAGCATATTAAATAGACTAGATGTTAAGTATGGTGTTACAGATCTATGTTTTGTTCTTATGGTTATAGATAAAAATCACTTTTAAAATTTAATGTTACAAAATACAGCATTACATGATGAAATAGGTGCAGGTAATAAAGAATCTTTGTTCAGAAGTGTGCTGACGTAATACTAAGCTTTAAGTTATAATTAATACACATTTTTGTAAGACTACAATACATAAACTGTTACAACTTGTTCAAATGGCCCAAATAAGTCCTTTCAATTTAGTTGCAACCAACCCTTGAATCTTTTTGCAGAGCTTTCTGTGAGAGGAAGCCTGCTTGAGGACGGTTATTTAAGTGTCTTTAAGATGATTAGAATTACTTTCTGTGAGTATATGCCTTAA
>NW_009656297.1:0-496 GCF_000708025.1 Charadrius vociferus
TTATGAGTGTATGCTGTGACTGAACCTGCTGTTTCTGCTCAAACACGCTGGTTATTGGTGTATGTTGGTGCCTGGTCCACATACTACCAGCCCTTGGGCCAAACCATGTGCTGCTGGTGTTTTAAGAGTACAATGCCCATGTGCTCCTTCAATGCTTTAAAGTTACTGTAATCAGATTCTTTTTAACTCCTTCAAGAGTTAAATCTTTACTAGGATTTGTATCGCTGTTTTGGACACTTTTGCATGGGAATGCTCTGAAGCAGCTCATTCAGCTAAATTAGGTAGTTGTTTCTGAACTTAGTTAACTGTTTTAAGGAAGTTTGTATTCTTTCCTGCTCTGCTAGACAGTTGTTTCCAATTGACTCCAGTTGACCACGACTTCTCTGCCTAGGAATGCTCCTTGTAATAAACAGTTTGCCGTAGCTCCAGTCTTATATTGTCAGTTCTTTCCGCAGCTGCTCAGAAGATTAAGTCATGCTTGACCAACCTGATTGCC
>NW_009656298.1:0-496 GCF_000708025.1 Charadrius vociferus
TTCTGTGCATCTCAGTGAGCAACAACACAAAACAGTGAAACTGAAATAAACTTTTGCAGCTATTCATTTCACCCTCTGCTTCTCCAGCAGAACCTGCGAAAAGAATGCAACGCAGAAATCTTAACGCAGAAATCCTAAATTTGTGAAGTTCAAGGAAAGTGGGCAAGGTCCATTCAAGCCCCAACAGAATGTGACAGAGGATCCAAACTAAACTGGGAAGTGATTAATCATTGCCCATAGGTACAAAACTCACACTTACCAACTAATTGAGCTCTGTCTCTGAGCACGTAGCTTCTCCATCGCTGAGATAGACACCATGGCTTTTGGCCATCAATCCACACACTTAAAATTCATTGACTTCTGCTGTGGAAATAGGACAGGTAAAATATAGTCTTTGATTTTCAGGCTGTTTCCCTATTTCCCTAGGTCCCTGGAGCCCTCTGCCTTTCTGTAAAGCTTTTTGTTGTTATTGTTGTTGTTTGGGTTGGGGTTTTTT
>NW_009656299.1:0-496 GCF_000708025.1 Charadrius vociferus
CCCCTCTGTGCTGGGAGCAGCAGCCGGGAAAAGGCCTTGGCCAGGGCAAGAGCTCCATCCCAGCAGTGCTGGCTTGTCCATGCCTCCCCAGAGAGCCCACGGTCGGTCCCTCGCAGCAGCTGGAGCGGGGACATGTCCCTGCCCTGGCAGCAGACATGCAGCCCAGAGGCTCAGACGTGTCCCTGACTCTCAGCGTGTCACCGAGGGGCCGTTATTCCCCGCGGGCGGATCGGGAGCTGGAGCCTGCAGGTGCACAAACCACAGCCCACGTGGCCTCGCAGCGCTCCCCGCGCTCCCCCCGCAGCGCCCGGGCAGGAAGTCTGTGGTTTCCTCCTGGTGCCGTGCCCAGGCACATCCCTGCCGTGCCCCCGAGACACCCCCACCCCGACTGCTCCAGCCAGGGCTGCAGGGGCTGCTCCTTCGGCCTCGCAGGCACGCCGCCGGGCAGCTCCCGTCCCCCGGGATGCCCCCGGGATGCACACGGCCGCTCCACACC
>NW_009656300.1:0-496 GCF_000708025.1 Charadrius vociferus
AAAAAATGGAGATAAAAATTTGCAATATTAAATCTGGATTGGATTTTGAACCCAGAAGATCATTTTGCTCTTCACAAGCCAAACTCTTTCTCTTGTCATAAAGTTACACTGTTATGGAGTTACTCCGCTGAGGTGTGGTGGAGCTGAATAACAAAACCATAAACAGTGGGCTACAGTCTTTTCCTGTTCAGTTCAGATTTGGAATGGTAGAAATTCACTTCCATTCACCTGGATGTCAATTTCGAAGATGACTGATAAAAAGCACATCCACTGTTTTCCAACTTGGCAGACTTAGTGCAGTACTCCTTTCCAAATCCCCCAAAGAGGCAGTAACTTCCTTCCCCCATTTCCTTTCTGTAGTGCCTTAGTTACTTAGCCTATGAAGACTCACAGCAAAGCTGCTGCTCTAGACTATGCCACGTCATCCTAGTCATGCTCATCCCACTTGGGTTTCTCCCATCTGTTTTCTGGAGTGTTTGTTTGTTTGTTTGTTTGT
>NW_009656301.1:0-496 GCF_000708025.1 Charadrius vociferus
TGAAGGTAGACCTTCATTAGTGGCTGAAGTGCAAGATTCACGCTCCTGAAATGTGCAGCACTGGGGGAAGATAACTGACCCTGGGACCCCACAACAAGAAAGATGTCCTCATGGTGTCCCTTAGAAAATATTCACATATTAGGTCAAATATCTTTTCTTATCTCCATCAACAAAGAAATCCTTGACACTTCAACAGCTCCCAAATGTAAGCCTACCAAGGTGTTTATTTTCAAGGGAAATGCAAACCCATGACATTTTCAGCATTGCTATCTAAACAATAGTATTTCTCTAAAAGGACTTTCTACTGTCTTCCCTCTGCCACTCCACAAGCAGTCTCAATGGCATGCACGTCTGAAGAACCAATTGGTATCTAGAGCTTTCCTAGTGAAAGGAACAAGAAGTGTCTTTTGCCTGTGCCACCAAGGAAGCTGTGGGTGCAGGCCAGAGCCTTCCGGATTATTTTCCTGGTTGCCTCCCTGACCTCCCTGTTCCGCAG
>NW_009656302.1:0-497 GCF_000708025.1 Charadrius vociferus
TGTTCTAAACAAGAATGTAGTGTGTCTGTACATAACGGAAGATTGCCTAGTGCTATAAATTTATCTACACTTTATTATGATAAAATTTGGCAGGGGATAGTGAAAGGAGGCAAAACTGTCAGAAACACAAGGATGGGATTTATTTGAGATACACAGGGAAACATGACAAGTGCAGAGGACAAGTAGGAATAGAGGAGAGTGTTAAATGAATTGAAGAGGTAGCAGTGGCTGGGACGAGTATGAGAATTGAATGTATATGTAAGGAGAGCTGTATAGGCCCTTGAAGATGAGTGAAAACTCTTAGCTGTGTATAGAAAGCGAGAAGAAACTGAAGAAAGGCAGGAGCATTGTCAAAACGAGAGGAAGCAGTGCAAAACAGTGCTGCTGTGTTTCAACTGGAAAAGAAACAGGGAGGGGTGGGAAAGTAGTATCATAACAACAGTGAAAACTGTCAAGCGTATGAATAAAGATCAGTTTAGGTGAGGAAGCAAGAAGAA
>NW_009656303.1:0-497 GCF_000708025.1 Charadrius vociferus
AAAAAAACAACAGAAAAGGGAATCTGTGGAGCAAATAAGCTTATGTAAATTTGTTGTCCAGTCACTCTGTATGTCACTTAAAACATATCAGTTTCTGTAGTAATAGAATAGCATGAATATATTTACTCAAAGGTATTGTTTTCATCTAATTTTATTATGTTTGTGCTTTAAATAGAAACTCTTTCCAGTACATAATTTCTAAATTAGGTGCAGTAGAAATCAAGGATTTTCTTGGCAGTTGGAGCCTTTATGTACTGTAACTGCATTTCAGATAAGAGTCATGTCTCCAGTAGTCCTGTAAATAGACCAAAACAGGTGGCTGACTTAAGTGTTTCATTTAAATTCTGAAGTTGTCTTCTGAACAAATCTCTTGCTTTTTAGGAATAGTGATTAGCCTTGCATAGCTGAGAAGTCTATTGCTAAGGGGATCACAGAGTACAGGGAGGATACCAGCTAATCTTGTAAATAAGTTTTCAACAAAAATCAGATTGACAAAA
>NW_009656304.1:0-497 GCF_000708025.1 Charadrius vociferus
AAAAAAAAATACCATCACAGAACTTATATGTAGTAAGGCAATTTCCTAATGCCTTTGCTTCTGAGGCAAGTATTTTGCACGCCTTATGCCCCGGTGCTTTGTTTCCTGGAATGGGAGATTATCTCATAAAGGATCACTCACGATTGGCAATTTGCAGTAAGTCTGTAAAAGTTCAAAAGGCCAAACTCAAACTTTAATAGTAGGAAGTCACATATTTTTGATGCACTGTGAGTACATTAAGCTAAAATGTCCAAGTCGGATATCTTTCCTGCTCCTTTTCCTCTCTCCCAGAAAGGACCCTGAAAGCAAAACTTTATGCTAAAAAACATTATGCTCTCAAAAAACAGTACTAGAAGCTACCTTTCAAGCCCAGTACCAGGCAAGTAATTCTGAGACAGAGCCTGCTAAGTAACTTCAAACTTGGAAAGCATAAAACATATGTTTCATGCAGTGGACAAAATAAACACTTTCTCTCTTAAAAAAACAAAACAAAACAA
>NW_009656305.1:0-497 GCF_000708025.1 Charadrius vociferus
CCACAAGTCTACAGCTCCAACTTTCTCTCACGCATTTCAGAATTTCCCACTCTCTTGCTCCTGCAAGAACAGAATTCTCAAAAGCCCAGTAACTAGCTCTTCAAGTTCAGCACTCCACAGCAAGATGCAGCGTAGAAATGGTTCGACGTTTGTGGTTTTTTCATTTTAATTTGCGTCTTCAGGGAAAATTTAAATAAAAGCAACAAATGCAATAACTATGAAGCAGCAACAGTAAAGACAGAGCATCCAGATGTTTGCGTATTCCACAAACACACTGGCATTTTTCCTGATACAAGAGGACAAGATTTGGAGGTTTAGCCTATGCTAAACCTCTCCTATACAACTTCAATGCCTTTCCCATGTCTGATTCTTTTTGTATTTAACTCTTTCAAAGTTAACTGTAAGCTTTTTGGCAGAGATATGATGTGTGTGTATAGAGGACCACATTCGACACAACCAAAGCCTTAACTGCAACTCTTAAACGTCACCTCTAAACC
>NW_009656306.1:0-498 GCF_000708025.1 Charadrius vociferus
CAATAAAGTTCTCCTGCATCCCAGCCTGAGACGTCTCCTCTTTCCTTCTCCTCATAAGGCTCTTCCAAGCTCACCCAACACACAGCCAGGGCTCAAAAGGCTTTCGGGTGGGTGGAAGAAGGCCACTGACCTCTCGTTAGGAAGTATGTCCCCAGCAACAACAGCAGCACAGGCACAACACGGGGGCTTCCAGAACGTCATGCAAGCTCTATACTTACCCAGGCAATGGCTTGGACACACTAATGCACTTCTATACAAGCCTCTGACACAAGCTCCCCATGGCAGCATGCACTTCACCACCTCTCTTCCCCACCATCACCCTCTGGCCAGCACAGCAGGCAGAATCACAGCAAACAGAATCACAGTCTGCACAAGGAGCCTCTGGAGAATCACTCCTTCAACCCAGCCTGCTCTACCACAGTTAGCTCAAGCACACCCTTCAGGACCATGTGTAATCAGGTTTTCCATATGTCCAAGGATGGAGTCTCCAACACCTCT
>NW_009656307.1:0-498 GCF_000708025.1 Charadrius vociferus
AAAAAAATATAATTGGAATATCAGCAATGTTCGTTTCCTTACATGCTCTCACACACACCACCAATAATACACAAATAAAAGAGATGCCCATGCTGGAAAGGCAAAGGAGAAATGGGGGAAGTCCAGTGGGTCTTTGTGCTCAGAGGCAACTCAGTGTGGCACAGATTAGATCTCCTGGGCTGCGATGTCCTGTCAATGGGAATAATCAGTAAATCCATAGCTGCCTTTTTAATTGCATCGACACTCCTTCCTCACTCATCCTGGCAGAGGAACACCAGCCCCCAGCCTGCTGCTGGCCTGCAGGCAATGGCAGAAGTCACCCAAGGGGAACAGTGTTGCCCCCTTTTCTGACACGGTTGGTTGGGTTTTTAAACAATCTTATCTTTAACTTTTTAGTCTCCGTTAGTTGCGTTCCCATTGCTTTCCAGGAAGGTTTGCCATATGTAATCCCAACATGCAAAAGGCAGAAGATAGAGAATGGCTGGAGAGCAGCCCTGA
>NW_009656308.1:0-499 GCF_000708025.1 Charadrius vociferus
GAGTGGTCAGCATGAGATAAGACATCACCAGTCTCTTGCTTCTTGTAAGACTGGCAATGAGCTTCACCAGAGTGTTACGGATGAGTTACTGAAGCTGAGGCCCTTCTTATTACATTAGCTTTAACCATTACAAAAGCACAGTTCCAGTATTTGTTGCCCTGTGGATATTTCCTCTGGGTTTTATCTGTCGTGTAGATGGTCTTCCTCACACTACAGTGCTCCAGCCAATCTAGCTACAAACCTTTCTGTGCCAGTCACACTTTAGTTCACTGTATTTAAGGAACCTCCTCTCATTCCCCAACTTTCCGTTTTTTTGGGGGGTAGGGGATGTCATGCTTTCTACTGAGACCTTAATTGAAGTAAAAAGCCAACAGGTCAAATCTCAGAGATTTTCACATCATCTTCATTACCAGCCTCAATTTCTGTAGAGATGGTTGTGGCACTTCTTCCCCAAGCTCCCTTCCTTTATCATTTTTTAAACATCTGAGTTTGGTTTGAA
>NW_009656309.1:0-499 GCF_000708025.1 Charadrius vociferus
GAGAAGCTAATGTGATCTAACAGGGAGATGGGAGTCCAGCATTTCAAATGCTAATGTTTTCTGTGTTGTTTTTTTTTAACATGCTTGATGGCCCTGCCTCATTTTTCCCATTTATAAATTAAAGGTGATTATAAAAATTAGCTCTTAAATTGTAATGCCCTTCTTTCAAATAATTGTATGACTGACTTGCTGTGCAGTATTGTTACTAGGATTGTTCTCATTTAACTATGTTGCATTAAGAGCTAGTTGAAAAATGACAAATATTTTCCAGGGGAAAATTGTCGTTATTTTGGCTTTCTTTCCTGTGAATATTTTAGTGAAAAAATAAAACAAATCTGGGTTGGGGGAGGTGGCCAGCGGAACAGATTAATTTTTGTCTTTTTTTAATCAATCTGAAATCCAGTCCATTTTTAACAGGAATTTAGTGTTTTGAAGGTCAATATTTTTAATCAAAACAGTTTTGTTTTTTATGCTGTTGGCATTTCTTTTTTAATCTACT
>NW_009656310.1:0-500 GCF_000708025.1 Charadrius vociferus
GGTCGCAAGGGCCACTGGGCTCAATGGCGTCACCAAGGCCATTGGCCCCACCAGAGTCACTGGTGTCATCTGGGCTACTAGGGTCACCAAGTCCACCAGAACCACCGGGCTCACCAGGGTCACCAGGGTCACAAGGGCCACCGGGCTCACCAGGGTCTCTGGGGCCACCAGGGTCACCAGGTCCACCAATGCCACCAGGCTCACCGGTGTCATCTGGGCTAGTAGGGTCACCAATGCCACCAGAACCACCGGGCTCGCCAGAGTCACCAAGGTCACAAGGGTCACTGGGCTCACCAGGGCCACAGGTCACCAGCATCACTGGGGCCATTTGGCTCACTGGGGTCACCAGGGCCATTGGAGCCACTGGTGTCACCAAGTCCACCAGTGCCACTGGGCTCACCAGGATCACTGGGGCCACCAAGCCCACCAGGGCGCAAGAGCCACTGGGCTCAATGGGGTCACCAGTGCCGTTGGAGCCACCAAGGTCACCAAGTCCACCA
>NW_009656311.1:0-499 GCF_000708025.1 Charadrius vociferus
CCAACCTAAACCATTCTATGATTAAAATACAGTAGTTGGACATCCTTAATTTGCAATCGGTTGAACAAAATACAGTCTGATTTTTCAAGAACCATAGATAACCAGCTATCAAAGATACCAAAATAAGTATACTTTTTTGTGTATGTGCATCCAATAATAACAGTTCCATGAGCAAATTAGGATTTTATATTTTGTATATTTAAATAATGAATCAATTTATTGAGGGAGCATCTCACATCATCACTGCTTGTACAAAAGTGATTCTAATAATATGAATGACCATTTCTGAAAAGGAAAATAAGGTTAAAGCAGAGTTTTTAAAAAATGTCTATTGTCTTGATGTTTTTCATTTTTCAGAGTCTGTACTTGAAAGGAGTATGGGAATAATTTTTAGGGATACCCAACATCATATATTGACTTCAGCTGACATTGTGTGTTATTAATGATTCTAATGATTAGGCTGAAAGTGGAGACAGGGTGTCGTGGTTTGGCCTCAGCC
>NW_009656312.1:0-498 GCF_000708025.1 Charadrius vociferus
TTTTTTTTTTTTTTCCCCAAGTTGACTACACCTCATCCCCAAGGATCATCCTGGGAAATGGAGTCACCCTGCAGAGAAGTCCAGGCCATGATGGGAAGAAACTGTCACCTAAAGTCCTCTGTCTTTCGCATCAGATCTGCCTCACAAGAATGACTATGGGCTGGGGACATAAATGCATTGCAGAACACCTGTGGTCACATGGAGCAAATGCTACCAAACCTCAGCTGAGCAACTAGAGGCTACATCCGCAGATGTACTCACTCAGGAAAGATGATGACATGGCCAGAAAATGTCAGTGAGGCCACAGGTGCCACCTGGGACACCACCATGTCCAGCAGCTCGGGGACCTGCGACGGAGGAGCACAAAGATGGCACAATGTCCTTAGCATGGCTCAGGCACTCAGTATCAGAGGAACTGAGAGTTGGTAGGACCATAGCTCTCGCTTGGCCCAAGTGGCTGGCGGTGGCCCACATGCAAGCAGTGCTGGGGCACCGTGG
>NW_009656313.1:0-499 GCF_000708025.1 Charadrius vociferus
TTCAGTCCCACCTCATACCACTAGTTGGGGAACGCAGAACCTAGATTTGCTTTTTTCTCTTTTGCTGCAATAATGCTGTTCCTCAGCAAAATCCTGGAGCTGCTACATGAAGGGTGAGAATCTGGGTCCTGAGGCTGGTTTGGGTGGAGTGCAATAACTTGAATGAAGGGTGAGGAAGGAGGGACACCCAGTGCCATCATAGGCTGTGGGAGAAATTGTCCCTTGGAGCATCTTCTACTCTTAAGGACATTAGAGATGACACAGACATGGCCTTGGCCACAGTACATCTTCATTCTCTGACCTAGCTTAGTCCTTTGTGCAAGAAGTTCAATAAGAAGTAATGTTGATAGCATCAGTGGTGGTGGTGGTGGGTGTTTGGGAGGGTATGAAAGTCGTGAAACATCTCAGTGGTAACATTCTATCAGTACCCTGAGCAAACCTAAACTATAGACATGTGCTTATACCCTAGTGACCATTTGTGTGTACCCTCAGACTGTCC
>NW_009656314.1:0-498 GCF_000708025.1 Charadrius vociferus
CCTCGGATCATCCTCGTGGCCCTCCTGGAGAGAAGAAGGGTCCAGAATCACCTCCTCCAAGCCCAAGGATGGTCCATCCCCAGGTAGAGGAAGCCTAAGGTCATAGGAGGCCCACTTGTGTGAACAAGGATACTTTCTGAACACCTGGAGTTGAATCTGGTAAGGGATATATGAAGGTCAACAAGAAGTGTTTCTACAGGTTTATCAGTAGCAAAAGAAAGACTTGGGAAAGTGTGGGCCCGCAGTTGACTGAGGCAGGGGAGCTGGTGACGAAGGATACAGAAATGGTACTCAATGCTTTATTTGTCTCAATCTTTACTAGTAAGACTGGCCTTCAGGAATCCTAGGCACCTTAGAACCGCAGGAAAGTCTGAAGCAAGGAACGCTTACTCTCAGTGGAGGATCAGGTTAAGGAAGACTTAAACAATCTGGATGTACATAGACCGTGGAATCTGACAGGATGCTCCCACAAGTGCTGAGGGAGTGCTGTTATCACTG
>NW_009656315.1:0-499 GCF_000708025.1 Charadrius vociferus
TTTGAAAAATCAAGTAAAACACAAGCATTTTACCTTCACAAAATAACAAAAACAAACAAAAAATTTCCCACATGTCTGAAAATTAGTTTCTGCTAGCCCCAATTCTGTCCCCATTTATAACTGAATAACCTGATGGATTTCATCAAGTCTTCATTGGCATAGCTGACAGCAAGTGCATCTTTTTGCCTTTTTTGTCTCCAAGAGAAAAACAGCTTTGGTACATGGCTAATTAGAGTGCACAGGACAATTCTTAGTTTAGTTTTGAAGGGATGGAAGATAACTGGAGACCTGTTCTCTTTGTATGTAGGATAGCAGAACTATCTAGCATTTATCTGAAGCAATAATGAACCCTGATCTCTTCAATCACATAATACAGAGAAAATCATTCTTGATCTCAAAGAACAACTTCCAAATGATAAATAGTCAACTGTAGAAAACCTGTTTTAAACTGATTTGCCTTGGATATACAGCATCTTTAGCTCCAAAAGGGATTCTTTTT
>NW_009656316.1:0-500 GCF_000708025.1 Charadrius vociferus
AAAAACTTTTGATGCCCAACCAAACATACATATACTGTTTGCTAATAATATAGTCAATGAGTGAAGGAAAATTTAGGGTAAGAGAAGCACTTTTGTCGCACTTTTTTCACAGTTAATATAGTCATGCAGAAACAAAAGAAAAGAAATGCAGAATTAAAGGACTCATATGAAAATAGTTACTATTTTAAATCATTTTATTGTACTGAAAATATGAGTTTAAACTTCTTTGAACTATGACTGAGATACATTTGCAGAAATTTGTTTAGTTGCATGGTCTTCAAGTGGAACTAGGTACATGCATTCTGGAAGCTTGTGTCCCAGGAGCATTTCCCCTGGCACATGGAAGCCTGAAAATCTTACAGGAAAGAAGGTAGTATGATGAATTTGTCCTTTCCTCTGCAATTACCCTATAGGTGGGAGGTTTGAGGAGGTTTGAGATTGATACATTATTCTGACTCATATGCATAGGAGATTTCAAGATAACTGACAGAAATTGCATG
>NW_009656317.1:0-501 GCF_000708025.1 Charadrius vociferus
GTGGTGGGGTGCTCAACCTGGAGCTGCGGCTCAATGTGGTGAGGTGGCCATGCTGTGCCCCGGACTGGGCAGGGAAGCCCTGGGGGGTAGGGATGGGATGGGAGATGGGTGATTTTGGGGCTGCAGCAGAGTGAGAGGTGGGCTTTGGGGTGCTTTTGGGTCATGGTTTGGGAGCTCTTGGGTGATGGAGCACAGATTAGGGTGGTCCAAGGGCAGGATGATGGCCTGGATTTGGGTGTTCTTGGGTGATGAAACACAGATTAGGGTGCTTCAAGGGCAGGGTTATGGCCTTGATTTTGTGTGTTCTTGGGTGATGAGCAGTGGGTTAGGGCACTGCTGTGATTCAGGTGCTGTTAGAGCAGGGGACATCCCTGGCACTGATTTAGGGCCATCTCCTTTGCCATCAGAGCTCCCTGTGTGGCGAGAACGTGACAGTATTCGGCTGCCTGAATCATGAAGTCCCACTGACGTCTGGTGACAACGCATCGGTCACCTGTGAGA
>NW_009656318.1:0-501 GCF_000708025.1 Charadrius vociferus
CTCATGTCCCACAGGAGTCTGTAACAGGGCAGGAAGCCCAACCCACCTTCCAGCCTTCAAAGCCAGTGCTCCCAATTGTGCAGCTGCTTTCATCCTGAACAGCCCATGAACGCCAGCAGTGATGCTGCACGCTCTGCCTGGGCACGTGGGCATCCAGAGGTCTCCCTCGGCACATGTGGCCATTGGGCTGTGGACTGTCTGGAGCTTAATGCGACAGTTATGCAGGAGTGTTCACCCCATTCGGGTGACAACACAGAACGAGAACTTTAAAGGGAGAAACGGAATGTGAAATACTTCTGTGAGGTCTGTGCTCTCCATTTACAGAGAAGACCCTACAATTTTTTAGGTTTCCTGCAAACATTCCTCTCTTCTATCCTTCCCTAATTGTAAAAAACTAAGCATACTTAAGTTATTATAGAAATGCCAAGAGAACAGATTTAAAACTAATTAATGCAGTATAACATTAATCAAGTCTTCTTGAAAAGCTTTAATTTAACTAGA
>NW_009656319.1:0-500 GCF_000708025.1 Charadrius vociferus
GAATGCCAGGTGCTGCTTTTGCTTTCAGCAAACAGTTTTAATCTGTTGTAAACACCAAATGGTCAGTCTTGGCACTGGGGTAGCCTCAGCTTTCAGAAGCGGGAAAGTATTTCTGTGGTGCTAGGGGCTCCCTCGGTCGTATGTCAGCGCAGGTTGGGGAAGCTCTTAGTGCAGATCTGGGAGGATCTCCTCCCTCACCAGAGCTCTGAGAGCTTCCTCTGCCCTTGTTGTAGGCCTGTCTTCTCTACTGTTGTCTCCTGTTTGTTATTTTGGTTATTTTTAGTGCCTGCAAACACATTTCTGCAACTGCTATCAGGAGGGATCCTACATTTTTACACCCCTTAAGATTTCTGAAAGTAGTTTTATCATTTCCTCAATTTTGCTATCCATTTCCCTTTGTGGTTCTTTGCGCACGTCTGTCTACATCAGTTTGAAGAGTCAACTTATATATTTCAAAAATTGAGCAACCTAATTTATCTCTTTGAGAATTTCCTTGGTAA
>NW_009656320.1:0-501 GCF_000708025.1 Charadrius vociferus
TGAGGCCATGCAACAGTGTGTGAGCTGGAAAGGGGCTCACTGAAGAGCGTGGTGGTGTCTTCAGGGACAGGAGACTGAAGGAGTGTGAGCGAGCCAGCCTTGGGGTTATGACCCAAAACGAGGAGCACCCAGGGAATTCCCTCCCATACCCAAAGAGCCTGCCTGACCTAGCCAGGGACAGGATGATCTTCTCCATCCAGCTCCAGGAAGACCCTCTTACCCCCAATACTGTGTACACTGTCCATCTCAAGGTGTTTCACATCCTAGAAGCCACTAAGAAAGTGGAGCTCAGAGCTGGGTAGCAGGAAAGGTTTGGAGGAGAAACCAAATGAGCCAAATCTGGCTGGTTCAGGAGCTTGTCAGATCTGGAAGGTCTACAGGTGGGGTTCAACAGCAGGATTGTTGCAGCTGGGTCTGTTCAAGGTAGTACGTAGAGAGATTTCAAGGCAAGAGAGATGTATGATGAGAGCACCCTGGGGCTTGGGCAGCTGAACCAGGGAT
>NW_009656321.1:0-500 GCF_000708025.1 Charadrius vociferus
GAGGTAGCTACATACATAGCAAGAAGCACCCAGCAGCTCTGAAGCAAGACCGGCATCACCTTGAGTGAAATAAAGTACCACAGTATCCCTGCTAATTTCAGGGGCGGATGAGCTGGGTGGAACGTAGGCATAAGGGTGTGATTATCTGTGAATAACAAGGGGAACTGCAAGATAGTTACTTTGGAAATGCTGTTAATTACTAAGGATGACAATCGCCCTTTCTAAAATGTTTCCAATTTATTTAATGCAATCCACAGATGTAGAAGAAGTGCACTAATTCCTAATTGCTTAAATGCAGGCGCAAGTTTTAAGGTAATTTAGATGTAGAAACAAAAGCTGCACGATTTTCCATTTGTTGATAGAAGTGCTTCTAAATAATTGCTTAGTTCTGTAACTGCTATTTTTCCTCAGAGAAATGGAGGTACTTATGTTTTTAAAAATAGATACTTTATTCCAAACAGTTATGGTAAACTGTCTGAGATCTGAAAAAAAAAAAAAAA
>NW_009656322.1:0-500 GCF_000708025.1 Charadrius vociferus
ATTTACCCAACAGATTGAGGAACTCAAAAGACATCTAGAGGAAGAAACAAAGGTGAGGATGCTTAGTGTAAATTTTTTTCTAGGGATAAATTGTTTTTTCAATAAGCAGCATGTCCCCTAAATGAGTCTGGAAATCATTGCTACAATATCATATGTTTTTAAAACACAAAGCGCTTCAACCTTCTTTGCCCAAACACTTGTAATACTAGACTGAAAACCAGAACTGCACTTCTCCCAACACATAAGCTCAAGTGTAGAGGAAGCGTTATGGTTTTGATGCTGGACAAGGTCATCCACAAGGCTTTCATGAGATTCTGACAATACTCTCCAAGACGGGCTTCAGACACTGTTGTCGAAACATTTACAAAAACAACACATTATTGTCCCCAGCGCACCTGTCACTAACACATCTTGATGCTCCGGAACACAATGATGAAGGCTTCATCAGCTCACAGCTTTGCATTTGCCTAATTAGAGCTTCATTCTAATTTCACTGTCAA
>NW_009656323.1:0-501 GCF_000708025.1 Charadrius vociferus
CGCAGAATCAAACCTTGTTTTTTTAACTGACAGATGTGTGCTTTTGTTGTAGTGTGGGGTATCATGTCCATCCAATTGGTTTTTAAGTATAACTTGAATGTGTAGATGCTGTTGAACAAAATGATGATTTTCTCTGGCCCAGTTAAATAAAGCTTAGATTGTTATTCATCTGTCACTGCCTGGGGATGTAAAACTAAACATTGCGTGTTCTAAAGAGAGAGGTCGGCTTTATGCTTAGTTTCTGTACAGCGCTCGCAATATTTTTCAAACGCGATGCTTTAAAATGTTCTCTTGGAATCTTTGTGCAATGCAAGGTTTTTATCTGAACTGACCATACAAGATTGAAGTGATTTAAAATTGTTCCTATTCTTTTGCAAGAAAAGCACACGCTTTTATAATTGTTTTCAGAAATCGGGTTGGAATGAAAAATGAGCTATCAAAGAACTGCTTAAGTGCTGTCTTGTCAAAGGTAACTTAAATTAAGTTACCAAGCCATGCTGC
>NW_009656324.1:0-501 GCF_000708025.1 Charadrius vociferus
CACATACATCATTATGGAAACATATGTGGCTTCAGTAATTTATGAGTGTAGGGCAAAAAAAGACATTTCTGTTCAGAAATACAGTCCACCACAGTCATAAGTAACCAAGTCGTATAATCTTCCTAATGAACGGTTTGATGAATAACTGTTTTCCATTTGCCCACTATATCAGTCCTGAAATGGTCCCATCACCACCGATTTGTTTTATATGGGCATAATATTACATTGTGCTGTATTTTGTTACAATACGATGGAAGAGAGAAGTGTGAAGAGAGTGGGAGTCAATCATTAAGATACATATTTTAAGCAAAGATGGGGTCTGTTCTTTGGTTAACAAGACTGCAGTAACATACATAGTATACTCTTCCATTTTGATTGTGTTTCTGGTTCCTTTTCTTTACTTGTGAGCTAGAAGTTCTTGGCAAAGCTGAATATACAAAATAAATATAAACCACACTGCAAGGATGGGTCCTCAGAGAGAGAAAGAGAGAGAGAGAGAGA
>NW_009656325.1:0-501 GCF_000708025.1 Charadrius vociferus
AAATTCCCATTTTTCCCCTAAAAGTGTTTCTTCATGATAAATGTTTCAGCACAGCCATGCACACCAATATTAATGACACTCACTGTATGTGCTCTGGGAATACAGAAACACCTTCAGTAGTCAGAGCTGGCAAACCAACATTTTACCTGAGCCACTTTCAGTGACTCTCTTCAGTTTTGAACCTTCCTTGTGGATAGGGTTAGAGGTATAGGGAGTGAATGCTGCAGAGGTCTCAGCTTAGTATCCCTTTCATTTTGAGCCAGTAACCACACTCTCCTTCGTAATTTCTCTTTTTCCGCAGATGCTTAATCAATCCATCTATATCAGTGGCTCTGAAACATGGTCTTCGATTGCTTGTGTTAGAAAGGGAAGAGAGCCACCCAGCATACTTTATGGTCTGCAAATACCCTCTGTATTAGGAAGTATCAGCTGAAAGTGAGTGTCAGAACACGTACCTTTTCCCTCCCTGCTTTTTTAGCAGCCCCGAGTACAGAAAAAGCA
>NW_009656326.1:0-501 GCF_000708025.1 Charadrius vociferus
TGAGATGACTGTATGTATTTAGCAAGTCTTTACCATGTCAAAGACAAATGCTTAATTGGAAGGCGTTTCATATGACAGAAGCTAAATATGCCATACAGAGATTCACTTGATAAAAAATATGGATCTATCTTTTAGAGCTCTTAGACTTCCTAGAGCTCTCTTGCAGGGGTAGATATTGCTGCTTCAGAATAGTTGACTAAATGTAATTTTGAAGCTGATGTTAGAAGATATAAACAGTATGCCAATTTATCATTGTTTTCCTAGTCTGCTAGTCATCTGTAGTTGAATATTTCCTCCTGCTTGCGTGACCTTTTGTGTTAAAGTAGACATAGTAAATAATTCTTTAAAACAGTATAACAGCTTCATGCTCTGTTATACTCTGTAGAGCCTCTGTGTTGTCACCAGCAGTTCTTGCTGGGGTGTGAGGTACTGTTCTCATCCATCCTGCAGTCAGCTGTAAAAAGTACTAGACCTTGATGATCAGGGGGCTGGAGCACCTCT
>NW_009656327.1:0-502 GCF_000708025.1 Charadrius vociferus
AAAAAGCCATTCCCACTTCCTGAGGATGGTAATAAAACACTGATTACATTCGGCTGTTATCTGCCTTTTCTTCCCCACCTTCCCCCCTCTCTCACTCCCTTTGTCAAAGCCAGTGCTCAGGTTTCAGCTCTTCATGGACTGAGAAAGGCACATAACGGGGAGAGGAAGCAAATCAGACTGCAGGAATCCAGATTCATTAGAGTTTATTGGGTCAATCAGCAGCTGGACCAGAGCCAGACAATTAGGTTGCACGGCCCCTGAAGTCTGGATGTGTGGCTCTCCTTCCAGAGCCAAGCGACTCCGTAGCAGCCACCGTAACACCAGCACATGTCGGCACCGGGCCCTGCTGTCTGCCACGGCCTTGGGGGTGGGAAAGAGGAAAAGGAAAGCGGCAGCACACTGATGCTTCAAATCAGTTACAAGTAACAGGGGAAAAAAGTTCATTTGGATGATTTCGTTTTCATGAAGCTGGTCGTTTTTCCAACTGAATTCTCTCATCAGT
>NW_009656328.1:0-502 GCF_000708025.1 Charadrius vociferus
TTTGCACAAAGCTCTTGGGCAAAGAGAGCCCGAGAGGCGACAACGTCACAAGAACCCAGGCTCTGCGAAGGAGACGGGACGCTCCCGTCCCGGCACATCTGCCTCTGCTGCTGCGGCAGCGCAGCCCTGCCCAGGCGCTCGGCCTTTAAATTATTCCCACGGGGGCCAACGGAAAATAATAAAAGAGTCGTTTCTTTTCCTGATGGAATTTATTTTAATCTGTATATAACTTGTAATTTTTTGCTAATTCTTTTCCTATTTTATTTCTTCCTTAACAGTATTTTTTGCAGTAGATATCATTATTGTGAAGAAATAATGTTAATATAAGTACGTAGTGAAGGACCAAAATTGTGTCATTGAGGTTGTACGTTGTATGATTGATAACCAGGGAGCAGGAAGATGTTGTCCATGTGCCAAACGACCCCCGTCAATCCTGCTACTCTTGCTGCCGACCCTCCAGACAATCATGTCTTTTCCTACGCTTGCCTTGAAGTCACCTCTG
>NW_009656329.1:0-502 GCF_000708025.1 Charadrius vociferus
TGGGCCATCAGAATGGTAATGATGCAAGCAGGCAGGCAAAGGTGATGAGAGCCTGGTTCTCATGGTTGGAGCTGAAGGTGGAAAGTCAGCTCACGTGATGGCATAAAACTTGTGGAAGGATCTGGCAGGCAAGCTGGGACTCTCATTTGTCATTTTACCTTAAAATCCAAAGAGAGCTAAAAGCAAAGGTGCATTTGACTTCAAGTATTTGAACACACTCTTGTTCTTCGTTATCCCTGAAATTAAGGCTCATTTATGCTGGGACCCATTTTCTAATGATAATGGAAAATAGCATTCATCTTGATGATTTGTGCAGGGAAAAAGGAATCCAACTGTTTCACAAATGACCAAAAAATATTGAGGATAGGTTCAGGCCAATTCTGGCTCTACCCATACAAATTAGTGCACTGTTAACACATGCTGCTATGGAATGATTGACATGAGTATTTGGAAAACTGTGTGTTTCTAGAACTCATGAACTATTAAATGGTAAATTTTTTTT
>NW_009656330.1:0-502 GCF_000708025.1 Charadrius vociferus
GACTACATGGAGCATGTCATCACACCATCCATGACACCATCAGTCGTCGTCCACCAGGAGGGAGGAGCTCCCAGACACCCAGCTGCCCACAGCCTCCATCAGCCTGGAGCACCCCAACAGTGGCCTGCAGAAGGGGTCCTCAGGCATCCTGTGGGTGGCCTCCAGCCTGCGGAATGGGTGATCCTTTTCCTCTACCACCCAACACTCCTGGAGACCCTGCTGCCCTGGATCCAACTGAGGCTGCAGCAGATCTTTGGGAACAACAGGAGGCAGGCAGCCGTGGTGGAGGACACCGTAATGGCCATCCTGACCAGCCACGGGATTGATGAAGAACTGCTGCTCTGGATGCTGGAGGTCTCCCTCCAAAACCACACAGCGACATTTGTACAACAGCTTATCCATGTCGCTGTGCAACTGTGCAGCAGGGAGGCCCACCGGCTGCTGGGACAGCAGAATGCCCGTGCTGTTGGGGGGCAGGAATACAGCCCTGTGAGTGCCCGTG
>NW_009656331.1:0-502 GCF_000708025.1 Charadrius vociferus
TGTCACAGGAAATCTTGACTGAAGCTTTCTCCTGGTAACTATAGAAGGAAACAGCATTGTGTCTGTACTCTCCCAAGAACACTGGGAATCATCTGAAAACATACTCCCCACACTCAGGCTGTTGTTGCCCTTACTCAACATGAGCTGGTAAGGCACCAAACAGAGAAAGGTCCATGCACTAACACTTATTTTGCCTCTGATTACTATGAAAATAATTACTTTTACCTGATTGTGTTGTAATACAGCATTAAACTTGGTCTTAGTCTTTTCACTAAGTGTGTGTGAGACCAAAATCAAGTTGTGGAGAGTCTAAAAAACTTTCCAGTACTTTTGAATGAATTCTTAAGAGATATATTGGTCAGAAGCAATAATAAAAGTATTTTCCTATTCCCCTTCTAGGAAAACATACAATTCTTAAGGGAAATGGTGGCTACTTATGAGATGGCAGGGCCTCCATGCTCCTAAAAATACAGGATTTATTACCCAGGCATACAAAGTTTGC
>NW_009656332.1:0-503 GCF_000708025.1 Charadrius vociferus
AATGTATTCCCAGCAGGCACATGCACACAGAGCACACATATAGACCACAAATATACATGGTTGGCCACACAGATCACAGACAGATGTTGAGCTCACTCACACAAATGCAGACAGCACCAATGCCCTCATCCTGCTCTTCTCTCTGGCTGAGCAGGATGGAGATCTATTAGTGGGAATACATATATCTATGTACAAGGTGGATCAGGAGCTGGACTCAGACCCTCAGTCTGTCATGTGGGTGTCCCAGCCTGGTGCTGGCACCTCATATGTGCAAGCACACACACATAGAACTGGTACAAACTCCCCCAGTCCCCATAGTTGATGTCCCTGTGCTCTCACTGGTAGCAATATACAGGCACACCCTTACAGACTCATTCATTCCGCTGACTCCTAAGGCCACTTGACCTCCTCATTGGCTCCAGCTTTGCTGGATTCACTCCAGTTGCTGCACATGGGCGCTCTGACCTATGATCTGGCTCCAGTTGCTGCACTCAGACCCCCAT
>NW_009656333.1:0-503 GCF_000708025.1 Charadrius vociferus
TATATATATACACACACACATATGTCTATAGATATTCAAAGTAGAATGCAGCTAGCAACGTTTTCAATTCCTTTCAGCTATAGAAGCAGAGTGAACTAAGCCAAGAAGACTATGGGAAAGAGGGCAAGAAATGACCATACACGTGACGTACTCTTTTCAAAGTATTATGCTATGTGGTAAATAATTCCTTTCTTTAGTTTTAAATCAAAGTCTACAAACATAGTAATCCTTACCAGGAATGTTTCAAGTAGGAAATGCAGCATAATTTCCTAATTCCTATAGAATGGCACACTATTAGGTAAAGTTATAGATAATGTTCCAGGTGACAACATGGTTGGTAGGTGGAACGGACAAGCTTCCCAGAAAACCACTAACATTTCTGGATCTCTGTTGCTTTATGCTCAGATAGCATTAGGAGATTCCCTTTGGGAATCTCATCGAAACTGCTATGCACTTTGACAGTCACTAGTTAGCACCTTGCACTTTCAACATCCTTTGACATC
>NW_009656334.1:0-501 GCF_000708025.1 Charadrius vociferus
TTCAAATGAAATACTTAAAAATAAATACATAAGTAAAAACCAGAGGCAGCGATTGGAATTGTAGTGGCTTCCTGTCTTTTCAGTAGCATTTCCTAGTAGTGGTTTTTAAAAGTCAGTATTTTGGGCTTAAGTGCTTCTAACTTCAGTGGATCTTGTTTTGCTCAATTTTGCACATGCTTACATTTGTTTCATGAGTAAAAGAACTGTCTTCTCTCTGGCTGCATAGCCTGAGGTGTGCACAAAGCCCAGGCTTTATTTTCTTGAGTAGCCACGGTGCATTAAAAAATTAGGAGCACAGGAACTGACAGGGCACATGAATGCACTTGCTTCGCTCTCTTCTGCGGGAAACTAGGGATTTGTGAATATCTAGAAGGGAAAACTGTAGAAATGTCATTTTCTTTTTCAGGATTTGTTAATAAAAGGCAGCGATTACCCACCTGTGTTCCCTCCTCCGTGTTTCGCGTTGCCCTGTGCCGTGCGTTCGGCGTTGGGGAGCGCAGC
>NW_009656335.1:0-502 GCF_000708025.1 Charadrius vociferus
GGAGTGAGAGGGAGCTGCTGCCTGAAAGGTTGTGGGAGGGGGGATCCTGGAACCTCCTGCAATCCCCTGCAGTATGATGCCTTCCCTGGAGACATTCCCCGGTCTCCTCTCCCACACAGCAGAGTTCCCCAACCCCGAATATCACAGGGACTTAGTCCTGAGTTGCCTTCCCATCAGAAACCCCCCAAAGAGGAGAAATGATGGACTTTCTGACTGTGTCTCCCCGTCCTGACTCTCTTGGCAGGAGAACTTTGGCATGTTCCCCTCTTACTCCTGTTGCCCTCATTCTTCCCCTTCTTTTCGCTGTGGTGGGGGTCAGGTTCAGCTCAGACACTGATGCTGCACGTCCTGTCATGGAGGAAAAGCATCAAATCCCCTAATATTTAGGGCTCTCGGGACTGCAGTGTGTAGGGTTGGGAATAAGCCCACCCTCCCATCTTCAGGATATTTGACTCTTTCCTTGTGGGTCCTGCTGGATATCACGCTGCCCTCCAGATGGGCA
>NW_009656336.1:0-503 GCF_000708025.1 Charadrius vociferus
GTCAGGGAAGGATGACAGAGTTCTGCCATCACATCAAGATGCTGTTTCAATTTATAACGCTTTTGTTCCACATATTTGACAGATTCCCTGTGCTGAAGGACTTGAGACAAACTAAGGCACACAGACATGTGCCTATGGATGTAGATACCAGATTTTCTTCTATAGATGTGCAGTTGGACTGTTCCAGCAGCACACCATGTGTCATACGTAAAGGAAAGAATGGGGAAAAGATATTTCACTGGCAATTTTTCCTTTGTTCTGTGGTTTAGCCTAACCTTATCTGTCAAGAGTGGTGAGGGCAGCACGTTCCTCTGCAGCACACGTGAATCTCGATGGAGCGCTCAGATGGATTTTCACGTAGAGCAGACTCAGGCACGTGTATATCAGTGAGCAAGTAAGAGTCAATTAGTGCACTTCAAAGATGAAACTGGATAAATGTTTGAATACTGCAGTATAGTTGCTACTCCTGTGAATATCAACAGTAGATAAATAAAGCAACTTCT
>NW_009656337.1:0-504 GCF_000708025.1 Charadrius vociferus
CTCTTCGACGCAAGACCAGCAGGTGAATTCTGGTTTTGACCAAATTTGAGGGGTTTAACCCCATTTTTTCCCCACCCAGGTCGCGCTGTTCGGGGTGGGATTCCATCGCGGCGGTCGTCCCCTGCCGGGTGACAACAGCCAGAGCACAGACGGCGTCAGGTCACCCCAAAATCTCCACCTTCCCCCCGCCTCGACGCTGGACTCCCCCAAGGAATTTTGCCCCTGCCTCACAGAGGGTGATATTTGGGGTGAAACCGCAGGGTTTTGGGGGCTCTGCGGCATCCAGCTGTGAAAAACTGAGGTGAAATCTCGGAAATCGGGGTGCGCCAGCAGCAATCGCAAAGTCAGGGCTCCCCAAAACCCACCTGGGACGGACGGAGCAGCCTGGTCATCCCACCACCTCCCCCCCCCAAAAAAAACCCCAATCAATGGCCCCTTTTGTGTGTGTTTTTCCCCCATTTCTGTAGGATGTGGGGCCCAGTGCACTTCTTCCCCCTATATCTG
>NW_009656338.1:0-504 GCF_000708025.1 Charadrius vociferus
AAAGACAACAACAACAACAACAAAAAAGGCACATTAATAAAATGGTTGGGAAGGGCTTTCAGGAAAATGTTTGCTTTTTTAACTGGATAAAAGGGAAAGTAAGAGAACAGTTCTGTTGATGACCTGCCTTTGGATTTGCCTAGTCCTGGAGACAGGTTGCAAAAAGCTAGCAGGAATCCCACACAGGATGTTCTTAACAAATCACTAGTAACATTTTTTCCAATTTTCTACCAGTGCCAAATGCAACTCTGAGCGATAGGTCTTACAGGATTTTCTGGTTCATGCAAAAGAAATACAGTGATAGTTTTACGCTTTCTGCTACCCATTGCTATGCGATGGGTATGCCCAGGCTGTATTATTTCCAGTGATCCTCAGCAGAGCTGCCAAAAATGTGATCAACAGGCCCACCTGCAGCATATAGTAATATCAGACAAGCAAAACCTGTGTGAGTTAGAGACAGAATCATAGATCATTTAGATGAGGATTGTAAGGCACTGGAACAGG
>NW_009656339.1:0-504 GCF_000708025.1 Charadrius vociferus
ACCCCTTATGCTATCACAACAGCCCCTGGTAAAAAGTTTGCCCCGCATTATCAGTATCTGATCACTAAAATATTAACAACGGATCATGATTTCAACATATTTTTACCTTTCTAGAGCTCCTCTGTGCATTTTTATTAAATACTTCCCTCATCTGAATTTTTACATTTCTTTCTTTTCAAATGTTTAAAACGCTCTTTTCTACTTTCTTTGCCTGAGATCCGATATGCTGCAAGATAAACAAAACCTGGGCACAAATGCAGAATAACCCAGCAATTCCTCATCAGTGGCAACAAAGCTGGAACAGCAATATACAAAAATGACAAAGTTTTTTAACTACATCCTCTTAGACATTTTTTAGGGGAAAGGAGACTACAGGGAAGGACAAAACGGTCGGAATCCCGACTCCAATTGAGTTCCCCGTCCACTTCGCATTGGTTCAGATATGATGAGAAATTAAATAAGTGAAAAAATATTGCCAAGTATCCCCCTGCTGTTATTCTTCCC
>NW_009656340.1:0-503 GCF_000708025.1 Charadrius vociferus
GCTCACTGGAGTCCTTATCTGCCCTCTAAAAAGACTATGAAAGCAAAATCCAGATAAAGGTCCTTCCAGGTTATACTCCTTAACAAAGCAGATTTTTCAGTGGAATTGAACTGTTTTGTCTTTCAGTTTTGACTGCTTTTTATGGACTTTTGTTGAGGAGATCTTTGCAATATTTGTTGGTCTGCCAACTCAGTGGATACTGGTCGGGTGCTATAGAGCACAAGCATGTCCAAGACAGGACAAATAGTCTGTTCAATGGCTGACTGGAGTCATCAGACACTGAATTGAATGGTAAAGGAGAGCTTTCCATCTCTTCCTGCTTCACATATCTGCTAGAGTATTTACCTACCCTGTCTACTGTCTTTGAAGTTTATGGTGTCTGTGTGATAACTAGGATCTGAAAAACAAATTGAGGGTTTTGCTGCTATTACCCCTGCTCTGTAAACAGTTTTAGATAAATGAGGAAGCCATCCTGTATCTTCACCCTAACTGCAGTCACTATC
>NW_009656341.1:0-503 GCF_000708025.1 Charadrius vociferus
CTCCCTGGAGCTCACACCAGCTCTAAAGTCAACCCCAACAAGCCCACTGTCTTGGCAGCTGGCACCCCAAGCAGCTCAGGCTCTGAGGGGGTGACAAAGATGGCTTCACAAGGCAAAGCGCCGGAGGACATATCACCGAGCCTGACCCATTGTCCTTCTGCTCCTCCCCATGTCTGCGCATCAGCCATGGAAGCAGCTACTTGCATTTCACACCGAAAGACGATTAAAAGGTAAATGCTCCTTTCTCCCACTGACTTACCTGTGAGATTGCTCACAGGCTCGACGCTCGGAACAGGCGAAGAAGTTGGGGAGCTCTCAGTCTTGAGAGGATCTTCAGGAAAATTGCACAGGAATAAGCTCTTGCCACATTGTCAATGATTATTCCTTCAAGGAAAGGGACATTGAGAACTTACCACCAGGATGCCCCAAAGGCTCCAAACCAACATCCAGCCCAGCAGCTGCATCATCATTGCTACCACCCTCATCTAGAAGCAAGCACAGAT
>NW_009656342.1:0-504 GCF_000708025.1 Charadrius vociferus
AAATGCACAGAAAAAGAAGACAGCTTTTAGTATAGCAAAGTTTTCTGCAACATAGCTATCCATCTGTCAAGAGATTATGTTGGTAAACAAAGCATTTTTGGTAGGAAAGAATACATATGTATTCTGGATGATATGTACAACTGCGAAGGGAGCAGAAAGGAGGAAGGCCACATCCCTAAGGACGGTCTTCTGATTGGTTTAGTGTTATAGTTCAAGTAGGGCAACAAGATTCAGCTCCACTGATTGTCACTGACTTTACTCTTAAAGGAAGTTCTGTTGTAAATGGTATTTGTGATATTCTTGTTACACATTTTTTACAAGGAAACAAGAAGCCCACCAACCCACAGTTTTTCTAGCTGATTCATGACACTTTAGCAAAAACATGGATATAAATGAAATTCCTATTTATTATTCACTGACAATGTGTCTGTAAAATCATTTATCTTTCAGTAAGCTAAAACTACTCAGATAAATTTATGAGTTTATTGAACTCTTTCAGTTTTT
>NW_009656343.1:0-504 GCF_000708025.1 Charadrius vociferus
TTTTTTTTCCTCTCAGCAGTGTGGAGAGATTGCAGAACTCCACTCTGAATATGCAGTCGTAATATCACTCCTCTTCAGTTTCTCGGTATGAAAATCAGGATTGAGCAAACCATACTGACCACGCAGAAGTGCCATGACCCTTTCTTAACCTGTTTGAATAACACTGTGTGGCACACAAGTGCTCAGTGGTATGAAATATGTGAATATTATTGGAGGTTGCGGATGTCTTGGACTGCTTTCAACTTGAAGGACTATTTCAAGCCTTTGTAAGTCTATGCCTCATGTCCCCCTTTCTACCTGATGGAAAGTGATCAGTATCAAAAATGTTAAGATCTTTTTAAGACAGGAATAGCTTTTGCCTTACTGATTCATTTCATTCTCATCTTTTCCTGTTGTTTATCCTGCCTCTTGCTGCTGGCTGGGTGTTGAATTTAGACTTTTGTAACTCAACAATCTCACAAGTACTCACTCTGTGAGAAGACATCGAGGTGCTGAAGCGTGTCC
>NW_009656344.1:0-505 GCF_000708025.1 Charadrius vociferus
AACTTTATGGCTGTCCTTTTTTTAAATGTTTGTGGTTGGTTTTTTTTGGTGTGTTGGTGAATGAGGGCAAATTTAGTGCCTGAGTGATGTGAAATTCCTATATTTTCAATTTGCTATATTTTAATATTTATAATCAAGTTCTAGTTGTCTCTTTCTTAGCAGACCCTTGTGTTTTTGCTTACCGTGATCCACTCGTCTAAGTCTGGATACTAAATTACTCCATAAATCTGACTGCTAGTGAGACTTGAATTAAATTAATGGGAACATGTGTGCCAGTAAGGACAGAAAAATTTGGACCATAAATTGTCTATTTTCTCAATGAGTTTATCTTTCCATTAACCATTTGTTAATTAGCAGACAACAAAATTCCTCTGCATTAAAATATATTTGCCCGAGAGCATTTCGTCTGACAGCAGGTAAGGGACTCCAGTCTGGTTCCGGAGGGACCGGGAGGGTGTTTTAACAAGTTCTGGGTATGTAAATGAAGATTTTTTAATTTTTTTTT
>NW_009656345.1:0-504 GCF_000708025.1 Charadrius vociferus
TGGCGGCCCCTCCGGAGCCCGGTGCCCCATCAGCTCTCGCTGAGTGATATTTAAAAGAAGGGTTGCATTCTCCCCAATAGAAGCCCACTCGTTTCCTTGTTGCCAGGAACAAAGCGTACATTCAGAGGGGTGGCTGTTGACGGCTCCCTCTGTATAGCACTGGAAAGCGGGTGGCCTTTGGTTACTGGCAAGGAAAATTCTAATCAGGGTGCTTGTAAGCGGGGCTTTATAGAAGCTTAGTTACAAAAGGCTTACACCAGAGTAATGCAATAACTATAATAACAGCCAGGGAGCCCTAAAGAGGGTGGAATGTGCTTGTGTCTGGTTGATTTTCCCCGCTAGCACAGAGAAGGACTGTTTACCGCGAGTGCCATTAAGTATCGCTGGAAACTCACCAACCGCAGACTTATTTCAATATACTTTATTGTTGTATCTGCTCTAAAAGCAGCTTGCTTCGGACGACTTTTAGATCGTCCTAGAGGAGAAGGGGAGAGAGGCCGCCCT
>NW_009656346.1:0-505 GCF_000708025.1 Charadrius vociferus
AGGAGGAACCTGCTAAAAAAGAAGCAGAACCTGCTGGAAAACCAAAGGATAAAGGAAAGATTAAGACTGTGAAGAAGGAGATCAAAGTCAGTGGAGCACAAGCTGCCCTTGCATCAGTTGGAGCCACTCCCATAACTGTAGCAGCTGCAGAAATTACAGCTAGTGGAAAAGAATTTGAAGTGGAGAGATCCCTTATGTCTTCACCAGAGGATTTAACAAAGGATTTTGAGGAATTAAAAGCTGAAGAAGTAGAAACAATAAAAGAAACAAAACCTCAAGTTGCACTTATAGAAGATGAACTGAAACTCACTGGCACAGTACAAAAAGAGGCCTTCGAAGGACAAAAAGAAAAATTAGATAATGAAGGACCTGCCGAGTCCTCTGATGAAGGCATAACTACCACAGAGGCTGAGGGTGAGTGTGAACAGACACCTGAAGAATTGGAACCTGTGGAAAAGCACAGGGTTGATGACAAAGAAAAGTTTGAAGATGAGGGAACTGGCTT
>NW_009656347.1:0-504 GCF_000708025.1 Charadrius vociferus
CCCCAAATCCGAAGGGCACAGGGTGCAGCAGGGACCGTGCCCCCGGGAGGGCTGTGGTGGTGGCAGCCCACCCATCCTTGGGGCGGTGCGTGGTGAGCGCTTCTCGGGACTGGGCACAGGACTGTATTTGGAATTCCTTATTTATTTAACATTTTGGGTTGAAACTCTACTTTATCTCTCGTCTTCCTGATGCTGACTCTGCATGCCCAGGTCACTGCTTTCCGGTTAATTAGACGTTGTTAAGCAGATATTAATAAACCTGCGATCCTGATTGGCTTCAACGATGTGAACGGAAAAGGTTGTTTCCCCGTGGCGGTCGGCAACAGCGCCGGTGTCCCGGGAGCCTTTCCAGGGCAGCGCGGAGCCAGTGTCCCCTGCCCCGCTGGAGCGGGCCTGATCTGCCCCATCTGCCCTCATCCTGCCAGGGACCGACGCTGGGGTTTTCAAGGACAAAGACCTTTCCTGTGACCATCTCGTGTCTCTTATCAGCCATGTCCACCAGCA
>NW_009656348.1:0-505 GCF_000708025.1 Charadrius vociferus
ACCTATTAAACTGTCTTTATCTTGATCAAAGAGTTTCCTCACTTTTGGTCTTCCTATTCTCTCCCACATCCTGCAGGAGTAGGAGGGCGAGTGAAGTAGGCAAGCAGACCTGTGGGTGCCTAGCTGCTGGCCAGGGTCAATCTACCACAAAAGGTAATATTATATCTTCATCCCTTTTTCCACCTTAAATACTTTACATATTGCTGAAATCAGTAATATCTCTCAAGTCAGAATGAATTTAGAAGCCACCTGGCAATATCCAGATTATCAGTATGTAGGTTGCCTAACTAGTACATAATGACATGTTTTAAATTTTGCTGCCAATCATCGTAAGTATTGGATATAATGACAGAGAACATTAGCTCCTATTTCATTTTTCTTAAAATCTGGTCAGAATTTGCTCAAGGCAAGATTTGTTTCATATCTGAACATCTACAAAGTTCATGAGAATTGATTGACAAGTTACTTCTATGATTCTATAATCAGCCATTGCAATAATCTCCCC
>NW_009656349.1:0-505 GCF_000708025.1 Charadrius vociferus
TTTTTTCAAAGCCGTCGTTTTCTCCTGCAAAGGAAATACATAATATCCACAACACTGACTACCACAGGCAGATACACGAAGCAGTTAAACAAGATCTATGTTGGAAACGAAACATATTCAAGCCACAGAGGAAGCCAAGATGGGCAAGTCCAACTTACTATACAAGCAGAAACATGGCACTAACCCTTCCAAAATCTGCCCACAGACCCCGTTCTCCGAAACAAAACATGGCAATTTGAGTAGAACCAAGGTGTTATATTTGTGAGTATGCCTGTATGTGTTTATGGTTTAGTTTTATTTTACTTGCCACATCCAATTGTTCTTTGAACCCATCAAAAACTTTGGTACCCAAAACATTCAAACATCAGACAATGAGCTCCATGGTTTAACAACATATTTTATGGAAAGACACTACCTACTGCCATCACCTGTTATCTCAGTTAGGGCTGTCACTACAAGAAAGACATCGACGTGCTGGAACACATCCAAAGAAGAGCAACGAAGC
>NW_009656350.1:0-505 GCF_000708025.1 Charadrius vociferus
TTGGAAGTAGTCCAGCCAGTAACTTATATTTCAGAATGAAAACTCAAGTTGTGGAATAATTGGTCTCTTTTCCTTTCCTAGAGTGCCTTGTATACTGTTATTATGTCCTATGTAGTTATTACAGTTGAAAACATAGGATTTCGTCAAACACCTTTTATCAGTATTTTTAGTTCTCAGGAATTCAGTAATTCTCCTGTGATCAGAAGAAATTTGAATCCTATTTCTGTTCTTGATTTCATTAAAACAGCATGTCCTATTAATTTCCTTTAAAGTCATTGACACTGTGTACAGCAGAACTATGGAGTTCTTTTTGTATGAACTGATACATTGGTGTATTATGTACTAGAGAGACTAGCATTAAAAATATGTCTTTCTTGCTTTAAAAGGAAAATGCCAAACATTTCTTTTCTCTCTGGCAATCAGCACACAAGTGGAGTTGAACATTTGAAAGCAAACTGTTGATCTGAAACAGATAAACATTTGGGGTTGGACTAGATGATCTCCA
>NW_009656351.1:0-506 GCF_000708025.1 Charadrius vociferus
ACACACACACACACAGACACACAGAGCTGACCAGGACTCGCCTGGTCCCCAGTAGACACTCACCTGTGGTCTCACTTTTGGAGACACCCTCCTGGCTCCTCATCCACACATCACCTGCTCACTGGCTTGTCCAGCCAGACCATCTCCAGCACTTGCATGCTCACTCACACACCCACGCTGGCTCCCTGTGCTGCACCACAGACACACTGGCTCCGGCCCTGGTCCCACCTGAGGCTGGCACTTGCTGTCACTCACTGGGGTCTCCCCGGTCACTGGCACCAATATACACATTCCCTCTGGCCCACAGTCCAGCCCAGTTGCAGGCATCCTGACCCGCACTTGCCCCAGGCTGGCATCTCCATCTGCGGCCCCTATGACCCCCGTGGGAGCACAGCCATACAGGCCACAATTTATACGCGACCAGCTCTGTTTGTCCCCTCGCCCCTCTGTTTTCCCACAGTTGTTCCTCCCCAAATAACCTAAATCCATCCCCTTCCCCCCTCTGG
>NW_009656352.1:0-505 GCF_000708025.1 Charadrius vociferus
CCTAAATGATTCTATGATTCTAAACCAAAGCAAACCACTTATGCTGCAACAAGGAAGTCCTCATGGAACTATGGTATAACTATGCTGATTATCATTATTAAGACTTTCACATGTACTAATATCATTAACAAATCTTTTATGCATAGCCAAATTCCTAGCTTCTAGCAGGAAGCCTACACGTAATGATACCTGCTCCACTGTTGAAAACATTGGTTTTACAGTTCAGTACTTACCATGGCTTATGGGGCAGGTACTATGGTAAACCACTCTTTTTGGTACTGGAAAGCATACTGCCAGATTAGAGGCTGATTTAAATTGAAAGCTACATATCTGGATTTGGATCGATCTATTAATATTAGGTAATTAATCTATCCTACTAACAAAGTGTATACTATTAAGATAAGGCTCTTTTGTGCTTGCTGGCTCTGCATCTAGGTTCACCTTTCCCTAATGTTTAAAGTTGACTAGGTCTTAGAGCTTGGTCAAGGCAATTTTGTTGTGGATG
>NW_009656353.1:0-506 GCF_000708025.1 Charadrius vociferus
TTTCAGAATAACTCTTTTAATGTGCATGTTTCTCTGGAAGCGGCTAGTCTACATTGAATTATTTGTGAGGTTCCTGTTGAAGGCAATCCCCTGAGGGAGCGTGTGGTGGGGCAGGCAACAGGATGCCATGTATTTCCCAAGTAATCATGTGAAGTTTGGGAAATGTGCCCTGGGGGGTGTGAAAATGTATTTATTCCCTGCTCTATGGTAAATCAGACCAAAAGGTGCAGTGGGTTGGATGTCAGGCTGATGCAGGGATCACAGCCTCCTCAGTAGCAGGTAGTTTTAAGCACGTTTTATTAACTATGCACCAGTACTTCTGATATCGTGCTCTTACGATTCCAGTAATTTTGACCAATTAGTATGCTTGTTAAATTGAAACTTCTTATTTAATACAGACCTAATGTAATGAAGTCAAATTCACTTGTTAATCCACTTGCAGGTAATTGCAATGATAATAAAGTCGCTCAAGATCGCTGTTTCTGGAAATGCACCCTTCTGCACTG
>NW_009656354.1:0-504 GCF_000708025.1 Charadrius vociferus
CCCTGGGGCTCACAGCTGTCACCTCTTCCTCTGCCTGCCAAAGCTGCAGCTGCTGCATGCCACCAACTGTCCCCACGGCCCCGGGCAGTCCTGCACCAGGCATGCGGGGTGGCACGAGGGTGAGGGGGTGTTGGGCCATGCCCCGCCTGGCATCGACTTGGCTGCTGCCTCCTGGGCCAGCAGCAGAGCCGGGTGGCCCTCCAAGCCACACGTGCTGGGAGCTGTTCTCCCTGCCCCGGGGCATGCTGGGTGGTGTAGTCCTTCACCCCCAATGGCATGCAGGCAGCTGTAGTCCCCATGCTGGCAGCTGGGCGGGTGTGCTGGTTTTGGCTGGGATATGGGATATGGGGCTGTGTTTTTGTATTTATGTTGAAAACAGTGTTGGTAACACAAGGATGTTTCTGTTGTCGCTGAGCTGCGCTTAACACAGCGTCAGGGCCTTTTCTGCTTCTCGTACTGCTCCGCCAGACAGCAGGCTGGGAGTGCTCAAGAAGCTGGGAGGGG
>NW_009656355.1:0-505 GCF_000708025.1 Charadrius vociferus
TTTTTTTTTTTTTGGTTAATGCTACTTTGGGAGAAGACTATACATGTTTTGTAGTTTGACAGAAGTTCCCAAACAAAGCAAATCAATAAATTGTTGTTCCAGTTCTATAGGGGATTTGCTTTTAAAACATAAAAACATGAGTTATTCCTTAGTCCTTACTGTGTATGGCTAAGACAGACTTAGGAGTTCTAGGAGACTGGTAGACCGCTCTTTGGAGGAATGCCACCCTCTGTTAACTCTTTAGAAATCTGTCTTCTCTGTAAATTAAGCCTTGAAGTGTTTTTTAAATTTCTCTCCTTGCATTTGCAAGCCATGCTTTTTTTGGGTGTTTTTCTTTATATTTAGGATTAACACTAATGCTTATTTTCTTGTATTTGAACTCGGAATGCTGTGCTTCTGTGTTGCTATTTCTATTTCTGACATGAAACTAGAAGGTTTTAAATATTAATAGGAATATTCCCTTCTAGATGTTTAATTACAACCGACCTGCTTGTTATGTAAAAAA
>NW_009656356.1:0-506 GCF_000708025.1 Charadrius vociferus
AATGGAGAGTTAAATACACTTATTACTTCTTCATACTACTGGAAAATGTATGTTTGTTCCAGTCACCAGTATTTATTAAATGAAGCAATTTTCATCAGATGATAGCTTTGATTGAAAACAGACCAACTCTAAAGAGCGAAAGACCAGCATTGAAAACTTTTGAAAGCTTTAATTCTGAAAGGTACCTATAATTGATCGAGGATCCCCACCTTAAAACAAGTAATTCCAAGTTAAGTGTTTTTTCCTATTCATTTCAAGGATGATGTACCACATTCTTGAAGCAACACCCACTGAGTGCTCCCTTAAAGGTGAAGAGAAGTCCCTAATGGGATTTCCAAAATCACATAGAAGCATTACTGCTTGAGAGGTCAATGAAGCATTAAGTCCATTCTTAAATCATATGCAGTTCCTTCTGACATTATTCAAAATGTCAGTTTTGAAGCACTTCAAAGTTCCCAAGCACTTCAGATCTCTGAAGTGAGTTACAAAGCTAATTTGCTCAGCTG
>NW_009656357.1:0-506 GCF_000708025.1 Charadrius vociferus
ACGATGAGTGTGCGTCCCGTGTATTCTGGTTTGGGTCAATGCAGGCAGACATTTCTTACAAAACTAGTTGATGAGATGGAAAAAAATCCCCTTTTACAGTCATTAGATATCGGATCTATATAGAACACATTTCCTTAAAACTTTCGACACTTGCTTTCAGATGCATCTCACATTGGATTTTTCCACACATCAATACTTTTGCTTATCTAAAAGGTAAAAGCTGCATGACCTTCACTGACATTCATTGCTGCAAAGGGCCTCTTCTATTCAGTGGACTTTGATGTAAAGATCAGAGATTTCCTCACATGCATTGATATTTAAGTTCTACAGGTTTGACTCCATGCATAAATACTATAATACTAAAAACATTTGTACTCTTTCAGATTAAAAGAAGTATAGAAGCTGACAATGACTTGCCATCCTCAGGTTGTATTGTATGTGTTTACTGTGAAACACGAAGTTAATTTGATTCACAACACATTCTAATATATGTATTTTAACTTAAA
>NW_009656358.1:0-506 GCF_000708025.1 Charadrius vociferus
TGAGCACATTCTTAAATATGAGGAATCCTTATCAGGTAATATTGTTTACAACCCAGTAGCTCCTTTGAATTTTATATGATACTGTAACAGTGGTTGTTCAAATTACTATCACGAAAAGTTACAGAATTCCTATTACGAAACTGATGGTAATGAATTATTGCATTTAAGTTCATTATGAACTTTTGAGTGCTGTATAATAATAAAGCTTCCCTAATTTTCTCTAGCTAACCACAATAACAGAACTACTTTTAAAATAACTTGTTCAAACTTTTAGAACAAAACAAAACCAAAACAAATGTGGCAAGCTTTATTTGCATTAATATGTTCTACAATTGTAATAGGAATCATTGGCTGTGCCAGTGTTCTGTGTACAGTAAGTAGTTTAAAAAATAGTGATGTCTTTGAAGCATCTTTGCTTCTTATTTCACGTATTTTGTGATCACATACAAATGTTAACACATTATGTTCTCATCTCTAATCTAATAAGAATATTCTGTATTGATCTT
>NW_009656359.1:0-505 GCF_000708025.1 Charadrius vociferus
GTGAATGCCATCAGCTCCCAACAGGCCTGGCTTCTCCAAGCTCCATCCACCATCACAGAAGCCAAAACCTTGAGGAGCAGCTATGTAGCCAGCCATTCACCTGTTCAATTCACCAGGTCCTTCCTCAACCCCTTCCTCTGGCTGGGAGGGTAGAGGAGAACACCACCTGTGCTCCTCCTCCTCAGCACAGTGCTGCGAGGAACATGCGTCACTTTGCATGCTTCTAAGATGCCTCCTCACAGTATGGTTAGACCCTACATGGTCTGGTAGGAGTGGATGGTAACCTGCAGGGTTGAGCAGGCTCGGCAGCCTCTTGGTGGCGTCCCAAGCGCGAGCTCCTGCTGGGCAGCAGACTTCTCTAGAGAACTTGTCTGGACGGCAACCAGGCCCTCCAATGCCTCTCAGTAAGGAATGTCCACTTGCTAATACCTGAGGTGCTTTCCTGGGGGCACGGGGTCTAACGTGGGTGGGTGGACAGCTCAGCTTTGCCTGCTTGACTTTTCCT
>NW_009656360.1:0-506 GCF_000708025.1 Charadrius vociferus
TGTTAAAGGTTCATCCATGTGGATGGTACTTCTGATGGTTGCAGATTAGGTCCTGCTGTCATAGTTTTACTATTTTTACGCAGTTACAGCTACTTTGGCAAACAGATATTCTGAATTATTTTGCTTTCTACCTTAAGTCAAACAGTCTTGTGGAATGCCTGGATGTAAGGCAAAAAGGATATGTATTACAGCTGAATTTAAGTCTCAGGAATAAACAAATCAACCAGCACTTGCTTTTCTATGTCAAGCAAAGACCTAGGGCAAGATTCTGACTACTCTAACAGATCAAGCAGACTGCAGAGTCTTAGCTCCAGCCACCATCTATCACCAGCAGCATTTTCAAATTGTGGGTAAATTGTCAATAAAAATTGTGTGCGTCTTCTGATCGTGTATGACTTCTGAGCAGTTCAGTCATCAGATAGTGACCAATTTATTCATCTCATTCCTTTCTTCATACCTTGCAACTTTGCAAAAGACCACAGGCTCTGTAGCTACTGGATTGGCAG
>NW_009656361.1:0-506 GCF_000708025.1 Charadrius vociferus
CAGGGTGGATGTTAGAAGTGTTTTCACTGATGCCACACGTTATCTTTGTATTACTAATAGCAGTTTTCTGTCTGACATCTTCAGTGATTATATTTATCACCATATTGCAGTCTGACTTGAGGAACTGTGGTAAATAGCCTACTGAAGATCAGGGCAAAGCAGATGTGCTCTGCACGTCAGGTTAATTTCCCCAATCCTCTGTTAGCACGTGCTCTGAACACATTTATGATACATTAAATATGTCCTCACACACTTCAACTTAGTAATCTTCATGACAGTCCTGTGAGGTAGGGCAATACCCATTTTTACTAAGACAGAACAGAGATACAAGAAAGCTAAAAAAGGACCCTAATCCTTGAAAGGCATTTAAGTAGATAAAAGACACCATATTGGAAAATTTAATATACAAGACTCAGGCAGGTCTATGGTGGAGATAATTGGCACGTGTCTCTCAGAGTCAACCCACAGTGCTATATAATCATGAAAGGTGAGCGTGGGTGATGAGA
>NW_009656362.1:0-506 GCF_000708025.1 Charadrius vociferus
ACCCTATTTCCATCCTGTCAAATGCATATGGGTTGTGTAATATGCAAAGTTCCTTGATTTGGTTCTCTGGGTTTATACATTGTTCCATATGGCAATTTCAAATTAGAGTATTTTAAGCCTAGGGTTTCAAAGGCTACACAAGGAGAGTAATGATGTGGGTTTAAAGCAAGCTGATAGTGCGAAGTCTGGTTATAAAAATGCTGATTCCATTTTTGAGATTTTTCTTGGGATGATGTATGTAGCTGCAGACAGTATGGAGAAAAAGCTTCAAGGAGATGTTTCCTAATGCCAGAGACCTGACCAACCCCAAGTTACATTTATCTTATACAAAGTTTGTCGTTAGGAACTGCTGTAATACGTTATCAGTACCAAACGGGGCCACCTTGCACTAAACGTGCATGGGATTGTTAGAGCAAGAATTATACCAAAGTCTGACAATTGTATAGCCTTTCCCAAATTATCATAAACTACATAAATCAAATAAACTATATCTGACTTTTTTTTTT
>NW_009656363.1:0-506 GCF_000708025.1 Charadrius vociferus
CTCCCTCTCTGGGGCAGGCAGATGGACTCCTTTCTGCCCTTGGAGCTCTCTGGACTGGGGCCTCTACCCAGAGCAATTTTGTCTCCCTCTTTTGACTCAATAAAGATCTAATGCATCCCAGCTCATGTCTCTGTCTCATCCTTCTCCCCGCAGATGGTCTCCTAAGATTCTCAGGATAAGAGGTGTTGACTCTGCTTTCTAAACCTCTTTGCCTGTCGTGGG
This sequence comes from Charadrius vociferus, assembly GCF_000708025.1. Taxonomy (NCBI): domain Eukaryota; kingdom Metazoa; phylum Chordata; class Aves; order Charadriiformes; family Charadriidae; genus Charadrius; species Charadrius vociferus. Next base: position 223 of record NW_009656363.1, read on the forward strand.
CTGGATAACGCTGTTCAATGACCATAGCTCCCCCAGAGATGATTTTAGGTCTCTCAGCAAAGTGTTCTGTACTCCACATTCAGCAAGCCCTGTGCCCTCACCTCTCCTCCCAGGGAAGTGCTCCAGCCCTCTCACAATCCTACCCACCCTCTGCTGAAGTTGGTCCCCTCTGTCAAGGTCTTTATTGCATTTAAGCCCGTAACTCGACACAGTGTGCTGGATGCCATCAGGGGAGTGCTGAACAGAGTGGGATTGTTGCTCCCATCAGTCTCCTGGTGTCCTGG
>NW_009656364.1:0-507 GCF_000708025.1 Charadrius vociferus
CTTGCCACTTTTAGTAACAGTAGGACTTCAACTGACAAGAATATAATATGGCTGCAATACAATTCCAGAAGATATTCCAATTTATGAGTGTTAAAAAAAAATCACAAAGCATTTTCCTGAAGTAATTTGATTTTTTTTCTCAAAACTCAGTAGAAAGGCTGATGAGTTTTCATGCTCCCCTGGGAGGTTTCTTTGTTTGCTTTCAGTTTTCTGTTTATTGGGTGGGGGGGTTTTTTGCCTTGCTTTGTTTTTGTTTTCTTTCTTTTATTGTTATCTTTTTTACTTGTGATGTTGCAGGAAATAACAAAACTTGTCAGAAGTGAAGATAAATACAATAACCTTCAGATTCTGTGGTTTTGCTTGAAACAATACAAGCTGATAAAAAAATATTCATTTTGATTAAAAGGTCATTTTTCACTAATGTCCATAAATTTTTTCATGAATTCTCCTTTCTACACTTACCTGCTATCATCTTGAACCTTAGAAGAAACTTTCTTTTTTTTTTTT
>NW_009656365.1:0-507 GCF_000708025.1 Charadrius vociferus
TAATCATAAAAATCTTTAGTCACAAATCCTGGATGTTGCCTCTTAGTCTAGCCAAAGATTGAGTTAGACTAGAGATCCCTGAAAAGAAGGCTTATGCCGCACTTGCCTGGCTCTTGTTTTCTGAGCCTGAAATGACCTGAGATTTGGCTCACTTGGAATTTGAGTGGGTTTTGAAAGGAGATGATGTCACTACACTCATTTCTCGGGAGACCTCATCCGCTTTTACGCAGGCTATTTTAGCCACAGGTTTATGGTTAGGGATGTTTATGTTCATGAGAAAAGTAGCTTCTTCCAGCTGTGGGACAATGTTGTTCTATAATTACTAGTTTTAAGCTTGAATTCTATATTGCCAATAAAGCACAGTTGACATTGAACAAAGAACTTCCTCATTGTGAATGTCTGTGCCTTTATTTAAGGTGTCTGTGTCTTTTATTAAATAATTTTAACTATTTAGTGATTAATTGGGTTAGGCATTTTCCACTAGGTAGAGTGTATTTTTTTTTTTTT
>NW_009656366.1:0-506 GCF_000708025.1 Charadrius vociferus
TGACCACTTTAAAAAATTTCTGCTCTAGAAAAATATGAGAAAACTTAGATTTTGATCTGAGGTAGAGTTTATATGGATAGTCTTCCATTTTTTGCTTGAAGAGCACAAGCAAAACTTCCTAAAACTTCCTCTAAATCTGTTATCAACAAATTCAGTCGTACAAGCAGGGATAACACAAATACTAACACGCTTAACTTTTAAATGCAGTAGGTTTTAGTATAAAATCATTTTAGATGGTTGCATTTGTCATCAGTGCGGTACTCTGCATGTGTTCTGTGTTCTGGGTGTACAGATATATGTGGAGCAAGTACTGTGATAGCATTAATAACTGAAGGCTGAGAAAAAAGAAATTAAAAATGGCTAAGTTAAAGTTACCTACCTGGATTCTTTCATATGGAAATGTATGTTAGACTACCATCTGTGCCCAGTGCATACAGATGTCCAGAAAATGGTATAATTTGCATAGTCCTCTTAAAAGGCAGTAAATTGGATAAAATGCAGTTGTG
>NW_009656367.1:0-507 GCF_000708025.1 Charadrius vociferus
GTATAGACCCCCCCAAACCAGTACAGGGACCCCCAAACCAGTACAGACCACCACAACCGGTTAGAGAGCCTGAACCAGTATAGACACCCCCAAACCAGTATAGGGAACTCCAAACCAGTATAGACCCCCCCAAACCAGTATAGAGACCCCAAACCAGTATACACTTTCTCAAACCAGTATAGAACGCCGCAAACCAGTATAGCAACCCCAAACCAGTATAAGGACCCCAAACCAGTATAGAGACCCCGAAACCAGTATAGAGACCCTCAAACCAGTATAGAAACCCCCAAACCAGTATAGAGATCCCGAACCAGTATAGGGACCCCGAACCAGTATAGTAACCCCCAAACCAGTACAGACGTCTCCAGACCAGTACAGATCCCCCCAGAGCAGTACAGTGCCCTCCCAACCAGTATAGACCCTCCCAAAAACCAGTATAGAGACCCCAAAACCAGTATAGAGACCCCAAACCCAGTACAGAGACCCCAAACCAGTACGGGCGGCACT
>NW_009656368.1:0-506 GCF_000708025.1 Charadrius vociferus
CTAAACAACAATTACTGAGGTTAAATCAAGTTCCTTGTAATCACTTGTTGGCATGTCTTCATCTAGGCAGAACTTCAGCTTTCAGGATTCCTTTTACTAACCTCTCTTGTACTACTGTTTAGCACGTCTGATTTCCTTTTTGCCTCTTTGCAAGTCTCTCAGTAAATAGTATGCATTTGCTGCACAGTAACTTTAAATAGTCTTTGTGCCACCCTCAAAAATGGAACTTTTTAGCTGCCCCTTTTAGCTTCTATTCGTAACACCCTTTTTTGAAGCTAAGTATGTAAAATGAAAAAATGCAGTAGTGTATTTTTTTACTCAGCATGTTATAGCCTGTGTTGCTGTCATGTAGTCAAATACTATTGTCTTTTTCCCTGTTTAGGCCTGGAATTTCAATCCATCGGGGTTCTGTTACTTATTTTACATGTTTAGCTTGTTGATCTGATTTGCATCTGTGCTCCCTTTAACATGCAACACCACTGTTGTCCCAAATCTGGGTTCTTTTA
>NW_009656369.1:0-507 GCF_000708025.1 Charadrius vociferus
CAAGGTCCTTTTCAACCTAAAACATTCCATGATACTGTGAAACCCACTTTAGACTTGGCTGCGGTGCATCCAATGCTCATCCCTCTGAAGAACAGCTCCAGCCCTTATACTTCCCATCCTCCCAGAAGGGAACTGGTGGGGAGAAATGAATGATGCCCTGACTGCTACACCTGGCAGGGAGGCGACTTTGGATCTAGGGAGTCATCTGGTGTGAGATGATTTTGCTTGGGGATAAAGGGGATCCAAGAAAACATCCTTCATAGTCTTGGTAGCCGCAAGAGCGAGACACGGACGGAATCAGATTGACCTACTGTGCTTCTTCAGCAAGGAGGGAGGGAACAATCTCCTTCTTGTGCAGCTTCAGCAGTTCAATAGTAGTTGCCTTTAATCATGAAATGATTTGGGGGAGAAATACCAGCCCAGGAGCATCCCCAGTCCCGTCCCTTACCCCTCACATGTGGGACAGGATAGAGACCTCCGGCAGGAGGTGGGGGCATTTTAATACAC
>NW_009656370.1:0-507 GCF_000708025.1 Charadrius vociferus
TCCTCCAATTTCTTATATTCAACAAAACATAATCAAAACACTGATGTCAAAGTAATCCATTAGACCTCTTGCTAACTGGAACTTTCTTTTAATGTATATTGTAATATACATGGCTTATACATGTAAGATGCAAAGGAAAAAAAACCTTTTGCCACATACTCATAAACCTCCGAAAATAAAGTTGTGTAACTAATTGCCTTTCTTAATTAGGGAAATTGCTACTGTTGTAACATTACCTCTACCAGACCTTGGCTAATTATGTGCTTTTCCCCAGATCCCTTGCTCCATATAGGTTAGCTACATCAAAGAAAACAAGAAGACAGTTTGTAATCCCTTCTAAATCAGAAATCAGTGGGAACGGAGAATGACTTACTAGGCAACACCTAATTCTCTCTGTGGAACATACATTATAGCTTTCTTTCGCTTTGCCCAAATGCTTCTTTTGGTAAAGATCATCACCCCATAATCTGAACATTTAGTAATCCCCCACTAAAAAAAAAAAAAAAA
>NW_009656371.1:0-507 GCF_000708025.1 Charadrius vociferus
CCAGAGGTGCTACATAAAACAGGGCTAATTTCTAGACTTTCTAGTCTTGTTAGCATCTACATTTTCAACCTTTATTGTATTTTAATTCATTATTTTTCGCAGTAGGAACTTTTAGTGCATCCTGTTGGCACTAAATTAGCTGCTTTAAGTAAAATTCAGTATTTCTAAATCATTCTGTGTGAGAGAATAAATTTAGTTCATTTTACTTGAGCACATGTCTGGCAAGCCATCAGCAGCTGCTGCTCTAAAATTCTGTGAACTGAATTAATATTAAGAAGAAGGAGAAAACTCGAATGCCAGCTGGTTTCCAGCTTGTTTGTACGGGACCAAGTTTATGTTTATTAGCCCAGTATGTAGGGTCAGATCTGATCTAATCCATTCTACGCAGGTGACAGTATTGTAGGATAACTTTGTGTTATGTACTAATGTAACAAACTCTATATTTACATCTTCTAACTTTCAGAATGGAATAAAGTAATTAATTTCTCTGTGAAAGGTTTTTTTTTT
>NW_009656372.1:0-508 GCF_000708025.1 Charadrius vociferus
CCCTCTTTCTTTGGCTTTGCTATAAGTTGACCCAGTACAGAGATTCCCTCCAGAGCTGCTGTTCTGCTATTTGTGGTCGACTCAATTCTCCTCCTCCCAGAAGGGCTGCGGAGAGAGAAAGAGCAGAGATTGCCCCTTTCCATCTTCCCAGTGGAGCTCCGAGGGCTTTCTAAAGATGAAAGGACTTCACAGCAAGAATGTCAAGATGCGTTTTTCCAGCGCGATAATTGAACGCTAAATACCAGTTGCAGCGATAATCGTCTCGCCCTTAAACGCGTGGGCTACAAAAGCGAGTGCCGTTTGGCTCTCCTGAAACGAGGCCAAATGCTTTGTTTGGCTTGGAGTTTGGGATGAATCTGGCCCGAAACATCTAAGCCGCTTTCGCTCCGCTGGCACAAAGCGGGATGAGTCACTCCTCCATCCAAAAGCAGCGAGACACGTGCTAAGAGGACAGCAGAAGAGCGTGTGAAGTGGGTATTTTTTTGACACTTTTGCAGTGAATATGAAA
>NW_009656373.1:0-508 GCF_000708025.1 Charadrius vociferus
TTTTTTTCCTTTAAAAAGCTAACAAAATTACTTACCATTGGTTTCCCATAAAACGGAAATCCTTGTAGTTGTCTCAAAGCATTGGTAGACGATCCAAGTTCTTTAAATATAACAAAAGCCTGTCCTCTCATCTTCATAGTCTTTAACGCCACAATGTCGACCACATGACCAAACTGTGAGAATAAGGCGTACAGGGACCTCTTCAGTTCTGTTGACAATACAAAAAAAGATAGATTGCAACAGGTTACATGCAAATGCCCACATCTGCAGAGTCTGCTGCCCTTCAAGGACAATGTCTTTTGACATCTGTAGCTCACACAGCGATACGTTACATGAGTTTAGTCAAAACTGTTGCACGAGTACAAGTTTACTTGCCCAGTTTGTGTAAATTGGTGCATAACACTTGGTTTCACACCTCAAGTATTCAGCTAGTTGAAAAAGTTTTACCACCGTCCATTCTACCGTTCTAAGAGAGTAACAATTACACAAGGGTACGTATATACATTTC
>NW_009656374.1:0-508 GCF_000708025.1 Charadrius vociferus
CTGATGACGGTAGCCAGTAAAGTCTAGGACACTCTTTTAAGACTTGTGGGTTTTAAAAACCTCCTACATCTAAGGAAATATGATAAGGCTTCCAAGTCCGGCTGACTGATAATTGCCATATTGCTTCTTAATTTTGTGCTTGAGCTAATGCTTCTCTCCCTAGAACTACGCACGTCAGCAGTGACAAAGGCACTTTCAGCAGCCAGGCATTTTCTCTAGGCTCTGAGTAGAAGGATCCTAGCAACACAGTTTCTCCTGCATTTCAGCTGGGTTGCAAGTGTCACAAGCCATGGGGCATCCATCAGCTTAACAACTTCACAGGCACAAAGCTCTTTTGAATATTCAAAATATTTTACCCCTTTCCTTCTCCATAGGCCTCCAGCATTTCTACAGTCTTAAACCAAAGCCTCTCCATCCCTGGGACAGAAACTTTTCCTATTGTTGTAAATTCCTTCCAGGCTCCCCCTTGACTTGTTGCTAAGTCAAACAACCTGTAATTGGCACTTTT
>NW_009656375.1:0-508 GCF_000708025.1 Charadrius vociferus
TAAAGTATGGATTCATAACTATTTACACAGCTATGAATCCACAGCATACGGAGGTAGGAAGTTACAGCACACGATCACGTTTACAAAGGTGAAAATATCATTGCCTTCTGAGAATTTCTGAAAATTTGCTGTTTTCTGGGAAGACATTCATGTTGATATCAAGAACAGAATCCAGTTAAAAATGTACAAAGATTGATCTGAGGTCCAATTCTGTGAATCGTTGGGTGCTGCAAGGTGTTATTAGGCACCCTGAGCAGAAATTGATATTCATCAGAACAGAAAACTCTCATGTCTCACAGGGCAGAGCCCTCGTCATCTCATTTCCAGGATCATAATGATGTGGGACACACCGTTATGCACAGATGGAGGCAGTGGCAGATACTATATTGCCATAAACAATTAATGAAGTCTCTCTGCTGTTATGAACAGGGAGTTGCATGCATTTTTTATTCTGCAGAACACTGTGTCTTATGTTTAATTGTACTACCATCTTTTGAAAAAAAAAAAA
>NW_009656376.1:0-507 GCF_000708025.1 Charadrius vociferus
AAGATGGAACTTCCTATATTCAAGCTTCTGCCCATCTCAAACTTGACACCAGCATTCTTGTGCCTTCCCAGCTCTCCCCTACTCCAGCATCTTGTTCAGTTTCAGTGGGAGTGATCTCTTTGACCTTGAGATCATAAGGGCAACAATTGTAGATCCAGCAGAGATTCCTCTGGATGGTGCTTGAGATTTCCAGTTTGGCAATGAATTATTATCTGGTAGTTACTCTGTAGACACATTTCTGTGAGAAAATTAAACATGTCAGGGAACGATCCTGGGATTCAGACTCCATCATTTGTGCTATTTATGAACTGTTAAAACAGTCATGGTTGTGATTTTGGTCCAAGCCAAACTCTGACTCCCATTTTCCTTGTTTCCAAAGGGACACCCTTGATTTGCCCTTTACCAGCCTTCTGGAGCCTCAACTACCCTCCATGAACTCTTCACGTTGATGGCTTTGAAATGACATCAGAGTAAATTTAATCAAACCAGCTGTTGTCTCTGCTCTTT
>NW_009656377.1:0-508 GCF_000708025.1 Charadrius vociferus
TTGGCTGCCTTTGCTGCAAGAGCACATTGCTGGCTTCTGATCTTTCCAGTCTTACCAGTAGAGTTTGAAGGAAATAAGAAACCAAGAATCTTGGCATTTTCTTTGTCCTTTGCCGCCAGATCCCCTTGTCCCATTCAGAAGCAGGCCCATGTTTTCCTTTGCCTTCCTTTTGCTGTTTATGTACCTGTAGTACCTTTGTAGTACCTTCAATACTACTGAAACAACCCAGATAATTGTAATACTGATTAGTATTTGTATTTGTTACTGGACTGTTATTTGGTGATAAACTGTTTATCCCTAAAGCTGTTGCTCTGGTGTCTATTACCGTGCCTCAGATCTATAAATTGGTGGGGAAACCTTAAGTCCTTCCACCCTGTAAACGCAGACAGATTTCCGTCTATCGGTTCAGTGTTACATTCCCAGGTACCATAAACTACTTATAGGTGCATTAATTTTGAAAATACTCACCATGCCTGCATGGAAAAAGGAAGACCTGGAGAACTACAGG
>NW_009656378.1:0-507 GCF_000708025.1 Charadrius vociferus
TCCTTCTGCTGCTTACTCTGAGTGCAGCAGAGATGCTCAGGATTGCTGACATAGAGGAGATTCCCCAGGGAAGCAAGGAGGGGATGGGCAAGGGCTGTCCAAAAGAAACAACAAACAAAAGCCTAAACCTCTCTGTGCAACCAACTGCCTTTAGTACTGGGGGTGCAGTTGCTGACAAACCCTTCAGTGTTTCAAGGAATTTTGTCCGAGGAATTCTGACTATCAGAACTGGCCCCCGCATCCCCACTGCTCCCAGGCAGACCCTGAACTAGAGCATGATGGACGCTTTGGGAGCCCACGGGCAGAGGCCCTGCTCTTCTCAGCACGCTCAGCCAGCACAAACCACAGCTCCAGCCAGGGAGCTGCACAAAGGTCCTGCCAGGCAGGAAACAGGGTGAATGTGTGGCAGGGGAAGAGCCCATGAGAAATGTCTTTGCTTTTGCTGAGACAAGTCAGTCCTCACTTGTCACTGTCTTTTCTCCTTGCACAGGCCGCCAGGTCCACACA
>NW_009656379.1:0-509 GCF_000708025.1 Charadrius vociferus
AGCATGGAGATAAGTGGACTTTGAAACCCTACCGAGCTCTGGGGAAGGTGGAAAGCTGGAAGGGGTTGATTAAAGAACTCAAATGGCAAAACGATGATGCTAATTAGGGGAGGAACTTATGGGACACCCTACAAGTGTTCAACTCCCAGCAGACTGCCACAGGTAGTCCACTACAGAGAGGTCCATGTGGTGACCCAACACCAGCACGGTGCTTTGACCACCTCCAGGCATCCGGGAAAGCGGGCGAGGAACACCCATCCCTCGGGAAAGGAATACGGGAAATGGTGGGAGTGAGATGACCTGTTCCTGAGGCGTGCGTGCCACCCAAGACCTCCATCTTCTTTCTCCCTCCCTAGGAACCGTTGACCTCCTGGATGAAGAAGTGGAAAGCTGTCCTTGAACCTTCATCCTTCAGAAAGTATCTACCTAGAGAGGGCAGCCAGTGTTCCCGGGAGCTTTGTTCGCGCCCGGTGAGGTGTTACCACCGGAGAAGATGTGGAGAACATCTA
>NW_009656380.1:0-509 GCF_000708025.1 Charadrius vociferus
GTTTTCAAGGAGTTGTGCAAACATAAGTAGAGTATTGTATTGCAGCTGGAAACAGCCACGGGTGTTTGTGTGGCTTCCCACCACAGACAATGGGTGGTAGAGCAAGTTCAACTTCTGGCTCTCCAGGGTCTGTCTCTTCTGTGTTTCCAAGTTTTGCATAATATTCTTGTGATTCTGTTACCACTTCTAACTGAACAGTCTATCAGTTATACCCATGGTTGCCATAAAAAACATGAACGCTGGAATAATAATTTGCTTTTTGGAGGGGAGATGATCAGAGCAAGAGAATAGGTATCAGTTAGCATAGTTTTATAACAGTTTGTGGTAAAGTATGTAACATGCCAAGTTTTTTACAGTTATTTGACCAAATAACTGTATGTGCCCTGAAAACATTTTCAGTTTTCATATAGTTAGCCTAGAAGGTCCACTGAAAAAATTGCCTGACTTAATCAAACCACTGTTCTAATCGAAAGCTGGGGAAAAAAACGCTCTGTTGTGGTTTACAGGGA
>NW_009656381.1:0-509 GCF_000708025.1 Charadrius vociferus
AACATCTACTGCTGGCCACTGCTTGAGAAAGGGTGCTGGATTACCTTTCTCTTTGATCAGAGGCTGTATAACAACATTTATATCCTAAAATGTCTTTGCTGCCTTTAAGGATAAAGCATTCCTGAGTTATTTCTTCTAACTCTCCCACCCCCATATATACGTTCCCGCTTAATCAGCCCATTCTAACCACTGTATTTCTCCCCCTTGAAAATCAAGGGTGACTTTCAGCTCCCAGCATGATTGGAAAAAAAGTCTGGCAGAGAATAAAGCAAAGAGTTGCTTTTCCCTTCCAGAATCTGTGTGGGAGGATGAGATTGGCACAAGTTATTGGCCAAAATATCACTTATGAGTGGCAAAGCTCTTCCTAGGACAATCTCTTTTACATCCCACTTAAAATAACAACAATAGCCTTGGTATCATTTTAAAAGAGAGTGCAGAGAAGGTGTGGGGGTGGGAAGGGCAGGAATTACAGTCCTTATATTAATCAGATAGAAAAGCTCTGTCTCCCA
>NW_009656382.1:0-507 GCF_000708025.1 Charadrius vociferus
GACATGCGATCAGGTGAGTGAAGAGGGCTGTGCCTGTTTGATCTCGGGGAAAATGCAGTGTAACGTTGGAAAAGGAGAGGAGATTGTCTCCAGAGACTCCCAGGCAAGTCAGATGGGAACTTTGTTTGAATACTGCAAGCGTATGGCTGCTTTTCTTTGGAAGTGCTAAACTCTTTTTGGGTGCAGTTTTGCTTTGGGTTTCATGTCAGTTAACTATTTGAGACCCCAAACCCATTTCCCTGAACCAAACAGGCTGCTGCATCCTTTATTCAGAGTAACCCTTGGCTGTTCCTGAATGGGTAAAGGGTCTCTTGGAGCAGCTCCTTTTGCGTTCCAACACAAGGGCCTCTGAGCAAGGAGGGAAGGTGAAGGTCTGGTATTTTCCAGACAGACGGAGTTACCGATGTGATCGTCTTAGATGAAGGAACTGCTGCCAGCCATTTTGCCTTAGTTTTGGCCTGACTATGGTTTGATTCTTTCAAATTCCCAACTGCTCTTTTGATGGGT
>NW_009656383.1:0-510 GCF_000708025.1 Charadrius vociferus
GGGCTCATGTGTGTGCAAAGTGTGTGTGAGGTGAGTGTGAGGCATGTGTGAAGCGTGTACGAGGCATGTACGAGGAATGTACGACACGTGTACAAGGCTTGTGCAAGGCATGTGCGAGGTGTGTACGAGGCGTGTGCAACGTGTGTGCAAGGAATGCACGAGACGTGTGCAAGGGATGTACGAGGCATGTGCCAGGCATGTACGAGGCATGTGCAACGCGTGTGCAAGGAATGCACAAGGCATGCACGAGGCACGTGCGAGGCTTGTGCGAGGAATGTACAAGGCGTGTGCGAGGCGTGTATGAGGCGTGTGCAATGCGTGTGCAGGGAATGCGGGAGGCATGTGCGAGGCGTGTGCTGTGTGCCGTGTGTGCGAGGCGTGTGCAAGGAATGCACGAGGCGTGTGCGAGGCGTGTGCAACGCGTGTGCGAGGAATGCACGAGGCGTGTGCAATGCGTGTCCGAGGCGTGTGAGGTGACACCTCCATGTGTGCGCACACGCGTGTGCGTGT
>NW_009656384.1:0-509 GCF_000708025.1 Charadrius vociferus
TCCTGAGGTCCCTTCCAACCTAAATTAGTTAATGATCATTACAGAGCCTACTCCCAACCCAAGCAGTTAATTACAAGAGTCAACTTTGGGAACAAATCATTGGGAATGCCAGTAGAAGACACACAGCTTAAGATAATGAAGACTCAAAAGCATATGTAGAAAAGAAACCCTAAAACCATAAGCTGTGCATAGAAAGAAGCTAGAAACCAAGGAAGATTGGTTTACACCTTCACAGAAGCAGCACTGAAGGTGCTGAAGAAGGGAAGGAAGAATGGCTGAGGCTCACAAGTTCTTCAACTCACACAGAAAGAAAGTTATATTTAAACCAAGACCACATTTTTTTTGTTTTATTTGTGCTGCAACAAACCCCTTGTCAAGTGACTAGATATATCATCACACATTAAACAGTTCATCTGGGAATGCAGTGCAGAACAACTACTTTTTAACCACAGTCCAGAGCAATTACTTTATTTCTTTAGTGTATTTTATGTCCTTTAAGAGCATTCACA
>NW_009656385.1:0-510 GCF_000708025.1 Charadrius vociferus
CCCCCGGCAGCAGAGGAGAAGCGGGCGACCGCGGCGGTGCGGGACCTCCAGGAGAGATGGTGACTCCTTGCAAATTCCACTTTTCCTGCCCCGTTTCCACCTGCGACCAGCCCCGCTGCTCGGGGACGTGGTCCTTTTTCCTATTTCCTCTTAATTTCTCTCTTTTCCCGCTCCTCCAGGGCCTGAAAGGCTCTCCGGGCATTCCCCCCTCCACGGTACGGGATGCTGGTGTTAGGGCTGGCTTGGGATGGGAACATGGCTTCAAGGGGTGTCCTCGGGGGACAGCGAGGATCTCGGTGGCTGCCCGGTCCCAGCAAGCCTTACTGGGTGTGCTGGGAAGAGCTGGGTGGGAGAGCTGGGACTGACTCCGCTTTGTGCATCCTTCCAGCCGTGCGAGCTCAAGGCTTTCATCCGCCGGAGCTGCGGTGAGAACCTGGGACAGTGATGGGGACGGCAGGGAGGGGACGGGGACAGCGGGGAGGGGATGGGGACCAGCTCAGTGGGGGGACT
>NW_009656386.1:0-509 GCF_000708025.1 Charadrius vociferus
AAAATGTGTTGTGGTGAGGATGGCACCCAGCTGGCTGAGCACATCGCGACCAATCAAAGCGTTTAATGTCCCGGGTAAATTCGTGATGTAGACCTTAATATTGACTTGCTGTTTTTCCGGGAACTGCAAGGTTACCGGATTTTTGCTTACATATGGGACTGATTGACCTCCAACCCCTGAAATCGAGGATGTGGGCATCTCAAGTGACCAGTCTTTTGGCCATACCGAGTGGCTCACGATTGTGACATCTGCGCCAGTATCCAACATGGCAAGGATTCGTTTAGACAAGTTTCCTTGGGACATAATTATGGTCATCATCGGTCAATGGTCCATCTTCGTGGTAAAGCACACTGCTGGTCCGGTGGATCCAAAGCTTTGATTTCCGCGGTAGATATTAGACTCAGGTGGATTGCAAACCAAATTATTTATAGGGACTATTTGAGCTACACGGCTACCCTGTGGAATAAACAGGGGAGGACAGACAGTGTAGGCCATGATGTAAATACGTC
>NW_009656387.1:0-509 GCF_000708025.1 Charadrius vociferus
TTTGTTTGTTTTTTAAACTTGTTTAATCTGCAATAATAAATAGTCTAGAAGCAAAAATGGATTTTACAATCATTGGGGTATTTTTCTTCTGCATGTATTTAATAGTCAGTTTAATATGACCTGATGTGATTTGCATCTGTTGTGGAGTGAGCGTGTATTTCATTGTAATGACTTTATTGGTTAATTTGACAATTGATAGATTAAATCTTGTTAAATAATGTAGGATGAGAATGACCCTAACTTGAATGTTGATACCAACATTCCTGTTTCAGTATTGAAAACTTAAGTTGATTATTGCCAGAAATAATGTTCTAGGATTTTTTCCTCCAAATCTGGTAGATCTCTTGGTGATTTCTAAGCAATGCAGCAAAAGCTAGAATTAATACAGCAAAAGCATATGTCCTAAATTTTTACATCAACATATATCTGATACATAGATTCAGTTCTTAGGCATTGTTTTTTTAAATATTCAATCAACTAACTGTGTTAAAGTGTATGCTTTTTTTTTT